>NW_028234422.1:23615865-23630865 GCF_977035675.1 Penaeus japonicus | reverse complement strand
TAATTTGCTTCTCCTTCGCGCCGACAGAGGACGCGGCGGAGAGCTAAGGGAAAGAGGGAGCCGATGGAAAGAATTTGCATGTAAACTCCCTAATGAAATTAGTAAGCATAAAAGCGCTCACTAGCTCAAGATCAGGCTGACACGGCCACCTCGGGATCTCACACGAGGACGCGCCGAGAGTCTGAATAATCGCCGGGGCGCAACTCGCTATTGCCTCTTATCATGCAGGGAAAGGAAAGGGGGTGAGGGGGGGAGGGAGGGATTTACCTCTCCTCTCTCTCCCTGACTCTCTCTCTCTCTCCGTGCTTCCCCTATCCCTCTCTTTATCTACCTCTCTTCATATTCTTCTCTTCATATTCTTCTCTTCATATTCTTCTCTTCATATTCTTCTCTTCATATTCATCTCTTCACATTCATCTCTTCATATTCCCCTCTTCATATTCCCCTCTTCATCTTTCACTCTTTCCCCTATTCCTCTCTTCCTCTCTCCCTCTCCCTTACTATGAACACCTATGTCATGGTATTATAAAAAAAACAATCAAATTAATACTTACTCCTCTTTTTTCAGGTAAATGGTGTTTAGATGACATGTGGCGCATTCCCGAGAGGTAATGTAAGGATTTATTTTCCGTCTTTCTGTCTCGTAATCGCTCTAGTTCGCTCTGACATTGAGGTCATTCCCAAGGATCTCGCCCTGGAAGTAAAGCCAAACTCTCTTGCCTCGCGATCTGCACTTCAGAACTTATTAGACTGGCGAAAAGTGATAGTAATAAACAAATAGTAATAACCATGACCCATCGAGTCAGAGGTGATGCAGTAAGAGTAAAGTAAAGGCTGAAAAAAAGGTAAACAGAACAAGGGGTCGATTACTGTATCAGCATGACGCGACGCGGTGAGAGGGTGAAGGGCGTTGTTCCGTTCCAATAGTAAGACTTTTCTCTGATAACAAACTCGCCTTCAGGTATTCCAAGTGGCACTTGAAGGCTTGGTCAGCGCCTTGGCGGCACTCCTGATACTTGACCAGACTTCCGATCTCGCAAGCCCAGTTAGTCAGGGTCTTCGAGTAGCAGGCGATCGATCACTCGACGAGAGTGAGGGTCGATTTCGAGATATCGCAATCGATTTTTCTCCTCCTCTAAGATGAACCGGTAATATCTTGAGGTACTTCGTACAAAAACTCAATGGGAAAGGGACAGCCAGGGGGAATGCTGGCGAGGAGGACATTGCCGTTTCCAATGATGACATATCGCCTTGACAGAGGCGGTGCTGATGCTGCATTCCCTGACTTCCTCCTCTGGGGAGGGAGAAAGAGAGACGGAGAGGGTAGAGGAAGACGGAGAAAGAAACAGATAGAGAAGGGAGGGAGGTGGAGGGAGAGCTCTGTCTATGTGGGGGGTGCCAAGGGAAAAAGGGAGGAAATGTAGGCATGACACAGATAAAAATGGTGCGAGGTTCCGAAGCGCAGTTCCGCACAACAACTCTTCGAGCGGCCACACGTGCACCGGCGGGACGCGGAACTAATCAAAACATCATTTATCCGGATTAGGCAGCTCTTCCTCCCCGTAATGATTCCTAAGTGATCAGCTAATGATTTATTTCCCCTTGTGTGTATACGTTAAGATCTGTATATTTATTATATCGTATCAGCGTGAGCATCACCAGTTATGCTTTCAGTGCGGCGTGAGAGCTCGCTTGTGATGCAGCGACCTCGTAAATATGTCTCGAGTGTATATGCGTGAGTCTTTAAGCATTCCATTGTGCGAGTTATTTTGAGTTCATTTCTTTCCCGAGATTATGCAAATAAAGTTCAGAAATCTGATGCATTTGGTCGTGATTTATCGCCTCTCCGTTGTTTTGCCTTGCTAAGAACATATCATCTGCTATAAAGGCCGTGGGTGGGCCGCTGCCGCCCGCCCGCCCGCGCCGTGCGATTTGTGCCGTGGGCGTAAGTGAACGTGTTACGGTTTCAGCGCTCGTAGGAGGCGGCGCTGCCTGATGCGGCAAACGACTCTAGTTATCTCTCCTTCCCTTCATTCCGCCCTTCACTGCTTCTCCTCACCCCTCGGCTTTTCCCCTTTCCCCCTCGGCTTTCCACACTCCCTCTAGTATGCCCCTAACCCGTCGGTTTTTGTCACACCCCACAGCTTTCGAAGAGAAAAAAGGAATGGGAGAGAGAAAGAAAAATAAAAAAGGCAAGAAAAGTAATGGGAAAGAGAAAGAAAGTTAAATAGGAAGAAAAGAAGAGAAGAAAATGGGGGAAGGAAGAGGATAAAAAAGAAAAAAGATAAAGGAAGAGACCCCAAAGAAAAAAAGGGAAAGAAGAGAAGAAATAGGAAAAGAAAGAAAAAATAAAAGAAAGAAAAAAAAGGAAGAAGAAAAAGAAAAGGGGAGAGAGAAGAGAAAAATAAGAGACCGAGAAAAAAAGGCAAAGAAAGAAAAAAAGGGAGGACCAAAAAAGATAATGGAAAGAAAAGAGAAATAAAAGGGAGAGAGAAAAAAGAAATAAGGGGCCAAGAGAAGAAAAGGGAAGAGAAGAAATGAAAAGGAAGAGAAAAGAAAAGAAAAAGGGGGGGCAAGAAAGAAAAAGGGGGAAGAGAAGAAAGTTTAAAGGAGAAGAAAAGAAGATAAAAGAGAGAAAGAAAAAAAGGGAAGAGAAAAAAGATAATAGGGAAGAAAAAGAAAAGGGGAAGACAAGAAGAAAAGGAGAGAAAAAGGGAGAAGATAATGGAAGAAAACAAGGGAAAAGGGAAATAGGGAGGGGAGAAAGAAATAATGGGGAAAGAGAAAAGAAGAAAAGGAAGAGGCAAAAAGAAAAGGAGAGAAAAGAGAAAAAAAAGGGAAAGAAGAAGAAAAAAAAAGACAAAAAAGATATAAAAGAAAAAGAAAATGGGAAAAGAAAAAATAATAGGAAGAGAGAAAGAGAAGGGATAATAAAAAGAAGAAGAAAAGAAAAGGGGAGAAAAGAGAAGATAATGGGAAGAGAGAAGAAAAGAAAAGGGAAGAGAAGAAAAGTAAAAAGAAAAGAAAGAGAAAAAAGGGAAGAGAGAAAAAGAAATGGGGGAAAAGGAAAAGGGGAAGGGAACAAGAGAAGAAAATAAAGGGGAGAAGAGAAGAAATGGAGAAAAAGAAATGAAATGGGGAAACAAAAAAAATGGAAAAGGGAAAGAAACAAAAATAAAGAGAAAGAGAAGAAAAATGGGAAAAGAGAAGAAATGATAAAAAAGGAGAAGAAAGTAAAGGAGAGAAAAAGGAAAAAATAAGAGAAAAAGAAAGTTTTTAAAAAGGAAAGAAAAAAAAAGAAAAAAGGGAGAAAAAAGAGAAGAAAAAGGGAAAGAAAGAAAAAATAGGGAGAAAAGAAAAGAAAAATAATAAAAGAAAAAAGAAGATAAAAAGGGAGAAAAGAAAGAGGAATAAGAAAAGAGAAAAAAAGGAAAGAAAGAGAAAAAAGGAGAGAAAAGAAAAAAAGGAGAGAAAAAGAGAAAAAAGGAAAGGAAAGAGAAGATTGGGAGAGAAAAGGAAAAAATAAAGAGAAGAAAAGAAAATGGGGAAAGGAAAAAAAAAAAAAGAAAGGAAAAGGAAGAAAAGGGAGAAGAAAAAAATAAAAAGGAAAAAAAAAAAAGAAAATAAAGGAAAAAACATAAAGGGAAGAAAGAAAAGGGAAATGGAAAGACAAGAAAAAAAGGAAGAAGAAGAAAAAAAGGGAGAGAGAAAGGAAAAGAAAAGGGGAAAACAAAAAGAAAAAGGGAGAGAGAAAAAAGATAATGGAGAAACAAGGAAAAACAGTCCCTCTCTCTTTCCCTTTCTCTCTCCCTCTTCCTCCCTCCCCCCTTTCTTCCTATTCCCCTCCCCCCTTTCTTCCTATTCCCCTCCCCTTCCACCTTCCCCCTCCCTCTCCCTCTCCCTCTCCCTCTCTCCCTCTTCCGCTCTCCTCCCATACTCCCCTCTCCTATTCCCTCTCCCTCTCTCCCTCTCCCTCTCCCATCTCCCTCTCCCTCTCTCCCCTCCTCCCTCCTCTCCCCTCTCTCCCCCTCCCTCCTCCTTCCCTTCACCTTCTCCCTTCTGCCCCCTCCTCTCCCTTTCAACCCTCTCTTCTTCCTTCCTATTCCCCTCCCCTTCTACCTCCCCCCTCCCTCTCCCTATCCCACTTTCCCCCTCTCCCTCGTTCCCTCTTCCCCTGTCTGTCACACCACACACACACTCAAAATAACTTTTAACAATGGCGTTAACTTTTCTAATTTCATACCTGAACCTTGAACATAGTCTTGAGGAGGGAAGCGTTAGGCAGAATGTATATGAACAGGAAAAGAGTTTGCACGTTGGATGTGACGAGTGTGATGGTGATAATAAATCTGTTAATGAACATGTTTGGAAGTTCTGCTTGCTGTGACGTCACCGGGGAGAGCGGAGTGTAGAGAGGAAGAAGAGGGGAGTGAAATTAAAGGGAAAGAAGGAAAATGATAGAGATATAGAGATGTAGAGCTCTCTCTCTCTCTCTCTCTCTCTCTCTATATATATATATATATATATATATATATATAGAGAGAGAGAGAGAGAGAGAGAGGGGGGGGGGGAGAGAGAGAGAGAGAGAGGGGGAGGGTGAAGGGGGGAGAGAGGAGACGAGAGAGAGAGGGGGGGGGAGAGAGAGAGAAGTGAGAAGAGAGAGAGAGGGGGGGGGGGGAGAAGGAGAGAGAGAGAGAGAGAGAGAGAGAGAGGGAGAGGGGGGGAGAGAGAGAGAGAGGAGGAGAGGGGGGGGGGGGGGGGAGGAGGAGAGAGAGAGAGAGGGGGGGAGAGAGAGAGAGAGAGAGGGAGGGGGAGAGAGAGAGAGAGAGAGGGGAGAGAGAGGTGTGGGGGGGGGGGGGGGGGTGGGGGGGGAGAGGGGAGTTGATGAGTGAGTGAGAGAGGGAGAGGAGAGAGGGGGGGGGGATGGGGGAGAGGGGAGAGAGAGAGAGGGGGAGAGGAGAGAGGGTGACGCCCCAGAGAGAGAGGGGAGGGAGAGAGAAGTGGAGAGAGAGAGGAGAGGTTTGAGAAGAGAGGTGGAGAGAGAGTGAGAGGGGGGGGGGGAGAGATACGATGAGAGAGGTGAGAGCAGGAGGGAGAGAGAGGAGAGGAGAGGAGAGGAGAGAGAGGTGGGGGGACTGGGGGGGTAGAGGGGAGGGAGAGGGAGGGTGAGATAAATGGGAGAGAGAGGAGAGGGAGAGGGAGAGGGAGAGAGGGAGAGGGAGAGGGAGAGGAGAGGAGAGAGAGGGGGGAGGAGAGGGGGGGAGGGAGAGAGAGAGAGAGAGAGAGAGAGAGAGAGAGAGAGAGAGAGAGAGAGAGAGAGAGAGAGAGAGAGAGAGAGAGAGAGAGAGAGAGAGAGAGATCCGCGCCAATTGCACAGGGGATGTGGATGATGATGGCCAATGATGGTCCGGCGCTCGTTCGTTGATGGGAGGTGCCGATGGGCGGGACCGCGGGTCACACGCCATTGCCCGCACGTCTCCTTGCTGGGATGGCCTTTTTTTCGGGACATTTTTTCACAGGCCATTTTTACTTTTTTTTTACCTGTATTACGCATGTGGCTACTACATTTAGTGTTCATTCGGCAAGATTGAATAGAATAGCGAACAGCCCTAGAGAGGTTATTGCACCACGGGCGGGGATGCATGCACGCCAGCAAGCGGGCAGTCAGCAGAGCAAGCAAGCAAGCTACAGGGGAAGGGTGAGCGTGTAAGGGACACAGGTAAATCTGGCAGTCATAATTTGCATATTCATTTAATCCTGGAGACGAGCTCGTGTGTCAGGTAACTCGGGGTCATTTTTGTCGCCACTGAACCTGATATATCGCCCTCAAGAGCCTTTGATCATGCCGCTTTGCATCTTATTGACCGGCGGGGGTTTCGTTTCTTCATTGCCTTAAAAAAAACAAAAAACATTTTGTGGTTGACGCTGTTGTTTCCATTCCGTCCGAGAAAATAGTAAGACACACACACACACACACACACACACACACACACACACACACACACACACACACACACACACACACACACACACACACACATTCACACATTCACACACACATGTGTATGTATCAAAATGTGTGAATGTGCATACGAGCTTAGATGTGCGTACATGCGTATATGTTGCTTCTCCTACCTGCAAGCAATTTCATGAAGAAAGAAATCCAAGAAAAAGGGAAACTGACTAATAGAGACACTGGGAAAGGATTGAAGGAAATAGGAGAGGGCGAGGAGGGGCGAGGACACACCTCTTCCTTTACATCATTTCTTGTGTTTTGCTTCTTTTTCACCGATTGCTCATCTTCTGTTTTCACTATTTCCTCTATTTCCACAGATTCCCCCTTCTCTTCTTTTTCTCCTTTCCGTGGCCTCTCCTTTCTACCTATACACACCTTTCCCAATGCTGTTTGTTCCACTATCCTCTCATTTTCATGGTTTCCCTCACCCCCTTCCCCTTCCCCTTCCCTTTCCCCTCCATTCCAACTTATTGCTTTCCCCTCTTTTCCCCCCTCCTCCCTTGAAGGAGGAGGGGGGAACAACTACAACTCAAGGGATAAAGCGAATGAGAATGATTTCAAGCTTCCACAGACGAAAAGTTGCAAGTGCAACCGCTCAGCACAACAGCGATTCGGCGTTTCCCCTCTCTTCCCCAGTGCCTACCCCCCCCCCCCCCCCATTTGCGTGTCATTTCGCCTTCCATCGCCTCTGCTGCTGCTGCTTCTCCCTGCCTCCCTACTTGTCCCCTCTCCTCGCCCCTTGGTCCTCGCCTGCATTTATCTCCTCGTCCAACTCTTCCCCTCTCGTCCGCCCTCTCACCCCGCCAGCCCCTATCTTGTCCATGACATGACAAACGGGTTCAATTGCGGGAATTACGTATCCCAGCGTCACAAAGACATTTTTGAAACGTATCTCGAGATGGCGGAGGTTATTCCAATGTCCCTCAATTCCTCGGGAGGAACTACGCCGTGACAAAAGTTCTTAGTTCAGCGTCTTCTTTCGCCTCCCTTCATCGCGGCCGCCGCCTTGCACCTCTTCCTCGCGCCGCCCTCTCTCGCCTCTCCTTCCTCCGCGCGCGTCTTTCTTCTTCTTCTTCTTCTTCTTCTTCTACTACTCTCTCGCCTCTCCTTCCTCCGCGCGCGTCTTTTTTTCTTCTTCTTCTTTTACTTCTTCTACTCTCTCGCCTCTCCTTCCTCCGCGCGCGTCTTTCTTCTTCTTCTTCTTCTTCTTCTTCTACTACTCTCTCGCCTCTCCTTCCTCCGCGCGCTTCTTTTTTTTTCTTTCTTTCTTTCTTTCTTTCGTTCTTTCTTCTTCTTCCCCTTCTTCTTCTACTCTCTCGCCTCTCCTTCCTCCGCGCGCGTCTTTTTTTTTTTTCTATTTCTTCTACTCTCTCGCCTCTCTTGATGATGTGGTTGTAGTTCGGCCATTGTGTGCGCTGATGGATGAGTTAATGGGATGAGTAGATGGTAGGGTGAGTGAGGCGAGATAAGTGGCAGTGCGGGTGAATTTGTGGTATTGTGTGTCAATACAACAATATGCATTCAACGCTAATCCTGCCATTTCAGCTCCATAGCCAGACAACCGTCAATCCTATACTTGACCTCACTTCTTCCTTCCCTCCTTCCCTCCTTTTGTCCCTCCCTTCCACCTTCCTTTCCTTCCTTCCTCCCTCCCTCCCTCCCTCCCTCCTTTCTTCCTCCCTCCCTCCTTTCCTTCCTTTCTTCCACCCTCCTTTCCACCCTCCTTTCCACCCTCCATCCATCCTTCCCTCCTTTCCTTCTTCCCTCCCTCACTCCTTTCCTCCTTCCCTCCTCTTGTCCCTCGTAGCACCCACCGTCACTCCCGCCCTCCATTAAAACCTCCTTAATTTAACTTCACCACAAAAACATTTTCGTCACGGTGACAGATTTCCTTCTTTGCCTCTCCGCACCCCTCCCCCTCCCCCCATCCTCCTCCTCCTCCTCTTCCGTCAACACCACAAACAAGGCTAATAAATGATGATAACGATGGTGAGGATGATGATGATGAGGAGGATAACGGCTGTGTTATTTTTAGAAGCGTGATCATTTCTCTATAGCTCTGATTAAAATGGCAATTGAAGAATATGTTTGCAACAGAGAGCCTCATAGCACCATTGCATTACTCAGGGCTATAAATCTGCTCATTACTTTTATGATTATTTTTCATCATTATTAGTGACGATATTATCATCATCCTTTCCATCATTACCAATACCATCACTACTGTTATGATCAGTATTCCTTTTTGCATCACCATTACTATTATCATTGGTGTTATTAAGATCATCATCAACAGCAGAATTACAGTTAATATATTAGTTAAAGTTGAAGAAAAGTGAAAGCAAGAAACGAGTTTTTGATACCGTATTTAAGAGTTCGAACATTAGACCACAGCCGTCCGTTTCCTTTCTTTGTTTACCTCTTGCTTCTACGCGTGTCATTATCTTCGATTCTTATGTTTCGGGTTCTTCGTTTTCTTATTCGTGTTGTTATTCTTTATCTTCGTTTTCTTTTTCTTCTTCGCCTTCGTTTTGTTCTTGTTCGTCTTCTTCGTCGTCGTCTTTTTCTTTTTCTTTATCTTCGTTTTCTTCATCATCATCGTCGTCTTTTTTTCTTCTTTTTCTATTTTTTTCTTCTCTTTCCTTTTCTTCTGCTTCTCTTTCTTTTATTTCTCTTTTTCTTCTTCTCTTGCCATCTATCCTTCTTCCCCGTTTTCATCTTCCTCGCCTCCTCCTTCTCTTTCTCTTTCTCTTTCTCCCTCCCCTCTTACTCCTCTCATTCTCGCCCCCCCCCCTCCTCCTCTCTACCTCGCCACTCCCTCTCCTCTCCCTCTCATTTCTCTCTCCTCCTCTTTGATGCTTTGGAGGCCTTGTCTTGCAGTTTGGTTGCTTTGGTGGTTTGCGGGCCCCTTGTGGCCGGGGGGGTGGGCGGCCGCTCGCTGCGCGGCGGTCGCCTCTGCTTGCCACGCGAGGCCTGGGAGTGCGCTTTCTCTACGTAGGCGGGCGGCGGGGTGCGTGGGGGATGGCCGGGTGCCATTGGTGGGTTGCGGGCGGTGGTTGCATTGTGCGTGTGGACGCTGGGCGCCGCGGCCCGCGGGCGTTGGTGCTTGGGGGCGCGCCCATGCTCGACGCCGTTGGTTGGGGCATCATTGGTGGGTTTGTGTTGGGTGGCCCGGAGATGTGGCTGCTGTGGCTCCGGGGGTTTGCGTGCGGCGGGGAGCTTGTGCCGAGGCGGGCTGGTGTGTGGCGGGGAGGCCGTTTGCTCCTTCTCATTTTCTTTCTCTCTTTCCTTTTCCTCTTTCGCCTTTTCCTCCTCCTCCTCCCTTTCCTCCTTTTTTTTCTCCTCTTTCTCCTTTCCCTTTTCTTTCCTTATTTTCTCTTTCTTCCTTTTTTTCTTCTTCTTCTGTTTCCATTCTCTTTCTTTTCTTCCTTCTCTTTTCCTTTCCTCTTCCCCTTCCTTCTATATCTCCTTTTCCTCCTCCTCCACCTTCTTTCGTTCCTCCTCCTATTTCTTATCCCCTCTACTCCCATCTCCCCCCCCCCTCGCTCACCCTCTCTTCCTTCCTTCTCCCTCTTATCCCCCTCCCTCTCCTTCTCTTCCCCCTCCCACCCCTTCTCTTCCCCCTCCCACCCCTTCTCTTCCCCCCCCCCGTCCCACTCCTTCTCTTCCCCCTTCCCCCCACCCTTTCCTCTCTTCTGCCCCCCTACCCTTTCCTCTCATCTGCCCCCCCCCACACACACACACCCACACACACACAAAAAAAAGATGTACTCAGGCTATAGCCGTCTCGTCCCCACTGTCCTCGACTCTCAACCTGCCCCAAGTGCCAGCCGGGCCATGACGTCACGCCAGGAAAGTGGGGAAGGGGGGGGGAGTGGGGAGTGGGGGTAGGTGAAAGGAGGCAGCGTTATTTTCACGTATAATATTGTTGTTACAGGCGGGGTTTTGGGCGCTCTAAAACACGGAGGTTGAATTAGCAACTGATGTTATCTCAGGCAGAGGTAGTCAGAGAGAGAGAGAGAGAGAGAGAGAGATAAGAGGGGAGGGGAGGAATAAGGCCAGGATAACAGCCCGTTGTTTAAGCAAGGGGGATTAAGATAGGCTAGTTCCGGCGAATACAATGAGCGCAATGGATGACCCGCTCTCATAAGCATGGAGGTGGGGGGGGGGGGACTTGATCTATAGGACTCGTCTGTGGTCACTCAATTGCAAAGGTATCGGTATTACGGAATAGGGTATGTACGCGAGATGTTAGAAGTTTTTGGTACATGAGGCACCGTGGACACTTAAGTGGTTGAAAGTAGTCAGGGCGAAAGTATGTAGTATGGCCGGTAATTGGTAGTTAGTGAGTTAGTATGGATTCGGATACAATATTTGAGACGGTTGTGGATGTAGCGGTAACTCTAACGAATGTTGCAAACAAACAAAGTTTTTGGCGCAGAGGGCAGGTGTTGGCACGGGTCACGCCTCGGCGATGAACGGTCGAGTGATCCGCCGTCAGAGCTGTCAGAGCACCTGGCAAAACTCACTGACAGCCGAGCCGACGACCATGGGACAGGAGTGCGCGCGCTGCCAGCTTTTTTTTTAAAGACATTTAGGGATTAAAATGTGATCGCAAATTAGTTTTCATTGTCGTCGTCATCATCATTATCATAACTGGTGTTATTTTCGTTATTAGTATTATCAGTAGTAGTGATAGTATCATTATATTTCAAAACTGCTCCAGTTAGGCCTATTTTTTTGCATGTTTATCTTAACTCGCCGTGACTTTGAGATGAGTAATCACCTCAAGTGACTGATCATGTGACGTCATCACTTTTTTATGTTTGTTTTTTTTCAAGGATGACCAACAAACATGCAACTTGATAATTATGTTGAGAGAACTTAGGCTTGAGCAGTAAGTCTATTTGATAAGCATTCATCCGATAAACTGTAATATTTTCTATCGAGCATTAATGAGTATTTGAATATTCGACCCAACTGAATTATAATGTAACAGAGATAATAAAACGCATTTTACTTACGGATGTCCTGTGTGATTATACCTTCATTGACACGCTATTGTTTTCCCGTTGGACGTCACACTTCAAGGCCAAAATAAGCCTTGATTGCTTGTTTTAAGATGCAGAACGCTTATCCGTGTGTATGTTAAGCTTCATGAAATGATAATATTTGTATATGTTTGAACTTTATAAGTCGTTGCTTGTGTGAGATTCTCAATGCCGGATTTGCTTCTTTGTGTGGCTATGTGTGCTGGCTTTCCTGTGGGTAAAAAGTATGTATTCGTTTGGGTTCGTATGTGTGGGCAGAGAGAGAGAGAGAGAGAGAGAGAGAGAGAGAGAGAGAAAGTGGTGGCGCAGCATTGTGATGTTGTGCCGCATAAATTAGAGCTTTAATATCCTTGCCAGTGTCATCGATACCTCCAGGTAGAGATAAGAGGAGGGCAATGTTCGCGCGTTGGGGAATACATTTTATTTTAGCAAGCACGGCTGACCCCCCCCTCCCCTCCCTCGTCATCACACAACGGTTAGCCCGTGAGTGAGCTCAGTCCAGTTCAGCGAGATTTGTGAACTGAGTCTTACGCCTCCTGACTGCCTCCTCTCTGTCCTCTGCGTGCGGCTTTCCCCTCGCATCCGCCTCGCCTACCAGCGGCTGGCGTGCAAGCAGCAGCAGCAGCAGCAGCAGCAGCAGCGTAGAGGCCCTGCCGTGACGCCATCTTGTTTCGCCGCCCCGCCGGCTGCCAGGCTTAAGAAGCAACCATTGAGTCAGACATTGGAGCGTGTTTCGCATCGTTTCTCTTGTCCACTAAGGTTCCCACTGAAAAGGAGGTTCTTTTATTCATCTGTGTAAGCGAGACGATTATTTTGTCATGAATCACATGAATTAATAACATGGCATTTTGCTACGTATATTAATTACTCTATTCGGTCCCGCCTTCAGAATAATGGGGAGTTTTCGCCTAGGTGCTTTGTTCCCGTATTACATTGCATACTCTTGCTTCCTGCCTTCAGGTATTCTTATTTCCCCTTAATTATCCGTTTCACATTACGATGTCAGCCCCTGGATTCCTATCCTTAGTCTTAGTCATCACCTCTCTCCATGATTCAACTTCCCAGGCCTTCTTAATGCCCATTACAGCCCTCCCGCCCTTTACGCCGCTTCTGAACGCCTGGTAATAGCACAGCTGACCTTCAGATCAGTTCAGTGAGTTTCGCTGAACTCGAGTCCGCCCGCAACTGTAACAAAGTTGAGGCACGTGCCTACCATCGCCACTTTTTGCTTGTTTACGCAAGTTATCTACAACCCCATCCGCGATCCGCAGGGACGCTCGCCCTCGCCCTTCGTGCCGAGGCTGTCATCAAGGTTGGCGCCGTTCGCCTCCCTTCGCTACACATTCTACAACAATGTAGGGTTTTATAGCAGCAGGCGCAGATCTGTGTCTCGGGATCTCATTACAGAGATAGCAAGACTCTCTCTCTACACTCTCTCGTTCATCCTCTCGGTCACAGCCTTGCCCTTTGTCCTCTGCGCTCACTGCCCACCCAAGATCTGCGCACACGGCACTGGCACTGTCCCTCGCAACCCAAAAAGAATTTTCCGCACCTCATTAAAGTACGAGTGAGCCACACACTTTCACCGCGCTATCCGATATTCATTTCATGTTTCTTGACTCATTCCCTCCGAGCGTCACTTCTCAATCATTTGTTTCCTTGGCATTCGGAGAAAGACAAGAAACGTTGAAGCTATTGCAAAGTCGACGGAGGTCATCGCCATTACCATATTTTCAGCGTGTATGTCGGCGTCATCGGTGTTTACATTTCCCAGGAGAAACAAAAGAGCTAAGTGCAATAATGCGGTACAAAGGAGCATTGTTTGTTACTTCCGTCTGTGGTCAGGATGGCAACATCCATGCCATCACTCTCTCCGTACTGCGCTTCCTTCGCCCTTTCGTCCGTCGCTTCCCTCCTCCTATTCTCTCCACAGTGACACACGCTGGAAATGCTAAACAATTTGTTTTCCCGGGAATGTTTCCTCTTGGAGAAGGAAAGAACACCTCGGGGAAATACATGCTTAATTAGATGATACGAAATGATTTGATGCAAAGGATATATTTAAGTGGGGATGTTTATAGACTGTGAAATTAATTTTCTTTTTCTTTCTCCAACAGGTAAATTACTCCTCTTGACTTCGCTTTTCGACTTGGTAATGTAGTAATAATTCAGTTGTCTCTACTGTTACATTAAGAATAACACATTCATACTTAGGAAGAAAACACACGCACATGTACACGCACACATACATGTATACGCACACATACACGTACACGCACACATACACGTACACGCACACATACACGTACACGCACACATACACGTACACGCACACATACACGTACACGCACACATACACGTACACACACACACACACACACGTACACACACACACACACACACACACACACACACACACACACACACACACACACACACACACACACACACACACACACACACACACACACACACACACACACACACACACACACACACACACACACACACACACACACACACACACATCCACATGCGGAGTCGCGTCGCACACACGTGCGCACACATACACCAAGAGAGAGAGAGAGAGAGAGGAGAAAGAGAGACGAGAAAGAGAGAGGGAGGGAGGCACACGTCCCCAGAGGCGCACCGAACACGTACATGCTCGTACATGCACGCCCACATACATGCTCACGTCCTCTCTCACCGTCTCCCCTTAACTCTGCCTCTCGCTCTCACTGCTAATGATGGTATTTACATAGAGGAGGAGCCTGGGATCGACACCCACTTGATCTCGTCTCTTCCACGTCCTCATCCCAGCTTTTACTTCCCAACTACTCGACTTCTCTTCTTCCGCGTGTCGAGTTTCCACGGCCGGTCTCGACGCCCGGTCTCGACGCCCCTGCCCCCGCGCGTCAATTCTCAATCAGTTCGCACCACTCCCCCATCTATCTCTGTCGGTATACCCCAGATACACATGTCAACTCCCCAACTATTTGTATTGGGTCTCCATCTACCCCCGTCACGGTTACAAATAGGTACTAACAAATTCTTTTCTGTTCGGATACACGTGCCAGTTCTGCTGCCCACTCCATGTGCATGTATAGATCTAGTGTGTTTCTTCTCCTCCCAAGCGTATCTCTGCGAGTTGATGATAATTCCCTTGTGGCAAATGTGTTGCTAATCTCTTTCGTTATCCTGGTATATGCATATAGATGACAGTGACGATCTAGAGTTCAGTGGCTGCAGTGAGCTGCTGGCGATGACAGAAGCACTGTTCTTGGGCGGGCTACAAGGTCAGGACTCGAGTCGTCACCCAAAACCCTTGCTAAGCTACACGTATCTGTTCCTGGAAAAATATTTACATCTGCGCGCCTCCGATAACAGGAGAGCAAGGCATGTTGATGCTGGTAACTGTATCTTGCATTGTCGCTTTGCTTACTTCACGGTGAGATAATTGCACTCGCTTGATCAAGATGTGATGATGTGTGTACCCTTATGGCGCCCGTAGCAGCAGTTCGCTACGGAGGGCGGCAGCAGCTGAGACTGATGGATTCTACACTTAGAAATTCCTGACATCCCCCCTCATGCTCGGAAGGACGTCGGGATGATACTTCCTAATGGATTGATTTTAGTGCCGCGCCCAATCACCTTCTCCCCCCCTCACCCTCCCTCCCTCCTACTCCTCCTCCTCTTCCTCCTCCTCTTCCTCCTCTTCCTCCTCCTCCTCCTCCTAGTCCTGCCCTTTTCGTTTTCTTCTTTGCTTTCGTTTCGTTCCTCTTGTTTCTGTTCCCACTGTTCCTCTTCTTCTTCCTGTTCCCCCTCTTATTATTATTCTTCCTCTTCCTCCTCTTCCTCTCCCACCTCCTCCTCCTCTTTCTCCTTCTCATCCTCCTCTTTATACTCCCCCTCCCTTTCTACTTCTCTTTTTCC
>NW_028234422.1:23590865-23593365 GCF_977035675.1 Penaeus japonicus | reverse complement strand
TATATACGTTCATATATACATACTATGTAAGTAGGCATTTAAATGTTAACATATTTTGTCCAACTAATAGCAAAAAAGTTTCAGAGACTCGACTGTTCATAAAGTTGTTTTTTTCTTTTTCTCTTGATATAAATCACATTACACGCATGTTAAAATCTCTCCGCGACGCTCACAGCAAATGATCTTATTAAATTCCTTTAGAAAATAGCGCAAGAATAGGTTAATGCCTCCTCCCCCTTCCCTCTCCATCCCCCTCCCCCTCCCCCCTCTGCTGCTCGCCACCCTCCCTCCTCCCTCTTCTTCTCTCCCCCTCCGCTGCTAGCCACCCCCTCCCCCCTCCCTCTTCCCCTCTCCCCCTTCGCTGTTCGTCACCCCCCTCCCCCCTCCCTTATTGCTGCTCCTTCTTCATTAGATAAAAAAACAACAACACGAAAATGAGCTTGATGTTGTTACCCACACTAGCACATCTGTTATACTTCAAACCCCCATTAACGGCCAGTTTTATTTCGTAGATGGCGAAGAAAGGACGAGAAATGGAAGATAATGCGTGATAATGATGGGGAGGGAAAGAGGATGAAGTAAGAGATAGAGCTTTGTTGAAAGGAAGGAAGGGAAGGGGTGGGAAGGAAATTGCTTGAGAGGAAGAAGAGAATGATGTAAAAAAAAAATAATAATAATAAAAGAAGACGAAAGGGACAACGGAGAGACGAAGCGGGTTAAGGAGAAGGAGATAAAGAGGTTAGGGAAGAGTTGTAACCTAAACTACCCCCCCCCTCCTGCCCTCCCCTCCCATCCCTACCTTTCACTTCTCTTCTCTTCCCTTCTCTTCCCTTCCCTTCCCTTCTTTTCTCATCTCATCTCATCTCTTCCCTTCCATCCCCTCCTCCCCTCCCTTCCCCTCCCCCCTACTATCCTTGGCCACGTCATATCAACCAGCTTGGACTCTTATGTATGCATTCTTGATATTCAGGTAAAAAGTTTTCTTGCGAAATAGCATACGATCACTTGACTCAGTATGGATTTATTTAATTAACTCTCCAATTTTCAATCATTGACGCGGGCATTAGTTGTGATTGAGAAAATTGTTAATGAATTCATTATCTTATCCAATCTCGCGATCTTTGAGGTGCACAAAGAAAACACAAATAAGAAACGGAGAGGGTGGCGGAAGATGAGAGAGAGAGAGAGAGAGAGAGAGAGAGACGGCGACGTCGGAGGATGCGGATCTTAAGTCCTACGACTCCTGGATCACGAGGCGAAAGGAGATATCCTGCAGTCATTATACTCGCAGCATCGAATGTATCAAGATTAACTGTTCTCAATGAGACAGTCATGATGACGACTTGGAGGAGACTAGAGCCAAGCCAAGGATGGGAGGGAGGGAGGGAGGGAGGGAGGGGCGCCTCGAGATCTCCTGCGGCGAGGCTTCGAGGCTCGCCAGGAGGACCTCCATGGCGACTTCTTGGCTTGGTCTGCGACATGGCTTGGCCTTCACAATTCATCTGACTTTCGTGCGCTATTACCATTCATTTTGATTCATCTTTCCCTCTGACGCCACGACCCTTTACGAAGAGATGTCTGTGCGACGCAAGGGCAGACTATATGGTGCCGTATTACACAATTCAGGGCTGTAACGGGGTGCGGCCTTTGGATGGCGTGGGAAAGTCTCATGCTAACTGGAGTAAGATCCAATAGCAGGATGATGATTATAAGAGTGTAGACGTTTTGATAGGAGAGATATTGTAGAAAATAAGTGGGCAAAATTTATGGGTATCGATGACCCGATACAACTGGAACCCATGTCTGTGAGCTAGAAGAAAGGGTGTCTCAGGTTCTGATCGAAGAACCATTGTAGAAAATAAGGAAGTTTAACATATTAGTTTCGAAGACTCGAAATACCAAGTCGAAGCCTTGACTATGAGCTAGTGTACATCATCGGCAGAAATGAAATGCCATAGAGAGAGAGACAAAGGGGTTGTGAGGATAAGGCTAATATCATTTGTGAAGGAAATGGCCACCCCAGCGACCGCCCAAGAAGCTGTCGCGAACCCCGGACGTCGAAACCTCCCGCGCACCAACGTCCCGATATCAGAAAACTATTCTCTGCGAACAACGGGTCCTTTTTTCATCGTCCGGATACTTCTTGGCGATTTATAAAGATGGTGTGTTATTAGAAGAGATTTCCTCCCATCTCTTCTCTTCCTCCTCATCCCTTCCTTCCTTCCTCAAACACCCTTCTTGATGACGGTAATCGCGCCTCAGAAGGGAACGAAACCCATGATCGTATCTGGAGAATATTCGCAAGATATTTTGTGGTACTTTCTGCCTCGGTTAGCTTTTTTCTAAGATGGACTAAGCCTTTTATCCAAGCATAGAAGATAATAAATGTTCTTATATTGGCTTCAAATATTCACTTAGGTTATCCTTTCTATCCTCTAATCCTCGTCTGTTTGTGGCGTTTTCTTTCCATTGCATTGATACTATCTATATCCGAGAATTT
>NW_028234422.1:23580865-23583365 GCF_977035675.1 Penaeus japonicus | reverse complement strand
TCCATCTCCACCACCTCTTCCTCCTTCTCCTATCCTTCTCCACCTCCTCCTCTTTCTCCTATCCTTCTCCACCTTCTTCTCCTCTACCACCACCACCACATCTCCTCCTCTCCTCCTCCTCCTCCACCTCCTCTTCCATCTCCACCACCAACTCCTCCTCCTCCTCCTCCTCCTCCTCCTCTCCCCTCCCCTCCCCTCCTCCCCTCCCCCCCTCCCCTCCCCCTCCCCTCCCCTCCCCTCCCCTCCCCTCCCCTCCCCTCCCCTCCCGCCCCTTCCCCACACCGCGCTTCTTGCGGAAGCACTCAGAGCTCCGGAGTTTTGACTTATGTGGCAGCGGTCCAATACACACCTGGCCGAAGGGAAAACTCTCCTGCGTGTAAGGATATCCTTGAAAAATATCGAGGAGGGAAGGCAAGAAACTCGTGGCCTGGCACAGGATGCCTCAGGATCGAGAAATCTAAAAAAAATAATAAAAAAAGGGGGAGACAGAAAAAACGAATTATCGATACGTCAGCTATGTTCTACGGGAGGGGGGAAGGGGCAGATTAGAGAGACATGAAAAGAGTGATGTGTAGCCAAATGTATTCGAGATAAAGTGCCGGTGTACAGCATACAAAGGAAGAAACACTTACGTAGTACTAAGGATAAACGTACTAACTAAAGTACTAACTAAATCTCATCTCTGTCTCCCCTCTCAAAAAAATCGACGCTGCACATTTACATCAGGACAGTGAAACCACAGGAGAAGCGACTGAACGTCTTGAAATAGGCACGTAAATATTAACGCTCAAACAAGTTTCCAACAAGATGATGTGAGAGAAGGAGATGCCCGATGTACGATAAGATGCTGCGACAAGTACGCGTCTTGAGAGCATCTCGGGAGGGGCGGGAGGGGAGGTGTAAAGGAGTCAGACTGTGAGGAGAAAATCAGCACAGAATGAGGGAAAAGGAGAAAGGGAATGGAAAGAAAGGAAGAAAGGGGGCGAGGAGAAAATGAGGTAACGAGGCAAGATACGATTACATGTTTCTTAGTGAGGGGCTCTAACTTCCGGCTGAAGATCCAGGCGTGTGACTCGCCTGCTCTTTCCTGCCTATCACCTGCTCCTCGCTCTTGTATGTCTACGTCTCTTTGTTTCACCTTTTTCACAATTGTTATTTATCTTGCCCCCCTCCATCTCCCATAGTCCTTTTTTTTTAGCTTATCTCCCACTCACTGTCTTCATCTCTCTTAACGCATTTCTCACTCCTCTCTTCTCATGTCCTCAGACGTCCTTCTCCTTTCTTTCACTCTCAACGGGTTCCGGAAGAGCTTGACTCTGATGCTTAACTCGTCTGAGCACGAGCAGAGTCACGTCGCCGCCGATGCGTGCACGTCACCTCGTTTCGGGATGTTAGAGATGCCGCATCCTTCCCCCACCCCCCATCCCATCCCAACCCAACCCCGCCCCAGCCCCAGCCCCTACGCAACCCCACACGCACTCCAGTTTTTTACCATATTGATTTCTCAACCCGGAACGCCGAGATTTTTTTATTTCCCTCCCCCCCCCCCGGCGTTATCATTAGGATTAGGATTAATCATATGGACTATCGATAATTCGGTCATTCCCGTGATAAATCCCCGAGGAGAGGAAACGCGTGATCAATAACGGCAAGACTCCTGCACTCTATTAGACCATAAATCCATTTTGCTTCCAAGATTCTTCTACATTTTCCATTAGCTTCTGGCCCATTAATCACCTCGTGTTGACTAATGGATTCATATGTAATGGATGTATCAGCTTGCTGGCAGTGCTGTAAAACCTCGTTATTTTACAGCTCTTTATACTTCTTCCTGTCTCTGTTTTATCTAGAAGGAAGAGCTACTGCGTTTCGTTTTGTTGTTGTTTTTTTTAGATGTAGAGAAAACTTATTTCTGTCATTTCTTTCGTGATTTTGCTCTTTCGCTTCGTACATTACGCGTGTTGAGAAGAAAATCGCCTGGAGTTGAAGATTTCCTCGCCGCATTTTTAGGTGAAATAACCCTTGTTCAATTCACGAAAACTTACCTCTGGATAAGAATAACCGCGTCCGTATTGCGAAGTCTCCCTTGCTTAGAAGGTTCCACGTTTTCTTTCGTGACTTTTTAAAAAACTAGAAGAGAGACTGTCATGAGGCGAATGAAGCGAAGACAGAGGAATGTTGACGAATAGGAGAGATAGAGAGACAGAGAAACGGAGAGAGGTAGAGATAATCAAAGAGAAGAGAGAGAGAGATGGAGATAAAGAACGATATACAGAGAGAGAAAGGTGGAGGGAGAGAGATGAGGAGAGAAGAAAAGAGAGAGAGAGAGATAAGAGTTACTACGAAAACACCGCCAACTACTGCTAACACTACTACTACTACTGCCTGGCTCCTTATGCACAGGTTAAGTGTTGTCACTCTTGTCTGCTGGATGACCAGGGCAGGCAACGTGCTGAGTGGGTGACAGTGCGACAGGGTGGGGGAGGGGGGATAGGTGGGC
>NW_028234422.1:23565865-23573365 GCF_977035675.1 Penaeus japonicus | reverse complement strand
CCTCAGAAACATTACCGACTCAGGTTAGTCCCGTGACGAGAGCGAGTAGTTGACAGTACAGCATGTTATTTGGTATTTAGACCAATCAGAATGCTACTTTTTCCCGATATTTTTTTTCCCCCGATTGATGTGGGAATGGTTTTAGAAAGCAGCTTTTTATTTTTTGTCTACATACACCACACACAAAAAAAATCATAATGATGATAATGAATAAACGAAAAATGACAGTAACGACAACTTGCTTCCATACAGGTATGTTTGCCGAAGTGGACGCCAGGCACCCCCTTCGTACCTTCCTCCCCAGGAACCTCGATAGCTTCTACAGGTATTCGGGCTCCCTAACCACACCCACCTGTAACGAAGTTGTGACATGGACTGTCTTCGCGAACGCCATCCCCATCTCTGAGAAGCAGGTTAGTTACGCCTCTGAGAAAGTCAGCTGCTGGTGTGATCACAGAGTCCTTTTCTGGATTAGACACAGTGTTTGATTTTACTCTAAACACAATGTGTATACTTTATAATTTGCATATAGTTTGATTTAGGGAGACATCTATGAAGATCAAAATCTGAACATGAATGGGTATTTTAGTACCGGAAATGTTTTGTGTGCTTTATGTGTATGTCTCTTCCGCGCTTATGGTAATTGGCCTTTGCCCCTTCAGAGGTGTTGTGTACAACGCACATTTTACTTTAGAACAGTGTGAACTTAGAATTTTTACTTCTTAGAATAAACGACAGCTTTTCCCCAGATTGAAACGTGCACCACAGTACCTTGCTAGATTAGTGACAAGGTGTCCAATAGAATATGAAAGAATAATTATAGACCACTGTGAATCTTGCATGTCTTACCTCTTAGTTTAGTCGCTAGCGGTGTCAAATAGTTGTTCTGTAGACATTTATAAATTGACTGACAGTTACATCATAGACGATATCATACTTAAAGGACGAGATTTGTTGATTTTAACTGCTCGAGTCACATAAGGATTTTATGTACGTATTGGTCTCACCCACTCCCTGAAAATTCGTGACGTAATTTTCGTTTTGTCACCGACATTTTCTCTAACTTGGAAGAACATCAAAAAGCTACCTGAGACTCAACGTTACACCCGCTACACGACAGGCTGACCGCTGTCACCTGCAACTTTGGTGATGCAAGCCGCTCCACAGTGCGCGTAATTCCGGGTGAATTACGGATGGTGGTGTGGCGAGAACGCTTTGGCGGAGGGAAACGATTCTGATACGGTGATGGTGGATTGTTGCAATAGGCGGCAACATATCGGTTACTTAGACAACAGCAAGCTTTCAAACAAACACATCACGGTGCTGCTACAGATGCCAGTAAATTGATACACACTATTCGTCAAGATATCAAAAAAAACAATCAGAAGGTTGCATTAGACATCTACAAAACTGGTGTTTCAACACGAAGAATTCCATGACTACAAATACGAAGAAAATGTTGCGATTCTGCAACATTTATTTACGCAAGCTACAACGATTGACGATAGCATGAAAGAAATTTCTTCAAGAAGTTTCGTAAGACAGGTGGGTCAGCTTCAGGACAGGTCACTAACACACCCCTCTCCAGGCCTTCTCTAAATGTCCTTCCTATACTAACTTCTAGATTAGCACTGCTGCTTGTTCACCCCACTCCCCCCAAAGGTGTGTTGCATGCTTGTCTAGTGGTTGCTAAGGTATCCTACTTCTATCCTAGACATATTTCTCAACGCATGAAAAATCACATGATGTTTCGTTTGATGTCAATTCATTCCCTTTAGTCGAGTTTATTTATTTTCCAAAAATATTGAGTTGCATACGACATTCATGTAAATTCTTGCAGACGGCACAATAACCTAGTAAGTATTTTATATATACATGTAGATAGAGGAGAGAGAGAGAGAGAGAGAGAGAGAGAGAGAGAGTGAGTGAGTGAGTGAGTGAGTGAGTGAGTGAGTGAGTGAGTGAGTGAGTGAGTGAGTGTGTGTGTGTGTGTGTGTGTGTGAGTGAGTGTGTGTGTGAGTGAGTGAGTGAGTGAGTGAGTGAGTGAGTGAGTGAGTGAGTGAGTGAGTGAGTGAGTGTGTGTGTGTGTGTGTGTGTGTGTGTGTGTGTGTATGTGTGTGTGTGTGTGTGCAAAGAGAGAGGAAGACCCTGCCTCTCCTCTGGCATGCGAAGTAATATCAGAGCGTGTTGCTGCTCCACACACGGGCCATTACCTCCCTGTGCTTCATAACATCCACGCGGCCAACTCCCGCCTCGCAACCTCAGCTCTCTCCTCTTAAGCCGGGGAGTAATAAGTGCCCTTCTTATTAGGATAATACTCTTCGTTATGAAGTTTTTTTGGTTTTTTTTTAGATAATGCGTGTTTGTTGTAAGTACGTTGGGTTGTTTTTGGTGGGATTTTTTTTCCTTTTTTATATAATTTTCTAACAAACCTATTATCCTTTATTAATGTTTTGTAGTATTAATAATAGTAAGTCAGAGCATGCCTTACACACCATACATACATACATTATACATACATACATTATACATACATACTTTATACATACATACATACATGTATGCATACATATCACACACACACACACACCCAAACACACACACATAACATACACACACATACACACACATACACACACACACACACACACACACACACACATACACACACATACACACACACACACACACACACACACATACACACACACACACACACACACACACACACACACACACACACACACACACACACACACACACACACACACACACACACACATACATATATGTGTATGTGTTTGTATATATATATATATATATATATATATATATATATATATATATATATATATATATATATATATATATATAATTCCTTCAGCAGCATACACGCTCTGTTTGATATTTCCCACCCTGCATGTGATGAAACGCACGTGCATCCTGGCCGTCCTGATACTGACTTGCAGCCCTAATGATAACGTTTCAGCTGAATGACTTCCGGCTCCTGCACGACGATGACCTGGTGGAGTTGGTGGACAACTACAGGCCGCTGCAACCCCTCGGCCGCCGAAGGATCTTGGCCCGCAACCGCTTCGTGCCCCGTCGGGTCGTGGCTTGCACGAAAGGCTGATCCGTTGCAAGCCTCAGTGCGCCCTCTCGTTGTCATTATGAACTGCATTTCCAACATTTCTGTTAATTAGCAAATGGTTAGGCTTATGATTAAATACAAATACAAATTGTGTTTTCGTGGTAGGTAGTATGAAAGGGTGTAAGTATTTTTCCTTAGAAAAATAAAAAATGTTTTTTTGTATTATTCTTGAGAATGTTGCACGTATAAAAGATTGATAATAGATTTAACATATTGTGATACACTCCAGCAAGGGTGCGAAAGGTGGGTCCCAGTCACAGCAGGGGAACGGCCAGAGCAAGGAACTGGAATTTCCGGTGTCATTTATATTCCGAAATGAATTCTCCTTCTGCGGATTTGCTGATCTTCGACTTATTCAATATGTGAACTTCTGAATGATTTCTGAGTAAAACATGCATCTTTCATTTGTTACGGAGAGAGGTGCCATGGAAGGGAAAATCGTTGCATATATTTTAATTAAACTTCTGAAAATCGAAGTGCATTATCAGGTATTTTGTTCCTTGTTTCCCTAGTATCATGTAATTAGCCGGCTCCGCCCCAGCTCGCTACAGGACTCACAAATATATATTTATATGAAAATGTGTTTCTTTTATCCCTCTGTGTTTTATAACGTAAGTGTATTTTTAAGTTACTTGGTCTCTCGTTTACTTGCAGGTATGGTACTGTTTATTTTATGAATCTAAAACTTACTAGAAGATTTACGATCAGTTTCCTTTTGCATAATCTATATTCATACTGAACAAACAACATAGTTTCTTTTTTAGTATAGCTAAGACATCAGTTTTTCCTGAAATTGTTAAGAAGACAAATTATTTTCTTGTGTGGTTCTCGTCTCTCATCTGTTTTTTTCATCCGCAGCTGAACGCCTTCCGAGGCCTCAAGAACGACCACAATCAGCCAATCGTTAACAACTTCCGACCTCCTCAACCACTCAACAACCGCAAGGTAAAGACAGGAGATGCGAGGCCATTTGTAAGATAGTGATGACACATCTTTCATTTAGTAAGAAAGGCGTAAAAAGGTGTAAATGAGATTAAATTATTTCACAGTACGAAGGATCTGAATTGACACGTTTCGATTAAATAAACTAAATTGCATATAATTCTGATGAAGATTTAGTCGGATTTATACTTTTATCTACGTCAGTAACAAAGAATTCTGTTCATATACGAAAGGTTGAGCGGCAGATGGATAACTATGAGGTTAAAAACAAGATTTTCGTTATGGTACAGACTGGCTAATCATAGCTATTGATATGTGGCTTTAGTAGCATCATTTGCTGATTGAATTTATATGAAATGATTGACCCTAGTCATAATATGTTTTCCTCATATTTAATTATTCTGTTCAATCTACAGATAAATGTTAATTCAGTAGGATACTTATCATCCAAATTGTTCCTTCTCTCCAGGTTATGGTGTCAGCCAAGTCTGATGCCGATTCAGCCGCCATGAAGAAGGTTGGGCTCACCCTCTATTTCATGACTTCCATGGCCGTCCTGATGATGAACATGTAGAACCCTTTTCTGCCATCATTGCCAACACCCTCTTCTCCTCCTCCACTACGCCCAATATCATCACAAACATCTGTACGTGGTAGGAGATGAGCCACGAGATTGCCCATCGAACGAACTGTCAACGCCGCTGCCCTGACACTTCCCTGGCCGCTGGGAACAAGATCATCGCAAGACTGCTTCTAACGAGCTGCAGCGCCACGTAGGAACCGACTGAAGAAAGCCACTTCAAATTATGCACTTGACTAACCCTAGAAGACCTAGGGGCATTGTATACATTTGTCCAGACAGGCAATTTAGGATGTTTTTAAGTAATTGCATAGGATTTTGACAGTTTTAAGGGTACTTCTCAACAAAGAGCTATGTGGAGATAGCTGGCAAAGACTGGTGGTTAGGCAACTCAAGTGTCTTCTGGCTACAAGGGCGACGTCGCCCAATAAGGTGTTCAGCATTGTAGGATCTATTTTGAAACACATTATCTAAGGACTTTCTAGGAATTTTTAATTACTCATTGTTTTTATGCTGATCTTGAAACTTGATTGTTAATTTAGTTGTAAAGTAGTGTACACTAAGAAAACCAAAGACCACAGAAATTCTGTAATGCTGAACATCACCTATGTCAGTTTTGCCTGTAAGATGTAAAGATTTACGAGGCCAGTACTTATTATGATGAGGATACAATCCGCCAGCTCTGATTCAACTTACCCTTGACATTCATGTGTCTGTGAATAGTAATGTTATATTGTTGCTCAGAAAGAGGATAACGTTTAAAACTGTGCACTGTACAGTTAAGTGGTATGGCTAAATCGAATGCACACTAAAATTCCCCCAAGAGATGTAAATAGGCCAGTGTTAACCTAGTCCCGTTTGTTGAACAGGTAATCAGTTGTATGTTGTTCACATAGATGTCTTTTACACCAGCAGTAGTGTGTGAAATATGAGTCATGTTGCATTTTCAGCCTCTGCCTCTGTATTTTACTTGTGATTTGCTGAAGAAATGTGAAATCTCTTATGCACTATCCTGCCACCTGGCACATGTTCTAGTACCATCCATGACCTCCGGTAAGCGGGTGATCAAAATGTATGCCCCTGTGGAGACATACCACTTGTCACAGCCTCCTGAGCAGATTGGCTTGTCCTAGCGCAAAAGAAAACGATTCTTCATCCTGCTAGAATTTAGTATGTGTTGTAGATAGGCAACATTCCATATCGGTGATGTTGTGGTTTCACCATGTACGTAGATATAAGATCAGCTCACGCATACTTCCCTTTGTTGGTACCAGTCATCATTCAAAACACAGATGTAATGGCAGTCTGATCAGCTGACTGGCTTCACACTAGTGTTCTCTTTACAGTGTGCGAAAACTATCAGCAGAACATGAGGGTTCATTGCCTACGAGATCCAGAATCCTGCTTAAAATATCTGTACACCCTTGAACCATGTTGCTCGTCCACTTGGGTGGTTGTTGAAACCACATATTATGCCTCCCTCTTTGATAATCCTGTATGCAAAGTAAACCCCACTGATACACACAATCCCTTTACAAAACGTAGCATTCATTTCTTCCACTTTACGTATTCGTGTCTCTTTCTTATCTCTGCTGGTTTGGATTTATTTGTTTTATTCTCGTGAGATATATTTGCATTCTCTAGATCCCTCCTCTGCCCTGGGTCTATATGTCCATAGATGGTTATCCGTTCTGACATCATTTGGTTAACATTAGGTTTAAAAAAATATTGATAAGCGTCATCCCTTCCAGTCTGTACATTCTTTTGTTTTCTCCACCCCTTCCGTGATAAACTTTGGATTCTTAATTTGTTTACCCCATTTTTCTCAACTAATGAATTGTGACTATTTAATTATACCTTCGATTTAATGCATATAGGTTTTAGAACACTAACCTTAATCGTTCAATCAGTTAACCTTAGGATTTCTTTGTTTATCTAAGTCTTAAAATTTGGATTTCAGGACTTTTGTTGGCCAGTCAAATTATGTACATTTCGTACATGTTATCAATATTGTTACTTGTATTGTAATTTCTACAATAATTATATATATATTTTTTGTTCTCTAACAGTGAACATTAGTAATAAAATCTGGCATTTCAAAATGGTTTCATTTCAAGTACTTAATTTCCTCGGTTTTAGATAAGAAATAAACAAAAAAAGGAAAAGAAAGGAAAAAGCAGTAAAAAAAGAGAAAATTTACAAATGTAGAGCACAATTATATATTTATGTGTGGATATATATATATATGTGTATATGTATATGTATATACATACATATATACATATATACACACACATATATATATACATATATACACATACATATATATATATACATATATACACATACATATATATATATACATATATACACATACATATAGATATATACATATATACACATACATATATATACATATATACACATACATATATATACATACATATATATACATACATATATATACATACATATATATATACATATATATATACATATATATATACATATATATTCATATCTATATACATATATATATACTATATTATAATATATATATATATGTATGTATATATATGTATGTATATATATACATACATATATACACATACATATATACACATACATATACATATATATACATATATGCACATATATACACATATACATGTATACATATATACACAAATATATTCATATATATATACATATATATACATATACACATATACAATATACACTATACATATACACATATACATATACATATATA
Organism: Penaeus japonicus; assembly: GCF_977035675.1. Lineage (NCBI taxonomy): Eukaryota > Metazoa > Arthropoda > Malacostraca > Decapoda > Penaeidae > Penaeus > Penaeus japonicus. Next base: position 23,565,919 of record NW_028234422.1, on the reverse strand, counting down.
CACATACATATACATATATATACATATGTAAATATATACATGTATACATATATA
>NW_028234422.1:23530865-23538365 GCF_977035675.1 Penaeus japonicus | reverse complement strand
AATACAATATATTATAATATATTATACAAACATATTACAATATATATATATATATATTATATATATATATATATACATATATATATTATCTATATAAAGATTATTTTTATTTTAAATATATATATATACGATATCTATTAATGCAATTTCTATATTAGATATACACTATATGTTATATGAAAAATATATATATACTATATATCTACAATAAATAGATTCGTATATATACATATATACACAATTATTTTTTTTAACATATATATATATATCTTATATATATATATATATCTATTATTAATATATACATAACCAATATATATATATATACATACAATTATAAATATATATATTATAAAATATAAAATATATATATATACATATCTTGGAATATATATATACATATTATACACTATATATATATATATTTATATATATATATATATATATATATATATACTATTATATGCCTTATATATATATATATGAAATTATATCTATACATATATTATATGCATTTACAATATATATATATCTATATTGTGTATATACAAATATACATATACATATATATATATATTCATGTATTATATATGTATCATATATATATATATGAATATATATACATGAATTATATAATATATAGAAAATATATATATACAATATATATATATAATATATATATTAATATATATAGACATATATATATATATACAAATCATATATATATATATATATATTTTTATATATTATATATACAATTGTAATATATAAACAATATATATTAGACAATAAAAAAAAACATATACAATATATATAGGATATATAATAAATATATTTTTACCAATATATATTTATAAATATATATATTTATATATATAGATTATATATATATATATATTTAAGATATATATATATGTATGTATATAGATAATATATACATAAATATATATATACAATATATATATATTTACAAGTAGTATATACTATATTATATATAATATATTATGCAATATATATAAACTACTATATTAATATATAATATATATATGTTTATATACATATATATATATGTATGGTACAATTATATAATATACAATATATATAGTATAATATATATATAAAATAATATATATATATATATATATATTTACAAATGTTATATATATATATTTAACAATATATTATGCAAGATATAATAAATATATATTGTATATATATATAAAGTATATATATATACATATATATACAATATATATTCATATATATATATATATATATACAACATATATATATACAATATATATATATATGTATATATAAAATAATATAATACATATATATATATATATGATATAATATATAGTATAATTGATGATAATATAATATGTATATATAATTATATATAGATCTACAATATATAACTATATGCATATATATAATTATACAATATATATACAAATATATATCTATATATTTTTATTATAATATTTATATATAGATATGCAGATCTATCTATATACAATATATACATACAATATATTTATATATATTATATAGATAAGCGAATATACATATACAATAATATATATATATATCTATCCGTATAATATATCTATAGATATATATATTATAACAATATGATATAATATATAAATATATATATAACCATATATAATATATATATATATATAATATAGTATAAATACAATATATTACATATTTATATAAATATATGCAATATATTATATATACAATTATATATATATATATATATGCAATATTATATAAAATATTTTAATATATATATATATAAATATATATATTATATAATATATATATGCAATATATATATAACAGATATATATATATATTTATCTATATTATATATATTATATTATGATATAATAGATAGTATAGTAATTATATATAACAATATAAAAAATTATATTTATATATATTTATATATATATTAATCTATATATATGCAATTTATATATTCATGAACATAATATTTACATGCAATTTATATATATGCAATTATATATCATATGCATATATATATATGCATATATAGGTATATATATATATATTATATAAGTATCTTATATATATATTTATATAAATGATATTAAATATATGAATATAAATATATTTATATGCAATATATATATATATATATTATATATATATGTGTATAATATTATTATATATATATATATATATATAATATATATTGTATGTGTCTATTGTTATATATATATATATGCATATCATATATATTATATATATATGCAATAATATATACATATATTGTATATACATATAGGCTATTATATTGTAGAATTATATATATATATATATTTTTATTGTATATAATAATAAATTATAGTATATATATAATGGTTTATACATATATGTCATATAATATATATTGTATATACAATATATGTCTACATCCATATGTATATTATACAATATTGCATATAAACGATATATATATACAATATTATATACTTAATATGCAATATACAGATATGTATGATATATATGTATATGCATATACATTAGATATATATGTTTTATTGATGATAGTGGAGTTATATATGATATATATAGATATAGTTATATAGATATGCAATAGTATATATAATTTTATATGTATAGATTTATATTTATATGTTTATATATATATATGCAATATTTAGTTTAATTTTCTTATAGTGTGTGTGAGATTTATAGATAGTTTTGTTATTTATATTTGAGAGGCATATAGTGATTGTTTTATAGTAGATTTTTTTTAGTTTGATTGTTATTGAGATGTTTGATTTTGATATATATATTTTTCATATTTAGTGTTATAGAGTTATTATAGTTTAGATTGATATTTATTGCAATAGATATTTTTAGATATTTATTAGAGTTTTTATAGTGATATTTAGATTTATAGAATGAAGACATTTTATTAGTTATTTTTTTATATATATATATATATATATAACTATACATACTATAGATAGAGAGAGAGAGAGTGTATTGTTAGGTTTTGGGATTGAGTGTGAGAGTGAGATGTGTGTGTGTGTGTGCTTTGTGAGAGAGTGTTATATAGAGAATTTTTTTTTTGATTGGGATGTGGTGTTAGTTTGAGTGATAGAGTGTGTGATGAGTTTAGTGTGAGTGAGTGTGTGTTTGGATGATTTTTTTTAGATGTGAAGTTGTGTGAGAGGTTTTGGGCTTTGTTGGAGTGATTGTGGATAGTGAGATGGTTGTTTTGAGGGGAGTTTAGTTGTGTTATTGAGAGGGGTAGGAGTGTGGTATGGGATATTGGGTGTGGAGAGTGTGTAGGGGTGTGAATTAGATTATATACTAGATTGTTTTGATAGATATAATTAATGAGATATTATATATATATATTAATAATAGATAGTGTTATGTTATATATGCTTAGATATAGATATGGTGATGATAAAGTGTTAAGGGATATTGATTGGTGTGTGTGTTAGTGTGTTATGTGTTATTGTTTGTTTAGTTATTGAGATAGATTTATTAGCACATATTTTGATTAGTTTTATATTATATATATAGTGATTTTGTATTTTATGTTGATGTGATAATTAGTGTTGTGAGTGTGTGGTATATTGTGAGGTGTTTTTGTGTATCATTAGTGAGTGATCCATGGAGATAGGTTTGAGTGGGTGTTTTAGGTGAGTATGGTGGGTGTTTTTTTGTGTGGGTGTGTTTGAGAATATATTGTGGTGTATGTGTGGCTCATATAGTCAAGTACAGAGATAGTCTGTAGTATTTAGTGTGTGAGTTTTTATTGATGTGTTTCGTGTTATGTGTGATTTTTAGTGAGAGTTAGAGACTTGTTTGTGAGTGATAATTGTGTGTTGTAAAGTGAGAGTTATATTGTGTGAGTTTATTGTGTGAGTTTGTACAATTGAGATTGCTTTTAGTGTGTGAGTGTGTGTGAGTGGTTAGTGTGTGATTTGTTTGTGTGTGAGTTGAGTGTGAGAGTGGCTTAGTGAGTCATAGGTAGGTGTTAGTGTGTGTGCGTGAGTGTGGTGTGGTGTTTGGGTGTGGGTGATTGAGTGGTGTTTGTGTGTGTGTCACAAGATAGATTGAATAGAGGTTTGTTTGTGAGAGAGAGAGTTTGTTTGTGTGAGAGGGATAATTTGTGTGAAATTTGATTTACATTGAGTGAATGTGTTGGTCTATGTGGTGTAATGTGTTTGTGATAGTGTGTGGAGAGAGAGAGTGTGTGTTAGAGGAGTGTGAGAATTGTGAATATTGAGTGTTTGAGTGTCTAGTGTGTGGAGTTTGAGTGTGTTGGAGGTGTGTGTGTGTTGTGTTTGTTAGCGTGTGTTTGTGTCGAGAGGGTGAATCTAGAGAGAGTGTGTGTGAGTGGTTAGATATGAGTTTTTTGTGAGTCTCTTGTGAGACATTTGAGTGTCACTAGAGTGTCTGAGAGTTGAGAGATTCTGAGTAATGTGTTAGACAGTATAATGAGTGCGTGTGTTGTGTGTGTGTTTGAGTTTGAGTATGAGGAGTGTTGTCTTGTGAGTGTGTGGATAGTGTGTTGGATTGTTGAATTCTAGTTGAGAGTGTAATTGGTGAGTTTGTAATAATGTGAGTGTGAATTCATAGTTTTAGACATCTTTGTGAGTGTATAGGTGATTTTGTTGGATTGTTATGTTTGGAGTGTGTGTGGAGATTGTGTGTGTTAGTCTCAAGAGTTTTTGAGACATGGTGTTGATTTTGAGTTAGTGATGGATTTTGAGTTATTGAGGTGAGAGTGAGTGAGTGGGGGGGTATTGTTTGTGTGTGGATTTAGATTATTGTTATATATAGTTTGATTTATAGATAAGTGTGTGATTTATAGTTATGCTGAGAGTGGTTAGGGGATATTCGTGATGAGTGAGTGTGTGTTGTTGAGATATTGTTATTGAGGTTGTTATTAAGACGTGATGTTTTAGAGTGTGTTTTGTGTGTTGAGATGATTGTTTTAATGAGTTTTTAGAGTGAGTGTGAGTGAGTGTGGTGTGTTTTAGTGAGTGTTTTAGGGGTGGGTGGGGGGGGGGGGGGGGGGGGGGGGTAGGGGTGGGGAGTGTGAGTGGTGAGAGATGTGTTTTTGTGGGAGAGTGAGTGTGTGTGTAGGAGTGTGAGTTAGAGTGGTGTGGGGGAGGGGTGGGGTGGGGGGGTGCGTGTGTAGTGCGTTGTGAGAGTGTTGTGTGTGCAGAGTGTGTGTGATGAGTTTGTGCTATTCTTATTGAGAGTGAGATTTATATATTATTGGAGAGTGTTTGTTTTGTGTATTGTGTGTGAGTGTGGATGTGTGAGTTGTTGAGTTGATCTATGTTAGGTAATAGTGAGATATCATGTGAGAGTGATTCACTTGAGTGACAGTCTCAAGAGGTGGGTTGCTAAAGCTTTTGTCGGCTTTGTTAGTACATAGAGTGTAGTGTGTGTTTGTTTGGGGTGTGTATCATATGGGGGTGAGTTCTTAGTGGGTGTGTGTACTATTATGTGGGTGTTGTGAATATTGTGAGAGAGTGAGTGAGAGTGTGTGTGAGTGTGAGTGTGTGTGTGAGGTGGTGAGTGTACTATATTGTGTGGTGTGTGTGTGTGTGTGAGGTGAGAGAGTGTGTAGGAGTGTGTGTGTGTGTGTGTTTTTGTGTGTGTGTGGTATATTTGTGGTGTGTGTGTTGTGAGTGAGTGTGAGTGAGTGTGAGTGTGTGTGTGTGTGTATTGTGTGTGTGTGTGTGTGTGTGTGTGTGTGTGAGTATTGTGTGTTGGTGGTGTGTGTGGGTGTGTGGTTTGAGTGTAATTAGTTTGTGTGTTTTTGTGTAGTATGGTGGTGTGTGTTTGAGAGGTAGTGTTTGGAGTGTGAGTGTGAATTTAGTGTGTGTGTGTGTGTCTCTTGAGTGTTGTGTAGGGTATATTGTGTCGTGTGTGTGCGTGTGTGTGTGAGTGTGTGTTTGTTAGTGTGAGTGTGTGTGTGTCTCATGTGTTAGTGGTGAGTGTATAGTGTCGTGGTGTGTGTAGTTTGTGTGTGAGTGTGAGTGTGTGTGTGTGTATACTTGGGAGTTGAGAGTGTTAGAGGAGTGAGTGTGAGTGTATTGTGTGGTGGTGTGTATCTTATTCATCGTGTGTGGTGTGTTGTGTGTGTTTGTGTGTGTGTGTTTGAGTGTGAGAGTGTGTGACACTTGTGGGAGGGTGTGTGTAGTGTGTGTGAGTGTTGAGTGTGTGTGTGTGTTTGTGTGTGACTTTGGAGAGTGTGTGTGTTTGTGTTGAGATTTGATTGTGAGTGGGTATCAAGTGTGTGGGGAGTGTGTGTGTGTTGTGTGTGTGTGTGGGTGTATGTGTGTGTGTGTGAGGGGTGTCAATCTGTGTAAGAGTGTGTGTGAGAGAGGTGAGGGTTTGTGTGGTGTGTGTGTGTGTGTGAGTATCTATAGATTTATTTCAGGAGTGAGATTGCGTGTGTGTCGTGTTTGTTAGGTGTGTGTGTGTGAGTTAGTTTGAGATTGGATAGTGTGTGTGCTGTGACTGTGATGATACATGAGATATATTGATGTGTTTGATATTGTGTTTGAGTGAGAGATTGGGTTGGAGTGGTTTTGTGATATAGAGAGATATAGATTGTGATTTATTATAGAATTGTATAAAATTGTGTGTGAGTGGTGGAATGTATCTTTTAGTTTGACTCTTGGGATAGTGTCAAAAGTTTTGTGGGACCGAGTGTGATATTCCTGGTGAGATTGTTATTTATAGTGTGATTTTTGTCAAACTTGGGTTTGTTGACTCATTGTGTGAGGGTCAATTGTGTGTGTGTCTCTTGGAGTGTGTAATGTGTGTTTGTGTCTCTTGCGTGTGATGTATGTTTTGAGTGTGTAATCATGTGTGTTATCACTCATTTTTGTGTGTCTCTTGAGAGCTGGAGAGTGATGATGAGGAGAGTGTGAGTTTGTGAGTGTTTAGTGTTGAGAGTGGTGTTTTTGTGTGTGTGAGTATTGTGTGTGCTGTGAGTCTACATGAGTGTGTGTATCTAGTGAGTGAATATAATGTGTTGTGTGTATATAGTGTGTGGAGTTTTAATGTTGTGTGAGTGTGGAGAGGTTTATTTGTATTGTTTGATTGTGAGATTTTGATGTGTTTGTTATAGGGTGGTAGAGATGAGTTTGTGGTTTGTTTTAGGTGTTTAGAGGATATTTGGTAGATTGATTGTGTTTATAGTAGAGTGGGTGGGTGTTTGGTTTGGGAGAGTGTGTTTATGGGGGGGGTTAGGAGTTAGAGAGGGGGTAGTTGTTTTTATGGTGATATAGATATGTGGAATGAGAGATTGGTGTATATTTATTAGTGGGGATAGTGAGTTAGGGGTTGGTATTCATATATAGATTTGGTGTGTAGATTTATATATATATATATTGAGTGATTGATATATATAGATATATTTGATACATTTATATATTTATATAATTTATTTTATATATATATATATATAAG
>NW_028234422.1:23523365-23528365 GCF_977035675.1 Penaeus japonicus | reverse complement strand
AATATATATTTATATAATATTATATATTATATATATATATAGATATATATTATGTATGTATGTTTATGTATATATACAATATATATATATATCTATATATAATATATATATATATATATATATATAGATGTATGTATATGTTATATATATGTATATATATATGTATATACATAAATATATATGTATACATCACATAGATATTATATATTATACTATACATTTATATTATATAATATTATATATATATATATGTATACAATATCATATATATACATGATATATATACATATATATATGTATACATATATATATATATATATATTTACATATATAGTCATATAAATATTGGCACTCATCATTCCGTCAAAATGTTTTCCAAGAGCTTAATAGCAAGCACTTACTGATCAGGGATGATATTTGGTGATAAATATTTCATTATTAATGTGGGAGCTATCATGGTATATCGTCTTAATCATGTTGTTGTGGTCCAGGGTAATTTAGGCTGCTCATTAGGGCTAAAATAAGGATATTTCGGATGAGAACTCTTTTCAGTCACTCACACACACACACAAATATCCTTCTATATAAGGTCCTCGTATAATGAGGTAAAATAGACTGTCAACATTCCACGCAACTTTTTTAAAATGTTTTTTTGCAAAAGATTTGGCACTTCTCAAGTCACTGCAGCCTGTCCTTATAAGTACAATAAGATATTAATATCTCGCAAACCACTACCTATTTGAGTCACAACCTGTATGTTACCTATATGGGCAGAGCTTTGTTCTTTCCAGTGGAAAAACAAGACATGCATTGCGAGTGATATATATATATATATATATATATATATATATATATATATATTATATTATATATATATACTATATATTATATGTATGTATTTATGTATATGTTTTATTACATATTATATTAAACATATATATAAATATATATATAAATATATATATATATAAATATATATATATTAATCGATATATATATATATTCAAATTATAATATATATACATTATATATATATATAATATAAAAATAAAATATATATATACATATATATTACAAATAAATAAAAAATTATATTTAGTATATATATTATATAAACATATATATAAATAAAAATATATATATACTTAGATTCTCATAAATGAATAAATAAATAGTCTATATATACTCTATTATATACATGCATATATATACATATATGAATGTATATATGTATATACTATATATATATACATACATATATAATATTTACATATATATTGCTTATTAATACATCATACATACATATATGTGTACATATATATATATACATACATATATAAATATATATACATATCTCATATATGTAACATATACAAATATATCATACACACATATATATACATCTATTATACATATTTAAATTACACATATACATAAATGTACAATACAATATATACATACATATATATATACATCCATATTTCAACACATATATATATATATATATATATATATATATATATATATATATATATATATGTGTACATTGAACAATATATATATACCATTTTTTATACATATATGATACTTATACATACATATACATTATTTACATATACATAATATTTTTTTTTTTTAAACTTATACATATATACACATATACTACAAATATATTACATACATATTTATATACATATACATACATATATTAAACATTATACATTCATATACAAATTACATATACATACATATATATACACTATACATAAATTATATTACATATACATAAATATATATACATATCCATACATACTATATACACTACTACATACATATTATATTACAAATACATATACAATACATATATATACTTATTACATACCTATAATTATTACATATAACATACATGTATATACATATACATACATGTATATACATATACATACATGTATATACATATACATACATGTATATATACATATACATACATGTAAATATACATATACATACTGTATATACTTATACCATTAAAAATGTTAATATACATTAATACATACATGTATATACATTATACATTCATGTTATATACATATACAGACATGTATATAAATATACATACATGTATATACATATACATACATGTATATACATTATACATACTTGTATATACCATATACATTACATGTATTTACCTTATACATACATGTATTACCTATTACCATTACATGTATATTACATAACATACATGTATATACACGATTACATACATGTATATACTTTATAAATACATTGTATATACATCTTACATACCATGGATTATACATATTACATACATGTATATACATATACATACATATATATACATATACATACATGTATATACACATATACATACATGTATATACACATATACATACATGTATATACACATATACATACATGTATATACACATATACATACATGTATATACACATATACATACATGTATATACACATATACATACATGTATATAACATATACATACATATACATACATGTATATACATTATACATCAAATATACATCCATGTATATACATATACATACATATATTATACCATATATCATACATATATATACATATACATACATAAATATACATTAATACATACATAAAATATACATATACATTACATAAATATATGTATTTATAATACATATAAAGATATATTTTCATATTAATATATATATTACACACATATATATATATATATATATATATATATATATATATATATATGTATATACATGTATATATATACATGTATTTTATATACATGTATATATATACATGTATATATATACATGTGTATATATACATGTATATATATAAATGTATATATATACATGTATATATATAAATGTATATATATACATATATATATAAATATATACATATATATACATATATATATGATAGATAGATAGGATAAATAAATAGATAGATATAGATATAGATATATGTGTATATGTATAGATATATGTATATATATACATATATATGTATATACATATATATATATATATATATATATATATATATATATATATGTATATATATCTACATATATGTATATATATGTATATATAAATAGCTAAATTTTCTGGATGTTACTAATACCGCAAAAGTGGTATTGATGGATTCCTCTCAACCTCTTCTATTCATATATAGTGAATATAATGCGCGATTCCACCCCTGGACCCCACAATCTGGGTCCCGATAGTAGGGGAAGGCATGGAGTAGATCAGGGAAATTGCGGGGTAAAATATGATTTCTGGGCATGTTGGACCCCTCATTTCTAAAAGAACTTCAAATTACTTATGATACATAATTAGTTCTGTAAATGGATTTAGCTCGTTACTTACCTGCGAGATGTGTTGGAGGTTGCCTGATGTAGCTGGCTGGAGGGAGCCTATGCCGGCGGGTACAGAGGTGCCGCGGCACGCAGGAAGTGATGGAGACGGATGTTCAAATCCTTAAAATGCATGAGGAACATGCATCGTGACAGGTATCCAATGAAGCGTTTCTTCCTGCGGCCACACAACGGCACCTTCCTCTTCGCCTCCCTCCACTGCCTCTCGATGGCATTGGTGTGGGCGAGAGTGTCGGGATCTACAAAGTATTAAGTGTGACTGACGGTCAGGTGTCTGTATCCCTCGTGAGAGAGACAGTTGTAGGCTTTCCAGCAGTCGGAGATGATGATCGACCCCGGGGCGGGTCAACCCGTTCCCTGATCCCTGCAAGGAGACTCTCGCTGGTCCGATCTCCCGGGACGAGGAAAAGAGCGTGTTTCTCTGCAGATCCCGCCGAAAACCCACTGGCCTTCAATCAGTCTTCCAACGTTGTATTTGCGGCGCCCGAACTTATTCTTGTCTATTTCAATTATATTTCCAGGGCCCCCGATGACACCCTGCTGGTCAAGGGCCCAGTGAACCACTACCTCCCGGCAGAAACTGGACCAGTCGAACTGTGAAACACTCCCGGACGAAGTAGTTCACAAAGACCAGCAAGGTTTCAACATCGAGATGTACTCGCTCGAAAAAGGAGCCCTTAAACACCGAGGCAGTCCAGCCTTTTTTTTTTTTTCTTTCTTTTTTTTTTTTGTCTCCTGGCCGCCACGGTCTTGTCTTATCGGAACTGCTTCCGCCGCGGGTCATAACGTATGGCCTGACTGCAGCGGCCGCAGTTCCTTTCATGACGGACAAGACCGTGTTGAGAACACACCTACATGAGGCGATCGTTATTTCCGCACAGATCGCGAACAAAGTGATAGAATGACCAGGAGCACCCCATACACTGTGCCATGATGACAGCAACTGAGACTTCAATGCTGGCACTCGAAGTACTGCGTATGAGCGGCCTCCGGATAGGAAATTAGAACCGATAATGACGTGACAACTCAATAGAGGGCACTTTATAATTATACTGTAAACAATGGGGAATATTGCGCCATCTATTGAGAGAACATAACAGCGCATGTAGGTAATTTATTGGGGGTTCCCAGTCCACAGCTTGTCGATAGCCGTAAATACGTAAACGCAACCATGTTTGAATTTCAGGGCCAGGATGGTGGTTTTCGAGGTATTTTGCACAAGGTATGTTGCACGAAGTGCCCTGAATAGCCCCTTCTTGGCTAGGCCTTAATTCAAAACTAGGCAAAGTTAGGTAATTGGTTTAAGATTTTGCATACGAAGTATGCCCCTAAATAAGTATCACGAGGTAGCACGAAGTGCCTTAAAAAAGGGGACCCAGATTGTGGGTGGAATTATATCATTATAGCATTATATCCACTATATGTGAATAGCAGAGGTTGAGAGGAATCCGACGACGACGACGAGATAAGAGTTATTAACGAATCGAAACCCATGGATTTGCCAGGAGCTATAGTGTCCTGACTTATGGAATTCGAAGATTTCAACAAAGTGGTTAGGGAGACTACTTGGTGTGGCTGCATTCAT
>NW_028234422.1:23498365-23503365 GCF_977035675.1 Penaeus japonicus | reverse complement strand
CTTGGGCTTGACTTCTTTGAGAATAAATGTTTAACATATGTTTCTTGTGAGTTTTCTTTTTGTATCTCGGGCGTTCTGCTGCTGTGGCAAACTTCTCAAATGTGTTTTGATCCATGGCTTTTGCTGAGTCTGCATTTTGTTGTGTGGTAGAAATGAACTGAAGCCAAGATGAAGGCTGTGTAACAGCTTGCTTAAATTTTATGTGCCATAAAAATGGTTGGGTCACCAATCTTGATTTTACGGAGTACATTTTGTCTTTTTATCTGGAAGGAGGAAATAATAACTTTAAAATACATTTCATAAACATGTGAATCAATATCATTAATAAAAAGCTAACAAAATTATGTATTTTGGTAAATAGTTGTTTTATGACTATATACAATGAACATATATATATATATATATATATATATATATATATATATAATATATATATATATATATATATATATATATATATACATGCATATGCATATGCATATGCATATGCCCCCAAAAAGACCCACCATGACCCGCGGTCAGAGGCGGAGAGACTGGCACTCGAGTTCTCTGCTAGAACAAGTAGCGTCAGTCTACCAGCAGAGTTGAGGGCAAGAAGAACTGCTCCCAGGCAGGCATGCCCTCATCAGAGAAAAGGCGGTCAAGCCTGATGATACAGATGCCATGTTCTCTCTGAGGGAATTACGGCGAACATGCAAGACCAGTTCCCGGTCAGCCCCGGGTTGCGATTGGATCTCCCACTCCATCATTTCCCACCTAGGACATGAAGGTGAGCTTGCACTTTTGCATCTCATCAACAAGTCCTGGGAAACTTCCTCACTGCCACAGTGCTGGAAGAAGGCTGATATAATTCCCGTCCCCAAACCAAAGGAGCCGGGACGGTACCGCCCCATCTCCCTGCTTAGCTGTCTGGGAAAGACAGCAGAGAAAATGGTACTGAATCGGCTCCAATGGAAACTGGGACCTCCACATGAACACCTACACGGGTTCACAAGGGGCAAGAGCACTACCCACAGCATGGCCACCTTACTGAGCACTGTCAGCAGCAGCAGCGCTGTCATTGTCTTCCTTGACCTGGAGAAGGCTTTTGAACTGGCAAACCCGCTCGCCATTCAGGAGATCCTGATCCGCAAGGGAATCAAAGGCAGGCTGCTTACCTGGATTGGTGATTACTTTCGGAACAGAACTGCCAGAGTGAAGTTCCAAGGTCACCTTTACAGGCATTTGCCTCTGGAGAATGGCACCCCTTAAGGAGGGGTCCTTAGCCCGGCTCTGTTCAACATCCTCATGTTAAACATTCTCGACATTCCACTCCCAGCTGGGTGCACGATCACTTCATATGCAGATGATCTAGCAATTATCTCCACTGGGAGAAGAAATGTGAATCCAGTCAGAAAGGCCCAGCATTGTCTGGACCTAATATCTAAGGAATGCTGCAAAGTCGGGCTTAAGATCTCAGCAGCCAAATCGAAGGCAATGGCACTGAAACATGTTGTCTGTGATCAAAGACTGCGGGCGAAGCGACGTCTTCGCAAAATCTCTCTGAACTGAGCTGAATTGAATTCAGCGATGATGATCAGACAAGATTAGATAAGATGAGTCAGCACTCATAGCTGGCAGAGGCCGGGCCGCCTTGTGCATATAGCCCGGGCGAAGCGACGTCTTCGCAAATCTGTATGAACTGAACTGAAAGACTGCGAGTCCAAGGTCTAGAGCTCGAGTGGGTACACGTATACCAATACTTGGGGGTATGGATCGATAAGAACCTCACCTTCCGCTCCGAGATCAAACATCTCTTAGACCGGACCAAGGCAAGGCTCTCTGTCATGAGAGCTCTGTCTGGGCAGCGCTTAGGGGCTGGACACCGCGTACTAAGATCTTTCTACGTGCACGCTGTCCGTCCTATTGTGGACTACGCCTCCGTCGCCCTGATCACAGTCAAACCTGGACTCAGGAAAAGACTCGACATCATGCAAAACGAAGCTGCCAGGATTATTCTGGGTGCCCCTGGGAGGGCTAAGGTTACTAACCTCCTCTTGGAGGCCAAACTCTTTCCCCTGGACACCCGGATTGATCAGATGGTGGCCCAGTTCCTTGCCAATGTCCTACAGTCCCCACTGGACTCACAGCTAAGACAGAGAGTGCAGCGTCGGCTTGCACAGAACCAAGAGCTCTTTGCTAACAACACCTGGCTGTCTCAAACAACCAAGAGTGCTGAAACGCTTTGAACTCAAAGAGACACTACTGATTAAGGGCATGGACCTTCCCCACCCTGACTATGTCCCAGCTCCGCCGTGGGCACGATCCTTGATAGAGTTCTCTGTCATGAGTCTATCAAGAAGAAAAACACAGTACTCACCGCCTCTATTGAAGGCTGAGGCGGAGAGGAACATTACAGCAATCACGCCGCTGAATAGTAAAACCTACTTCACGGATGGTTCTGTAGACCCCATCACCCGCACTGCAGGCGCCGGTTTTGCAGCAAGGGGCATAGAGAAAGCTATGCGGGTATCTGACAATGCCTCCTCACTCCAGGCAGAGGCAGTAGCTATTATGGGAGCCCTAGCCCATGCAGCCCAGACGGACGGGCATGTTGTCATACACACAGACTCTAGGGCCGCCATTGACAGCCTGCAACAAAGCACGCCCCTTGATAACGTTTACCTGGTAACCTCGATTCTCACCATTGCTCAGAGAATCCTGAATCAGGGAAGACGCATCATCATCAACTGGATCCCAAGCCATGTTGGTATTGAAGGGAATGACGTAGCTGACAGGAGAGCGGAGGAAGGCAGGAAGAAACCCTTGAGTGATCTTGTGGTGCATCCTAGCCGGGAACTGCTAAGGCGTAAAACGATGGTTGCAGGGCAGGTCGGTGCCCTGCAGCGACACAGAGAAGAAGCGAGAACCTCCCCCTCGGCCAGCTGGTACTCAAACACCACAGGCTATGAGTCGCTGATACTCTCTCCCAGAATATCAAGGTGTGCTGAAGTCAGTCTGCACAGACTGAGAATAGGCTACCCTTGTGCATGGCAAATCATCCCCACTATTGGGCAAGATGAGCGACGCTGTGAGTATTGTGGCGTGCCGGACGCCAAATTAGAGCACTACCTGATGGAATGCGAGCACACTCGCTTCCTCAGGCAGGGCCCAGAGACGACAGCCGCCGGGCTGGTTAGACGGCTATGCCTGTCACTAGCCCCCTGGCAACTGGAGCGCCTACAGGCAATCCGACCGCCACGGTAAAAGTTCAGTTATGATGATCAGATGTGTCAGCACTTATAGCCAATAGAGACCGGGCTACCCCATCCACACAACCCGGGCGAAGCGACGTCTTCACAAAATCTCTCTGAACTGAGCTGAATTGAATTCAGCGATGATGATCAGATAAGATTAGATAAGATGAGTCAGCACTCATAGCTGGCAGAGGCCGGGCCGCCTTGTGCATATAGCCCGGGCGAAGCGACGTCTTCGCAAATCTGTCTGAACTGAACTGCATATGCATATGTATATGTATATGTATATGTATGTGTGTGTGTGTGTGTGTCTATATGTATATATATATATATATATATATATATATATATATATATATATATATATGTAGAAAAATATATATATACATATATATATAATATATATATACATATATAACCAAATATTCATATATATATCTATATATATATATATATATATATATATATATATATATATATATATATATATATATATACATATATATATGTATATATATTTATCACTAAAAACTTGGTCTCTAAAAGGAACAACATTAACCTTCTCTGGACGGGTGGTACACTACGGTAACGTGCATTCAAGGCCCGTTCGCTGGGTGACGTCATACAGCTTCGTTTATTTAACTGATTTAGGCCAATGCGTTCGAGAGCCCCGGCATTGTAACATGCAAGGCTGGAATGCCCCCGTTGTGACTGGGTTAACATACACAAATTATGAAAAAAAAAGAACATAGCTATTATTGCTTTTATGTCAATTCTATAAAAAATTTATATCTTAGGAGGTAGTTTATGCCTTTCTTAATTTATTTCATCTTCAAGGTGCTCCAAAAATCTTCATCTTAAAATAAAAGTTAATAAAAAATCATCCTCTAACAAAGCTCTCTGCCCCCACTAGGTTCTCAAGATATTCAGATAAAAGGGAACATCATCAGCTATAGTCAAAGTGATTTTGATATTACCCCCTCTTACTGTCATTACCTTTAGATGACAGCTCTATTAATTACCTTGCAGGTAATGAAAATCATTGGAACAAAGACACAGCTCTGCCTTCCTCTTGAATTCCATATAATGGACATGTCCCCATCAAACTTTTATACCCCTTTTAGTATCAATATATAGCTTTGCTATTAATCCAATAATATCTGTTAGAATTCCTCTTATTCTCACCATTTCCCACAGTGATTCATGATGCATCAAGTCAAATGTCTTCTTGAGATCCATGTTGGCTGCAAACAGCCCATGCCCAAGTTTATGATAACACCCTTCAATGACTCAAAATGCAAGGATAAGGTATTCTATGGATTTGGTAGGAATGAATAATGATTGCTTTAATCTCTAATGCCTCAGTAGGTGTACTGTGATATATCTCAGACATATGAGTGTGAGCACCTTAACCCACTCACGACGGGGGCATTCTAGCCTTGAATGTCACAATGCCGGGGCTTTCGAACGCTTAGGCCTAAATCAATTAAATGGCTGGCACAATATTGTGCCGCCCGGCCACTGGGCTTTTGAATGAGCGGTACAGTAGTGTACCACCCGTCCAGAGAGGGTTAACCGGTAATCTTGATGATTGCTGCAGTCCCAGCACTTCCTTTTCCCCATCCAAACAAGGATAATAACAACACTCAACAGGTTACAGGGGGATGGCACCAGACTGCTAGAGGGCAGCCAGGACAGCATTGAATCCTTGAGCTGTGGGTTCATCATCATACTTTAGGAGTTCATTAGGGATGCCACAAATAC
>NW_028234422.1:23475865-23493365 GCF_977035675.1 Penaeus japonicus | reverse complement strand
CCTCCCTCTCTCTCCTTCTCTCCCTCCCTCCTCCCCTCCCTCTCTCCGTCCTTCCCTCATTTCCTCCTTCCTTCTCTCTCTCTCTCTCTCTCTCTCTCTCTCTCTCTCTCTCTCTCTCTCTCTCTCTCTCTCTCTCTCTCTCTCTCTCTCTCTCTCTCTCTCTCTCTCTCACTCTCACTCTCACTCTCTCTCTCTCTCTCTCTCTCTCTGTCTCTGTCTCTGTCTCTGTCTCTGTCTCTGTCTCTGTCTCTGTCTCTGTCTCTGTCTCTGTCTCTGTCTCTGTCTCTGTCTCTGTCTCTGTCTCTCTCTCTCTGTCTCTGTCTCTGTCTCTGTCTCTGTCTCTGTCTCTGTCTCTGTCTCTGTCTCTGTCTCTGTCTCTGTCTCTGTCTCTGTCTCTGTCTCTGTCTCTGTCTCTGTCTCTGTCTCTGTCTCTGTCTCT
The DNA here is from genome assembly GCF_977035675.1 of Penaeus japonicus. Taxonomy (NCBI): domain Eukaryota; kingdom Metazoa; phylum Arthropoda; class Malacostraca; order Decapoda; family Penaeidae; genus Penaeus; species Penaeus japonicus. The sequence goes on along the minus strand of NW_028234422.1, from coordinate 23,492,926 downwards.
GTCTCTGTCTCTGTCTCTGTCTCTGTCTCTGTCTCTCTCTCTCTCCTTCTTCCTCTCTCTCTCTATCTCTCTATCTCTATCCCTCTCTCCCTCCCGGCCCTGCAGTTTACAACTGAAAATTAGTCTTATTTACTTATTTAAATCCAGATTTTAGCTAAAGAAAGGCCCCCTTCGAAGAACATCATTAGATAGTACTTCCCCATAATAACAAACGAAATAAAGTTTTGAGAACTTTAATTTGCATTAGGTAGTTTATTGTGAGTTTCCAATTTTTTTCACATTCTATTTGAAAAATACAGTATATCATTTATGTTTGCTTTACCGTACAAAATGCCCAATATATCTAGACAAATGGATGATACCATTCAAGTTATTTACTTGTTACTATGATTTTTTTAATTGTGTATTTTTATTTTCAATCTACAGAATAGTATGGGACATCTTCCCAGGATCGCGTCTTATACGCTTTATTGCTGTTGACAAAACTATTCACAAATTGTCCTCGTGGAACCTGGAAGACCAATGCTTGACCAGCCTGATGAATGCCTTTATGGCACTTGGACCTGCTAAAAACATTGGAGGCAACAAGCTAGATCTGATAAAGGGTATTAAAGCAGCCATTGAGGCTCTGACCAAACCTTCAGCTGTTCAGCATGAAAAGAGAACTTCACTCACTGAGAATGCTACCAAGGTACTGAACAAAGGCAGAATTATTCTAGTGACAAAGTTGGATAGTGAAGAAGAAATAAAAAACATTAAGGAAAAATTTCATGGAACTCTATTGTACATGAACAAGAATGCTGCTGCCACAGATAATTTAATGGCAATCAATCACTGTGACCTTGTCATCCTCAACTTATGGCCTGAGGGTCCACCATGCCCCATGCCAAACAAATCATGGCCAGATGTGTCTACTATTGTGTCCTGTGAGTTCTCAAACATCCAATGTGGCACTGCCTTAGCTCCAAAACTCTGCAATCTGGTGCTAAAGCATTATGACTTAGCATCAACCACTGTGACTGGTATACCAATGAAAGAAGAACAAAATGCAAGTTCATCAGCAAATTATGATGTGGAACTATTCCATCCAGCAGCTGCCCATGCAGCTATCTTAAAGGGAATTCCATCGGAGACTGCACATCTTAAGACTTATCGTGAAGGTACAGATTATGAAACCGTGACACTAAAATGGTGCACCCCTCGCAGCAATGCTAGTATGGAATTGCAGCATTGCTCATCTGCATACCGGATCACATCTGTTGATGTTAACAGTAGACCGTCTTCCTGTCTTACAAATTTCTTATTGAATGGACGATGGGTTATGTTGGAAATGCCACGCAAGTCAGGAAGTAAAGTGATATCTCACATGTTGGCTTGCCATGGAGGAGACATTTACATCCACACTATGTACACTTCACGCAGCATACTAGAAGATCCACCATCAATCAGTGAGGGCTGTGGGGGCAGAGTTACAGACTACAGGATTCCCGATTTTGGAGAACTAATTAAGGCAAACAAATTGGCACCATTTCCAGCACCCACATCAGAAAGTGAAGAGAGCTTGACACCACTCGAGCGAAGCAGAGAGCAACTTAACAGACACACTAAGTACTGGCCAATAACACTCTCTTCCACATCCCTCTTCAATTTGGGTCCTCAGATTGAACCACTTGCAGCATTAATGCTAGAAGACAATCTAACTGAAGATGAGGTGGTTGAATGCAAGCAAGTAATTCTATATCTGATGAACATGGAAGCTCGAGGAGACCCCCTGCCCTCCCCCATGGCAGGCCAGCGAGGGAAAGGCATGAAACGTGAGGACCAGTACAGAGCAGTGTGGGCAGAGCTTGAACAATACCTCCAGCTGCATCTTCACACTCCAGCACATGAGAAAGTTCTTGAATGCCTCATGGAGTGCCACAACAAGGCTGCAACTCCAGAATACAAGGGAGATGAGAAAGTCGACATTGATCAGGCACTTAAGGAATTAGATGACTGTAACTACGTTGCGGATAGAGATAAGGCTGAGTTTGGGTCTGGTGGAGGGGGCAAACATACAGCAGGAGACCTCTCTTTACCAGATAGCAAGAGAAGAAGAACCATTCCACCTCCTCTTGCCCCTATGGGTCGTAGCAGTGGAATGAACCTCCTCACACTATGGGAGAACAAAGTGTCTTCAGAGGAGTCACGTCGTTGCTTGGAATTCCAGGGGAGGCTTAAATCAGAGGATAATGTCACTAAACTCTATATCAACTTACAAAAAGACAAGGATAAAGATGAAGTTCCAAGAAAGAAATAAGAGTTTTGTAGAAGAGGTTCAGTGTTTATCTGAACATTTCCTCAAGTATTGTAGATGTTAAAGTAAAGGAGTTATTATTTTCCTGTAAAAAGTATTGTAAGCGCTCAGTGTTGAAAAATTATTGTATAAAATTATTTTGCCACATGAAAAGCCATTTTTCATATATAATTCTTTAAATTTACTTTTGATATGTCACCTTTTTGTTTATAATATATATATATATATATATATATATATATATATATATATATATATATATATACATATATATATATATATATATATATATATATATATATATATATATATGTATATGTATCTTTATATAAGAAATATGTACAGCTAACACTTTATATTATACAAGAATGGTTTTTACTTTCTTTGTTTTTTTAATCCAATGTTAACAAATAGTAAGAATGATAATATAGTTTAATAAATTCTTTTATATAAGTTGATGTTATATATACCTTAGGCAACATATTTAAATTTATTTTTTGTGCTTTCTTACTGGTAAAAGGCTTTTTATTAACCCTTCCAAAATGGGCCACATCTGAAGATGTTCAGCCTGGGCTGGGTATCTTTAGATATGTGTCTTTTCTTCGTTATAGACTTGTGGTATGAAATATGAGACTGCATTTGATAAATGAGCAAAGTGATACTAATTAGTATTTGGTCATCATAACTAAAGGAATAAATAGCTTTTAATTTCAACAAATTACCCTTTCTTAACCCTTTTGTGTGGGGCATGTTTTGAAGGGTTGGGTATACTTGTAATTATAAGCTATTTATTCTTGCAGTTGTGTAAATAGAATATACTAATTAGTATCAGTTAGTTAATATATCATATGTAGACACCTATACCATTCCATAAAACTAGAAAATAATAGAAAACACATCTTAACCAACTGCAGACAGGTATCATGACATACATGACGCAGGAGCTTAGGCCTGATGACAGGCATCATGACGTACATCATATTCATGGATTTTGGATCACTGTGCTTATTGTGCTATGAGTGAGGAGTGAGTGTTGATTAGTCACAGTCATAATTATTATAATTACCTTAATATTAAGCAAACCTAACATACAAAACCTAGATGGCACCACCATCTTCTAGCACCAGCAGGAGATAGAGCCTTGAATGGCTCTATCCATGGTCTCTAGCAAGCACCGTCTTATAGAGCAATGACACACAGCAAGTTACTGTCCTTTTGCTCTAAGTACAGCCGATGAAGGATGTACAGGCAGAACAAGATGAGGAAGGTGACCTGAACCATGCCCAATATCTAAAATGTGCCCCTGTGTCAGTAGGGAAGCCTTTTACTGTGGCACTCACAGTTGCAAGCACAGGCTTTCTTCCTCCTCCCTACCTCTTCATGCTATCTTCATTGTAGAGTTATATGTTTCATATTCTTTCATAACAGTATTTGAATACAAAAAATAAAGTTTTTTGTCGTCCCATAAAACAGCAATACTTCTATCATACCTAGTATTAAGAAAATAATGAACTGATATGGATCTTATACTATAATTTTAGTCAACTGCAGTATTGATAGAGACTGTCATATGACATATGTAAGTCTCTAAACAAAGTAAAACACAAAATTAAAACACAAATATGGCTCTACTTTTACAATAGAGTGGGAAAAATCAAAGCATGTTGCATGAAGATGCCTCACTCTGAAATAAAACCCATCCTGGTGATTGAGCAAGCAAATCTATCCCCCATCCACAATGGGTTAAGATGGCTAGTACGTAACTCAATCTTCTGCAGCATTCTCTTTCTCTTTGTCTCTGTCTGTGTTTCTGTCTGTATTTCTATCTCCCTCTCTCCATCTTGCTCTGTCTCTCTATCTCACCCTCCCTCCCTCCCTCTCCTTTTCCATGTCCCTGTTCTTGTCCCTCTCTTTCCCTTTCCCTCTCTCATTTGCCCCTTTCTACTTATCTGGTGTGAAGAATCATTAATGGCTTGCAACAAAGATATTAACATCTAACTCAGGTAATTGTCAATTCAGATATTATGAAGACCTGTGTTTTTCCGGAATTAAAATTTGATGCATTGCCTGAGCACATTTAATGCTGGACTTCTGTCAAAAGTTCTTATCAGCTTAATTTCATTTGTTGATGAATAAGGTTTGACAAACTTGAAGTTGTACCTTTAAGAATTGCACCAGTTTTCAGTTGCTAATCAGTATTCCTCTCAAGGATTCCCGAACCATGATCATTCACAATAATCATATAATCATATATTATCACAAACTAAAGTCATGTTATGTAGGCAACCTGTTCTCATTTTCAAACAAACATCTGCCATGGGACTTATTTTACTATCATGATACTTGAATGCAGATTTGTTACTGTTTTTTCTAGTACAATTTATAATACGAGTCTATATGACCTGAGTTTATCTCTGCTCTATACTTCAAAAATATATATGTATTTTTCCTTTATAAAATATCAAAGGAAACAGGCATGAACAATATCTTAATTTTTTAGCTAGGCTCCTCATTGCTCTTTGGAGTACAGGAAAGGGAACTCCTTGATATCCTGGCTGGACTAACAAAAAAAAACATAGGACTCACAATTATAACTAGACAATATCAATAAGGATGTACTGCCAAACCTTAATAATTCTTCATGACTGAATCAAGAAAAGAATCTCATTTCTTGTTCTGATATTTTTTAAATATGTATTTCACATTATACTTCACTGGGGTAAATTCTTTTCTATAAATGTTCGCCTACTATATCCTAGATTTCAATGAAAACTGAAGAATCAAGCAAAGGGAGAAGGATTGATTATTTTTATGACCCCTGAAAGATGAGAAATCTTTGTGTTCACACAGGAGGGGAAAGATGAAGTCTTTTTGCTTATTTTGGTACACAATTATTTCAGCTTAAATCTTCATAATATTAATAATCAGAATATGGATATCTTAGTTTTATTAATATTATTATATTTTTATCTTTTCAACTTTAACCGTGGTTTGTCCATTGTGTACAAACATACCTGCAAACAAAATTGCTGTATTCAATTTTTTTAGGGATTAAAACTGCATCAACAGCTAAGGCCATTAGCTGCACCAAAGGATATGGAAAGGCGTTTAATGCTCTCTACCGCATCTATTGGTCTACTATATTATTTGAGGTCATGTGACACCTTCTTAGATTTTGCCCTTTCAACACACAATTATGTTAAAACATATTTGTATAAAATATATATTCCATAAATATATATACATATATGTATGGATTACACAACAAAGGTTCTTTAAATGCATTGAAAATTGAAAGCACTATACTGATGGTGCTAATGGAATAATGTTATGACTGGAACTACAAAATGTTAAGAAAGTCTGTGTGTATTATTATTGCATAGATGTGTAATTGTGTTTACAAATGTGCATTTATTGTATATTTCAGTTTGTGAGTGAATGTGTGTGCTATGTTTTAGATGCTGACACAAATTGATAAATACTCTCACACATGCTCACACACGTGCACACTCTTACACTCACTCTCTCTCTAACAAAATGAAAAAAACAATCAAGGTAATCATGTTTTAGTGTTGAAAGCATATCAATTGCCATGCACATCTGAACAAAATAAAAAATAAAAATTATGAAGAAAAATACATTCTAAACACAAATTCTATCACAAATAGAGTACCTAAATTATCATAGGGTGTTGTTTTTCTTGGAAGAAAAGACCAGGTCTTTCATCTCACTTATATCTATAGTGCATAAAAATCCTGGCATATATATAGATATATACATATATTTTTTTCTTTATAATAAAATAACAGATCAAACATTTTGCAACAAATTTCTAAAATGGTAAGATAGATATGAAGCAGTTCACTGCCTTTCAAGTGATTCCCACAAAACCAAAACAATGAGTGCAACTGGCCACACATTTTATCAAATAAAAAGTGAAACAAGGAACAGACAAGAGGATAATTTGCATTTGGAGAATAATAATGAATATCCAACATTACCTCAACTATTTCTCCATGTGCCTTTATGAAGACATTCAACTACCTACCCATTAGTTTTCACAATCACAATTTAATGAAAATTAAGTTGTTTGCAGTAGTGCCTCATACAATAAATCTCTGAAGACGGTTCACATGACCAACATTTTTTTAAATCTCTTCCAATAATACGGATTCTACAAAGTTTTGACACTGATTGCGTTTCTTGGTCTTCAACACATGCAGTCGCTTTCTTTTAGAATAATTAAATAAATAGTGAAATAGATATGTATACATTCATGCCTGTATTATGTTTTCTATTGGTATATCTAAGAACCTTACATTTCACTGCACATAAAGAGCAACTTTGTTTGTGTTCATAAATAAGTTAGCTATCTCTGACTATTGACAAAAGGAATGACACTGTAGTTATTGACTTCATCACAGTTGATGGAATTCCAAATAGGCAAGTCTATACAATGTAAATTTTACTGTCATGTATTCTTGCTACATAAAGGACTGCATATGTCTTTGGTCATTAATCGTATCCGAGACATCACAACCTCATTGGTCTGTCAAAATGATGCTAAAAACATTCTGCTAGTTGCGGACAGTAAGGCTTGTCACATTCACTGCTGCATTTTTGCCGAGCCTCCATTTGCTTGAAAAGAAAAGGCTTCTTGCAAAAAGTACATTCCTGAAAGATAGCAATTGGTAAATTAGGACTATACAATTCAGTTTTTCTTATACTCAATATTCACCTAGAAGAAAGTAATTGGAGAAGTCAGATTGTACTTGCAGAATATAAACAGCAATGAAATGCTATCAAATATGCTTAATATTTACAGAGCTAGTTGCATTTTCATCATCTCTCAAATGGACATCTATAAATACTTACATCATTGCATCTCTTATCATTTAAAGGTAGATCCAGCTCCTTCCATATGCTAACAAGGTCCTTCACAAACTGATCCATCATTTCTGGGGTGTGTTGGGGTGTTGGGGCAATGCGGAGCTTCTCCTGTCCTCTGGGTACGGTTGGGTAGTTGATAGCTTGGACATAGTGGCCATACTTTCGGATCAGCTCATCAGACACTTTTGTACAAAGCAGGGGGTCACCAACCTGGGAAGAGATTATGAGTTTTTAATTTTTGTCTTATTACAAAAATATATTTTCAACTTTTAAATTCCATCATTCTTTTAGGGGAAAAGGTTGCATCCACTACTTACATGAATGGGTAAAATATGTGAAGGGCAGTGCTCCACGGGCAAGCCATTATCCATGAGTAATTTGCGAAGATATTGGACTGCCTTCTGATGAACTCCTCGCAATGCTCGGCCTTCTTCGCTACTCAGGATGGTGACAGCAGCCAGAGCTCCAGAAACAACAGTTGGTGGTAAGGAGGTTGTGAAGATAAAGCCAGCAGCATAGCTACGAATCATATCAACAAGGGTTGCATTTCCTGCGATGTAGCCTCCAATGTTGCCAAAAGCTTTGCCTGTAAATAAATTAAACTTTCATTAGGAGAGTCGTGAGAAAAGTATATGACAAATAACAGTATGGATACAGCTGTACATAAAAAAAAACATGCTTTTGAATGTAGGGCTCAAACCAAAAAAGCATTATACATCAATCAATAATTTTTATACTTACACACTGAACTGGACAATAAAAAACAAGAGTTCAGTAAAAACACCAGCAAATAGACTCACCCAGAGTGCCAGAGACAATATCGATATGGTCCTGTAGTCCATCACGGTCAGCAATACCAGCTCCATTTTCACCATAAAGACCCACAGCATGCACCTCATCAACAAAGGTGATTGCTCCGTACTTGTGTGCTACCTGAGATAAATTAAGACTGATTAATTAGTTTAAATAAAATAAAAAACAAACTTTCAAAGGTAAAAGTCAAGGTATTTACATTTCAAGAGAAAGACAAGCTTATATTACAAGGAATGTACTCAACTCCTTAACTCACATCACACAGGTCCTTCAGTGGACAAACAGCACCAGTCATGGAATGAACAGTTTCGAAAGCTACAATCTTTGGAGTAGAAACATCAACAGACTTCAGTAGTTCTTCAAGGTGTTTTGGGTCATTGTGTCGGAATATGTGCTTGGGGGCCCCTGAGTTGCGAATTCCTTGGATCATAGAGGCATGGTTTCCTTCGTCTGAGAAGATGTGGCAACCTTGAAGGAGAAAAAAAAATTATAATAAAGTTTATTTAATTTTTACATACATGCTTTTCCGAATAGTTTCAAAATATAATCCAGCATAATCATTCTTTGGTTATTTCTGAACATCATATAACTTTCTCTTACCTGGTAGTGCCTTAGCAAGTGTATAGAGAGTTGAATCATTAGCCACATAACATGAGGTGAAGAGCAGTGCTGCATCCTTCTTGTGAATGGAAGCTAGTTTAGCCTCCATGGTTTCATGAAGTACAGTGTTGCCTGAGATGTTCCTGGTTCCTCCAGCACCAGCACCATGTTCTTCTAGGGACTTCTTTACTGCCTCTCTTACTTTTTCATGGCGGGACATTCCTGTGGAACGAAAAAATCCTACAGTTAAAAGGTGTTAACAGAAAAAAATGAAAGATACTACCCAAATAAAGCTACAACTTGTCCATCCAAAATAACAATATGACTGTTCCAATAAATTTACTCAAAGTTTCCATCACTAACAATCTTTTCATCAAACACTATTATATTCATATAACTGAAACAACCCCTGACTGCAGAACATAATTTCCTATACAGCTTACCTAGGTAGTCATTCGAGCACCAAACCATGATCTCCTTTTCACCCCAAGAATATTCCTTGGCCTTGGGGAACTGACTGGCCATTCGGGAAACCTTTTTGAACACACGGTATGAGTGGTCGGCCTTCTTGCGGGCGATTTGCTCTTCGAAGAAGTCATTATAAGGGAATAGTTCTTGCTCTGCAGAGAAAGGAACTGTTTTTCAGATTAAATAGGCAATAATTTATAATGATAATCAGAAATGATACATGGGTACTGTGTATTTGCTTATGTGTTTATAAAAAGAGAGAGAGAGAGAGAGAGAGAGAGAGAGAGAGAGAGAGAGAGAGAGAGAGAGAGAGAGAGAGAGAGAGAGAGAGAGAGAGAGAGAGAGAGAGAGAGAGAGAGAGAGAGAGAGAGAGAGAGAGAGAGAGAGAGAGAGAGAGAGAGAGAGAGAGAGAGAGACAGAGAGCGAGAGAGAGAGAGGACAATTGTGGACAATTGTCATGAAATGTGCTCATGACACAACACCAGAAACTGCTCACTGTTGAAATGTGGTCACAGTTATGAAGTATGAGTCACGGTACTCTCCAAAGTCAGCCTAAGCCTTTGTTTTGCGATGGATTGAAGGGAAAGTGTTTGTTAGGAAAGTATGCACTGCCAATAGTGCAAAGATATTTTCCCATCCCTCTAATTTCTAGCTGGTCCCCACAGCATCAGAAATAACCCATTAGCTTGTTTGCCCCCCATCTGCAATGGATTAAGAATAAGGAAACAACAGCATTTTTTTTTTCAATTTCCATAACAGAAGACATACAAGTTATGGATAATTGAAAAGCACTTACAGCTAAGAAACAGTTTTTTATGCTAGGTTATAAAAACATTTTCATGCATACATTAAATAGTTCACTTTCACTAACTCATCTAATCAGTGTATACTTGTTTATGACTATCCAAGTTTTCACACTACTTTTACACACACATCATCCAGTTCGAACAGTAATCAAGCTTCAAAGTTTACCAATCTATCCTCTAAGTTATAAAAGCATCAACTGTATCAACTATCAATTCTAAGTTTAATTATCAGACTTTCATTGGACACAAACACAAATAATATATGGGAAAAAAAGAAATATTCTAAAACTTCATTACGGCCATGCCACCATAATGCAGAAGAAATAAAATTCTGAATCATGCTACACCAGCATTCAATCATTTAGGTAGTAAACATGAAACACAGTTTCACGTAAGGGATCAAGCAGGGACAATGTTTAGCAGTCAATGCTCAGTCAATTGCCATAAATATCGCATTATGGAACAAGTATTAATAATATGAGTCATCAAACAAGACTCTAAAGCAAGCTGTAACATCTATATGCTGAGAAAAGCATACCTTCGACCACAGATGTCCCCTGGGAAGCAAGAAAGGGGCATTTGACCTGGTCTTTGGGTTTATCTTCATGTCCAGCTGGAGCTGTGAAAGGCCTAATATTGTAGCAAATAGATATTATTACCTAATCTATTTCACTTGTCATTCCCAGCAATGAAAAAAGTTTCTTGTCCTATTTATACCATGTAACTTCATTCTTATCTTATAGGTATCCAATAGTGAATACCAGTATAAGGAAAACCAATCTATTTTTTAAATAAAAGTATAAACTGTTTCATGACTAGTTCTCAGACTTCCTAACATTGCATTATTAACCATTGGAAAATTTATTAAGAAAAAACAGAGAAAATAGAGAAATATGCTTTGCATTTCAGAAAGTTCATGAAGGTGATAGTCTAGTCATACCATAATGAGATGAAAGTCAAACACAATATCACTTCAGGGATTAAGCAGGGACAAAGATCGCCAATTAATTTGCACAGTGGCAAGCTAATTGCACAATGCCATTATTGGCAAGTAATGGAAAAGTATGGCTAGTAACAGGACCTTGAAGCAAGCTCTGACATCCATATGATGAGAGGAGCATACCTTCAACCACAGTTACATTTGCCCCAGGTATTCCCTGGGATGCCAGAAAGGGGCATTTGACTTGGTCTTTGGGTTTAGCTTCATGTCCAGATGGACCTGTGAAAGGTCCATTATTGTAGCAAATGCATATCGTTATGTAATATATATCTTACTTCTAACTTCACAACACATGAGTTTCAGCTCAGCCTTGAAGTATTCATAATACATATCAATCATAAAGGCAAATCTTATTCTTATATCCCTCCATCTTACAATATTGACTGTCTTCAAATTTCCAAATCTTGACAGTGCTATCAGCGCTCTACATATCACCGAAACTCACCTTGCTCACGAGCAGCCAAGTCAATGATGTCTTCCTGCACTTCACGGCTTGCTTGCTTCACCAAGTTCTTGTTGTTCAAGAAGGGGCACTTCTTCTCTCCCTCTGTTATGAAGATGTGTACATGTTATTTGACATCTTACATATTATCTCATTTTTATATTCTCATTTCAATTACCATTTCCATTTCCAATTTGAGAGAGTGATAAAGATAGATAGATAGATAGATAGAGAGAGAGAGAGAGAGAGAGAGAGAGAGAGAGAGAGAGAGAGAGAGAGAGAGAGAGAGGAGAGAGGGAGGGAGGGAGGGGGGGAGGGAGGGAGGAGGGAGGAGAAGGGAGGAGGGGAGGGAGGAGGGGAGAGAGAGAGAGAGAGGAGAGAGGAGAGAGAGAGAGAGAGGAGAGAGAGAGAGGGAGAGGGAAGAGGGAGAGGGAGAGGGAGAGGAGAGAGGTGGAGGGAAGGAGGAGAGGGAGAGGGAGAGGGGAGGAGAGGGGTGAGAGGGAGAGAGAGGAGAGAGGGAGTGAGAGAGAGGAGTGAGAGTGAGAGTGAGAGAGAGGAGTGAGAGTGAGAGGTGAGAGTGAGGAGAAGGAGAGGAGATGGAGAGGAGAGTGAGAGAGAGAGAGAGAGAGAGTGAGAGAGAGAGAGAGGAAGAGAATGAGAGAGAGGAGGAGAGAGAGAGGAGAGAGGAGAAGAGAGAGAGAGAGAGAGAGAGAGAGAGAGAAGAGAGAGGAGAGAGGAGAGAGATAAGAGAGAGAGGGCGAGGGAGTGAGAGTGAGAGAGAGAGAGAGAGAGAGAGGAGAGAGAAAGAGGGAGAGAGAGGGAGAGGGAGAGGAGAGAGAGAGAGAGGAGAGAAGGAGAGAGAGAGGGAGAGGGGTGAGGGGGGGGGTGGGAGAGGGAGGGGAGAGAGAGAGAGAGAGAGAGAGAGAGAGGAGAGTGTTGAGAGAGAGGGTGAGAGAGAGAGGAGAGAGAGAGAGAGAGAGGGAGAGGGAGAGGGAGAGGGAGAGGGAGAGGGAGAGGGAGAGGGAGAGGGAGAGGGAGAGGGAGAGGGAGAGAGAGAGAGAGAAAAGGGAAAGAAAAAAAGAGAGAAAAAAGAGAAAAAAAGGGAAAGAAAAGAAAAAAGATAAAAAGGAAGAGAGCAAGAGAGAGAACAAAAATATTTTGCTCCAACTTACCTGTGTTGCTGGCTGAAGGGAGGGAGTTGTAGCTCCTTGTAAAACAAGAAACAGCTGGACACATCTCTCCATATTGGCGGACTAGACTAGCACCATAGTTGCGAAGGAATTGGCCAGGAAGGCGTGACAAAAATGGACACGGCATTATCCACTCTCTTTCTCTGGAAGAAAAGAGGACTGGTTAACTGACTTTGGCAGATTATGTTTTCAATGCATTATTATGAAGTTAATATGAGATTAAAAGATAGGTACAGGAGGAGGAGGAGGAGGAGAGAGACAGAGAGAGGAAGAAAGGAAAGTGAGAGGAAGAGTGGAGAAGGAGAGGAAGAGAGGGAAGAGAGAAGAGAGAGAGACAGGAAGAGAAGAAGAGAGGAGAGAGAGAGGAGAAGAGAGAGAGGAAAAGAGGAGAGAGAGAGAAAGAGGAAAAGAGGAGAGAGAGAGAGAGAGAGAGAGAGAGAGAGAGAGAGAGAGAGAGAGAGAGAGAGAGAGAGAGAGAGAGAGAGAGAGAGAGAGAGAGAGAGAGAGAGAGAGAGAGACGAGAGAGACAGAGAGAGAGAGAGAGAGAGAGAGAGAGAGAGAGAGAAGGGTAAACTCTCTTTCTCGTGTTTAGGGCTCGCGGTTCTTGATGACTCGCTGGCTCTAGCCTAGAGGAGAGAGAGAGAGAGAGAGAGAGCGAGAGGAGAAAGAGAGGAGAGGAGGGAGAGGAAAGAGAGAAGACGAGAGAGAGAGAGAGAGAGGGAGAGAGAAAAGAGAGAGAGAGGGAGAGAAGAGGGAAGAGGGAGGGGGGGAGAGAGGCTATAGTCTTGGGCCTCCCTCCCTCCTCTCGCTCTCGCTCCTCTCCTTCTCTATTTGCAGCTCGCTCTCTCTCATCTCGATTCTGACGAGGGAGGAAAGAGGAGGAGAGGGAGAGAGAGGAAGAGAGAGAGAGAGAGAGAGAGAGAGAGAGAGAGAGAGAGAGAGAGAAGGAGTGAGAGAGAGTGAAGAGAGAAAGAGAGAGAGAGAAGAGGGAGAGAAGAGGGGAGAGAGAGGAAGAGGGAGGGAGAGAGAGAGAGAGAAGGAGAGAGAGAAGGAGAGAAGAGGAAGAGGGGAGGGAAGAGAGGGAGAGAGGGAGAGAGGGGAGAGAGGAGAGTGAGGAGGGAGAGGGAGAGAGAGGCAGAGAGAGAGAGAGAGAGAGGGGGGGGGGGGAAAGGAGGGACGTGATAGGGGAAGGAGAGGGGGGGGAGAGAAGAAAGAGAGAAAGAGAAGAGCTCTTTCGCTTTCTCTGTCGCGTGTCGCTCTCCGATCTCGGCTCTCCTCGCTCTCGCTCTCTCTTCTGTCTTTCCGCTCTCGCTCTGCGCGTCGGAGAGATCGCCGAAGGTGTTTGGAGAGAGATGGGAGAGCGTGGAGAGAGAGTAGTGGGAGTGAGAGGATGGAGGAGAGAGAGAGAATGAAGAGAGGAGAAGAGAGAGGAGAGCGGAGGGAGAGGTTTTGAGAGGGAGGATGTTGTGGGAGGAGAGGTAGAGGGAGAAGGGAGAGGGGAGAGGAGAAGAGGGAGCAGGGAGAGGGAAAGAGAGATGTAATGAGAGAGAGAGAGAGAGATGAGAGGTAGAGAGAGAGATGTGGAGATAGAGAGAGAGAGCGGGAGAGGGAGAGAGAGGGAAGAGAGGGAGGAGGGGAGGAGAGAGGAGCGAGAGAAGGAGAGAGAGGGATGTGAGAGAGAGAGAGAGAGAGAGAGGAATATGAGAGAGGGATGAGAGAGAGAGAGAGAGGGAGGGGGGAGAGAGGGAGGAGAGAGAGGGAGAGAGAGAGGGGGAGAGAGGGAAGAGAGGGGGAGAGGGGTTTTTGGAGAGGGAGGAGAGAGAGAGAGGGGGGAGAGAGAGAGAGAGAGAATGAGGAGACGAGAGGAGAGGATGAGAGAGATGAGAGAGAAGAGAGAGAGAGAGAGAGAGAGAGAGAGAGAGAGAGAGAGAGGGGGGGAGGGAGGGAGGGAGGGAGGGAGGGGAGGGGAGGGAGAGAGGGAGGGAGAGGGAGAAAGAGAGGGAGGGAGGGAGAGGGAGAGGGAGAGGGAGGGAGAGGGATGGAGAGGGAGAGAGAGAGTGTAAACGAAAGGTGGTAAACTTTAAAAGCTTTGAAATTGCAATAGAATCCACTAAATATATGGATATGAGACCAATATATGTAACTCAATAAATATGAGTGTAAATAAACACACTTGCATTTACGCATCTAAGAATAAAAAAATATATATAAAAAATTCACCAACAAATCACACACCAGACGTTAATTAATAAACATACAACTTCCGCAAAGCAATTACACGACCAGAGCTAAAGTAGCACACCGATGGAGGGATTTCGTTGCCTCTTTCCTCTTTTCGCTTTTGGGGGAAGGGAGTGGGTGGGAAAATGCAAACATGGAGAAATGGAGAGTTGCGTCATCGGCAACCATTCCCAGCATATTGTTCCTTCCTCGCTGCCTTTTCTGCGGATCGTCACTTTCGAAGGTCATTTGCCGACACTTTCTAATAGGCCGATAATTTCCCTCCTATGATATACACATCTTCAATGAATCACATACCCCAATCATCTACCATGATTTTCCCTTCCGAATCTAAATGGAATACTTACTTTCCGGTAAACTCGCAACAACGGTTTTCAAATGCTACGACAGAAGTGATCGGCCTCCCCACTTTATCCACGCAGTCACTGAACCGAGGTTCTTCCTCTCTAGGATCAGCTCGTACACTGACAGAATACTGGGCCGCTCACGACCGACCACACTCACTCTCACCAGCCCCCACCCTCCTCCACCCTCTCATATACCCTCCCTCTACTCCCTCCCCATCCCCCAAAATCCGGACTTCGGTATATTTTATGGTATTCCCGCGCTCTCCTCACACCATTTGACATACCAACAAATACTCCTTCTTCTTTCCTTCTTGGTTTGGACGACGATTTTATTTTCGACGATATTAAAACATTTTAAAAACTTAATTCTTTTCCGTTTTTTGCTCGTTTTTTTTTTGTTAACTGTGTGTTTTGGTTTGCGTAACAGAAAGAAAAAAAATATGACGGCACATGTGCCTTACTCCTCATGCACATTCAACACATCACGACGGCACATTCATGGAAATCCATTGCTAAAAAAGGCACCTCCTCGCTGTTTATCTTTTCTTGTCTTGTGATAACCACGCAAGCAAAGAATGAAAAGAAAAGAACGCAAGAAGTAAAGAAGAAAGAAAATGAAAAAGAAAGTATTCCGGCGCGCGCTGATTGGATGTCGCTGCCTCAAAAGCTCGTGACGTCAGGAGTCGCCACGCCCATTCTGAATGTGCATAGAGGAAGGAGAGGGGGAAGTTGGATAAGAGAGGGGAAGGGGGGAAAATGGGAGGGATTAGGGGGGAGAGGAAACAAAAGAGGGGGTTGGGTGGGGTTCAATATAATAGTAGGAATATTTTCTGGGATTTACCGGTAAACACTTTACGGGGAGGGAGGGAGGGAGAGAGGGGGGAGAGTGAGTGAGTGAGTGAGTGAGTGAGTGAGTGAGTGAGTGAGTGAGTGAGTGAGTGAGAGAGAGAGAGAGAGAGAGAGAGAGAGAGAGAGAGAGAGAGAGAGAGAGAGAGAGAGAGAGAGAGAGAGAGAGAGAGAGAGAGAGAGAGAGAGAGAGAGAGAGAGAGAGAGAGAGAGAAATAAATAAATAGAATCTAATAATATTTTCTTGACGACCAGCGATGGTCACCTATCTTCTCAAAGCGATACGTAAAAAGTATATAAATATAATTATCTTAAAAAAAAAAGTTATATAATTTAAAAAAATAAAAAAATAGCGAGGAGCTGTTAGAAGATAGGTAAGAAAGTAGAAAGGAATAGATAGGGTAAGTAGAAATTTGAAAGAAGAGAATAGGTAGTAGAAGGAAGGAGGGGGGAAAAAGGGAGGGGAAAAATAGTAGGGAGTAGGAATAGAAAATAGAGGGGAAATGGAAAAAAAGATAGATATAATAAAAAATAAAATGAGATTTAGTTTATTAAATTATTTTTTATTTTTTTTTATTTTTTTTTTTAAACATTAAAAATATCATGTAGGTGGTGTGTGTTGGAGTGGTTTTGAAAACCAAAAAAATGACCCCAAACAATGGAGGAATGTACTGTGGGAGGATTTGGGGAAGGAGAAATCGGGAGGGAGGGGATTGGGGATAGTAGGATAGAGGGTGAGGAAGAGAAGGGAAGAGAGGGAAGAGGGAGAGAGGGAGAGGGAGAGAAGGAGAGAGGGAGAGAGGAGAGAGGGAGGGAGAGGAGGGGGTTGGAGAGGTTGAGAGAGGTTCGTGGGGAGGAAGGAGAGAAGATGGAGAAGGAGACGGAGGTGATGAGGAGTGATCGAGCCCAGGTGAGAAGATGGAGGAGGAGTAGGGAGAGGATGAGATGAGGAGGGGGAGGAGAGAGTAGAGGAGGGGAGAGAGGACGAGAGATGAGAGGGAGTAGAGAAGAGGCGAGAGACGAGAAGATGAGAGAGAAAGGAGAGATGAGGAGAGAAGAGGAGAGGGAGGATTTGATGGAAAGAGAGGAGAGAGAGGGAGAGAGAGAGAGAGAGAGAGAGAG
>NW_028234422.1:23468365-23470865 GCF_977035675.1 Penaeus japonicus | reverse complement strand
GGCAAGTGGAGAAGTGTATCGTCCATCTTCCCGTCATTTTGCATCTGCAGACGTCCCTTACCTGGCTCATCCTCTCCATCACACATACATACTACATCCAGCAACAGGCATTCATGTGCAAAACACACAAACCTACTCATAAAAACGAACTCTGGAGGCCTCAAAATATCATAACCGGAATTCATACTGCAATCATTTCAATTTTTTATCATCGTATTGCCAAATTAAAATTTTAATTCGGAAAGTTAAATAAATTATTCCTTCATATCAAAACAACGAGCTTTCCCAGCTACCCTTGACTCCTAGGTAGACCTTCAGCTACACTCCTCGCTGAGGCCACGCAAGCCACCAGTCCTAGAGCGCTTACCGGGAGGAGTCTACCGGTTCTCAGCGCATTGTTGCATCCCGGGGATGTCCAGAGCAAGTCACGTGTTTATCCTCTACCCGGTCGAGCCACCTGCTAGCCAGTGTGGCGTGGCGAGAGGGTAGGCGAATAACACGGACAGCTGGCAGAGGATGATGGAAGGAGACTGATCTCTTTGAGTAAATGACTGACACACACATCATCCATTTATCCATCTCTGTCTGTCTATCTCAATACCGCTGAGGCGACAGCTCCATCACCGATAGTAACGACAACAGCAACGTCAGAACTATCGCCCCTCTCAGCCCCCACATCCTCTTCTCTCATCCCTCCCCTCCCTCTCCCTGGTCGGCACCACGGTCAAAACATACCTCCCTCCTCACCCCCCCCTCCCGCCTCTCCTACCTTCACCTGCTTTAGGGTAACGCTATACTAGGAAAACATTCTAGGGTGAATCCCCTCCCCCTGGATCCTTTTTAAACAACAACCGGACAAGAGTTAAAAATAGATATAGGGGGGGTGATAGGGGGTTGTGCAAGATTATGCTCTGTCATGAGGGTGTGTCAAGAGGAGAGGGAAGGGGGGTAATTACGTACCGTTGAAGATTTTTTTTTCTTTCAATTATAATTTACTTTAAGTTTTCTATACACACACATCCACTTCTAGACAGAAATAAATGTTACTTTCAGTTCTGAAATGAAATGTGTATTTGAAATCCACTACCAAACTTATCTCATCAAATTATTAATCTAATGATTTAATCTATCACTTTTTCTTCAAATCTCCTAGCGAGCCCGGAAACCACATCTCAATCTACCCTCAATCCTTTAAATCGACCGCCAGTTCTTAAATCATCTTAATCTATCACCGCTTCTCCAAATCTATCGTCTTCTTGATCATTAATTGATCACAGATGTTTACCCCCAATTTTAGACAAATCAACCAACACACTAAGAAAAAAAAACAAAAGAAAAAATAACCAACGTCCATCCTCAACACGCTGCCCTTGTCCTTGTCCTCCGATGACGTCACGGTGGTCAATGGGCGCCCCTCACCGACGCACATAAAAAGACGTACCTCGATAACGCGACAGAAAAAAAAACATAGAATAAAGCATTCCTCCGTAACATCAATATCGACTTCATTTGGAAATTCGCCTTCAGTAGACTGATGTTAGAGTAAACATCAATAATAAATTTGGAAATAGAACCATCAACGTATAGATAAACTGACAGAAAAAAAAAATCAAATTAAAAAAAACAAGCTGGTACACAAATAAGTGAGTGAACAAATAAGCTTATCCCGTTGATCAAATCTCTAACCCTTTCAATAAAATACCGATATGAAACTGGTTCTAATGAGACCTTTTTTTTTTTTTTTTGGTCTGATATAGTCTCAGTGCCCCGATAAGATTTGATAACAAAGGCAAAAATAAACCTTTTGATAATAAATTCTTTTTGCTTTAGCACCGGGAAACGTCGTACGGATCGCAGGAATCAATATACTGGAAATAAAACCATAATACAATACATGAGATTGAATCTATTACATAAAATAGTATATATTGGAAATTAAATAGATGGACAGTAACAAAACAAAAAATGCACACATGCAGTATATATTCTGAGAATAAGAGAAAAATAAATACAATGATAAGTAAATAAACATCCCAAACCTATATCTTACAAGTACATTTCGACAAAGCACGACCAGCTGATGTAATAACATTGTTTTAAAATCAGATTCGTGTCCCACTGAAAAAAACGCTTTACGGTACCTTCACTAAAAGGGCAAATAACGCAGATATACAACAAGGAAGATAATAAGGTCATGGAGATGGAGGAGCTGGTGGTGATGGCGGAAGAGAAGGTAGAGGGAGAGAACGAAGAAGAAGAAGAGGAGGAGGAGGAGGAGGAGGAGGAGGAGGAGGAGGAGGAGGAGGAGGAGGAGGAGGAGGAGGAAGAGGAGGAGGGGGGGAGGAGGAGGAGGAGGAGGGGTGGAGGAGGAAGAGGAGGAGGGGTGGAGGAGGAAGAGGAGGAGGGGTGGAGGAGGAAGAGGAGGAGGGGTGGAGGAGGAAGAGGAGGAGGGGTGGAGGAGGAAGAGGAGGAGGAAGAGGAGGAGGGGTGGAGGAGGAAG
>NW_028234422.1:23440865-23450865 GCF_977035675.1 Penaeus japonicus | reverse complement strand
AGTCTTGTTCACGTTTCCGGTCACTTCTGCCATGGCCTTCTCCACCCCGCCTCCTCACATCTCCTCTATTGTTTTCTGCACTCTGTCTCCTCTCTCTCTCGGAGCCATAGTCCTCCTCCCTTGGCCTGGGTCTCCTTTCTGTGCTGTCATGAGCATGGACCCTTCTTCTCTCTTCTCTATGGCTTGGGGACTGTCTCCCATCACTTTCGCTGCTGTCATGTCTCCTCCTCCTTCCCCTATCTTCTGCGATAATGTTTTTCCATCGTTCTGTCCTATCCCGTTCCTTATGTTCTTCATATTCATCCTCTCTTCTCCTGGCAAATGGCTCCTCATCGCTTTCTGGGTTCCTTTTGCTTCCTTCTCCAGATTCTTGTCTTTCCCCTTTCTTTGTCTTCTTGCTCTTCTTTTTCTCTGAGCTGTTTCCCTTCTTCTTTGAATCTTTTTTCTTATTCTTACTTTTCTTCTTCTTTTTCTTTTCCTCTTCTGAATCTAGAAAGAATAATAAAATTTCAAACATACCTCTTTTGACCTGCACAAAAACAAGACATCAACTTGTAGTTAGACTTGACATCAGTTTAATTATTTTATCATGGGTAATTATATATCCAATGGTCAAATATGAAAAGAAACTGTCACGCAAGAAGTTATAAACCAACCTCCCTCAACCTATTAAAAGAAAAGATTTATATATCTCACCTGAAGAATCATCAGAGTCACTAGATGAAGAGTCTGAACTATCAGAGCTGCTGCTTTCTGAGCTACTACTACTACTGCTGCTGCTATCACTGCTACTACTACTGCTGCTGCTGCTACTACTGCTGCTACTGCCACTGCTGTCAATATCTTCATTCTTTGCCATTTGCTGCTGCACTGGAGCTACAACAGCTGTAGGCTTTGGCTGAAAATAGAAATACATTACTGAAATAAATGCCATTTGACACTAAAAACAATGTGAGATCAGCCATTCTTCGAAAGGTCATACATATCACTGTCTTAACCCACACAGGACGGGTGGTACAGCATGTGTACCACGCATTCAAAAGCCCAGTTGCCGGGCGGCACAGTATTGTGCCAGCCATTCAATTGATTTAGGCCTAATAATTTGAACGCCCCGGCATTTGGACATTCAAGGCTAGAATTCCCCCGTCGGGAATGGGTTAATACACTCACAAAGACAGTGGTCAGGATGACTCCATTTTACCTTTTCAAATCTGTAAACTTTTTACATAATAGGGATATAAGAAAAACAACTAAAAAAGTCAAAGTGCACATACTGAGAGCTATAATAAGAATACAATACTGAAATCAGGAAAAGTGGTAAATCCTATCCTAATCCTGTTTTTCTGAATAAAATGAGACCAGTCTTTCCTACTTAAAAAAAAAAAAGGGGCTGAGGAGAGGCAGGAAGACACCCTAGTTTTCAACTCAAAATTCACATTTTATTTTCTTACCTAACATTCCATAGATTATAATTTTTGACCCAAGGAAATGGAACTGGTCCAATTTCTTTTTTTCAGAACAACAATGGCCAGATCATGTCAATTCCTTTTTTTTCTCTCTTTTTTACTTCTATCATAAAAAAAAAACTTCTCTCAATTTTTATTAAAGTGTACAATTTGAGAGCTTGAATATGAAAACAAGATGGAACTTGAAAGAAGTGGCATTGACATGCCCTGACAATTGTCTGAGACCAGCCCTATCCTTATAGGTCCAAAATCATGACCTTAGTTAATGCAAGAAGAGACCTCAATATTTTCATCTCAAAAAGAGAAAGGGGTATGAATTTTACTTATATTGATACATAAAGAAACAAAAAAAAAGAGAGAAATAAAAAAGAAGAGAAAATAAATAAAAGAAAAAGAAAGAGAGGAAGAAGAAAAAGGTAAAAAATTGCATCCTTTAGAGAGCCCTATGCCCGCCCTCCCTCTCCCTATACATACTGGGCTTTTTCCTGTGTGCCTGGTTGGTTTCTCATTCCATCCCCTTCCTCCTTCCAATAAAAATCCCTGATTCCCTTTTATAAAGTCACCACCCAGTTTGACTGAGCTACTTGAAATATTATCTGCTTTTTCACTATGAATCATATATATAAATAATATATGATATATTCAGGATTTACTACTTTGACAATTAACCCATTGGCCATGTTTTTGATAAAATATGTATACAGTCATGTGGTGGGTTTATGTAGTATGGCATGGTGCCATCCGCATTTATGACCGATGCTGCCTTAACCCATTCATGCCGGGGGCATTCCAGCCTTGCAAGTTGCAATGCAGGGGCTCTCTAACGCATAGGCTTAATTCACCTGGCACCCTGCCAGCGGGCCCTTAAATGCGCGGTACCAATGGTGTACCACCCGTCGAGAGAGGGTTAACAACAAATCAAGCCATCCGCTCCATTTTACCACAATATAAATGTTTTATCTACATCTTTTTATATTTAAAATTTTTTCTTTGATGTGACTATTTGGCATATTTGCATGAGATGCGTCTATGTGTTTTCTTGTTGTAAAATCACGCACCTCAAAGGTTGAAAATTTGGTTTGATTTGCAGCTGGTTGGGAAATTCCAGTCTTCAGGGGTTAATAAAGAATAAGAATAAGGAGTATCATAAAATATGGAAAAACCTTTCAAACATTACGAAATCTATTTCATCTAGATATATCCACACTCCTTTTACAATATTCTTACCCCTTTTTGACACTGTTAATGGATGTAAGTTAATTAGGCAATACTTGGATGTGGGAATATCACATTTAAGATTTGAATATCTTGGCCACATTTGAACAAAACGTATATCAGACACTGTTCTATTTCCCACCAGAGAGCATCCTACAGGAGTATATAAGGCAGGGTAACTCATATTACCACCACAGCCATTAACATACTTCAAAATGCAAAGGGAAAGCATCAAGGGATGTATTATTCTAATAGTCAGTCCTAGTTAAATATGGAGATAGTTGGGAGACATGGACAGTTAATGGAGTTCATTAGAAGCCTGTGATGAATATCAAGTGAGAGAGTAGATGTGTATGACCCTTTACCCACTCACTTGCCAGTACTGGTAGGCTTATAAATCATGTTGACATCTGCTCAGATCCTTTGGGCCTATTCTGTTTTATTTGATGACTCTAATTCAAGAATGTAAGTTAACCCATTCCCGACGGGGGAATTCTAGCCTTGAATGTCCAAATGCCGGGGCGTTCGAATTATTAGGCCTAAATCAATTGAATGGCCGGCACAATACTGTGCCGCCCGGCAACTGGGCTTTTGAATGCGTGGTACACATGCTGTACCACCCGTCCTGTGTGGGTTAAGCTGAAAATAGTCCTAAAATTGATTATAATTTTTTTTGTTTTGTGCCCAGAGGAAAACATTGGGGCCTGCACATTATAAGGATTAAAAGTTTGGTATGAGAAAAATAAGGAGGAAAAGAAGGAGAAAAAAATAAAGACACACAAGAGAAATGCATTAAGCTACAGGAAAAGAAGAAAAAAGACCAAAAACCTGCATTTCAGATAAAGAGAGAGAAAGAAAAAAATTCACCTGGGTGCGTAAGAATTCACGCAAGTCATCTGTGAGGCCTCCTAAACCACAAGATGTGAAGAAGTTGATGGCAAATCTGGTGTTACGAGGGTTATCTCTGGGCAACAAGCCCTCAAATGCCACTGCCAATGTTGGATCTCGGAGTCTCTCATTTAACTTGGCCAAACTCATGAACTCAGCCAGCTCCTGAAATGGAATAAGTTGTTTCTTTAACTATCTGGTTTATTTTCTTTTCTTATTGCTTGGTGGATAACTATGTGCTGCTAATGTCATTAAACTACCGTTAGTATCTTAATATATGTATTCCATAATGAAATCATTCGACCTCACCTGAAACAGGATCTTAACAAATACTCTGGACGAGCTCGTTGTTTCATCTTCATTGAGGTGGACATGGCTGAGGACTTCCCATGATATGGCATCGGAGAACAGAAGGTGAGCAAAGAGACGGGCCACGTTTCGTAACTTCTCCGTCTCCAAGCGATGGCATGTATCATACACTTCTTTGAATATCTGCTCAAAAGGCTCTTGGTAGACTTTACTGATCAAGCAGAATCTCTGAGCTAACAGCCCATAAAACTTAATGTAGGTTCGCTGTTGAGCACAACAATCTAAAATCATGTTACAGAGTTCACTCTCCCAACCTGGCTTAATCTCTCCCTTGAGAAGTTTGTGAGCACATTCATCTACATCCAGTGAAGACTGTATGGTCAGGTACACAGTTCTACGGAATGCAACCATGTTTGTTTCAGTCTGGTCAATAATAGTCTGTGCCTCGGCTTTTTCTTCTTCTTCATCTGACTCTTCATCATCACTATCAGAACCACTATCAGATCCACCTTCTGAGCTACTATCATCACTGCCATCATCCAAGATGCTTGCTCGTATTTCTCTATATTTTTCCTCATTTCCTTCATATTCTGGATCATGCTTAAAGACATTCAATATGTCATCACCCTCCATTTTCCCATCCAGTTCCACAATATGTGTAAACTGTTCATCTTCTTCAACAAGGTCCAGATCTTCTGGCACTGAAGGATGGTCTTTAAAGCCATCTTTACGCACTGCAAAAATTACCTCAATCATGTAAGTAACACGCTGCTCAAGCTTTCCCTCATGCAGAATGTGTCTCAAAGTCTCAAATATAATGTTCATGCCCCTAGGTGTGACTTCTGTTAACTTCATACCACATTCTGTTAGAAATAATATTGCAAGTTCACAGGAGTTATTTCTTGATTTATCACCTACTTCTGATTCATCACTGAGGTCTTTAGCTTTCTCTAATAGTAGAGTCAGAATTTCCAGAGCCACAACTTCATGAGCCACTTGCTGGTTTATCAAATGAGCAATAAACCTGCAAGATGACGTACAAATATTTTTGTCATTTCTCCTAACACCTCTCCGCAGTTGTATGACAAGACGTTTTAACAAGAGTTCACCAATCTGAGGGAATTTTGAATTAATAATTGCAACCATTGCACTATAGACATGTGTGAAGGTAGGCGAGAAAGACTGAGCTTGCATGAGGGCTCGGCATAATATTCCCCTTCCTCTAATGATGTTTTCCTTGAACAGCTCTCTTACAATGATACCAATATTGGATACATTTACTTTGTTAACCAAACCATTGATAGACTTCTTCAGAGCTTCCCAGGCTAATCGCTGGAACTGGACAGAGCTCTTGTCTGTAATCTGGGCTTGCATCATCTTCAACTTGGCTGGAGGTATGTAGGCACCACCTGTTTTCAATGTCAAAGGATCTACCACAGGTTTTTGGATCAGCGGCTTGGCTGGAGGATCGTTGGTGCTGTTCTCCTTGTTGTCACCATCCATAACATCTTTCCTCTTTTTGCTATCCCGCCTTTCATCGTCTTCACTGTTGGCTCTTCGCTTCCTGTCACTGCTACTGCTCCATTCGTCCCTTCTCCTTCCACCTTCCTTATCTCTACCTCTTTCTGATCCATGATCCCTGTATCTTGGATTTTCAATCTGAATACCTAATTTATCTGCATATTTATTCCAATATGTATCACTGGATTTGGTCTGCTTGGCCTTCATCTGCCTGGTTGTTTCTGCACTGTGCTCTCCTCCCCAGTATCGCCCACCAATCTGTGGTTCCTCAGATTCCTTGGCTCTCGATCGTCTATTTCTATCATTGTCATTGTCATTGTCATCTTCATCTGAACTGTGATGCCTTGATCTTTTGTCTGATCTGCTCTTCTTACTTTTACTTTCTCGTTTATCATCTCCCTTTATGTCATGACTTGAAGCAGACTGAGAGCGTGAACGTGAGTGAGAACGTGACTTCCTGCTTTTACTCTTACTCTTGTTCTTTTCACCACTGTCCTCAACCTCAGAGTCATTCTCAGTTTGTTTCATGGCTTTAAATTTCCTGGCCCGAGCTGCTTCCCTTTCTTTTTCCAAATTCTCAGTTCTTATTCGGATTTCTTCCTCTATCATTAGCTGTTCTTCCAGCTGCTTCTTCTTCCTTAACAATTCTTGTTCTGTTGTTTCATCATTACTGTCATAAACACCTGGAGAAGCAGATTTTCTAACTTCTTTATCACATTCATCACTGGATGATGATGACTGTGAAGATGAGGAATCTCCCTTCTTCCTGGATCTCCTCTCTAAATGTTTTTTTTTCTTGACTTTTCTCTGTTTTCTTATATTTTTCTGTGAACCTTCAGAGCTCCCCTCTGAATCAGAGTCTGTGTCCGATTTCCTGGATCTTCTGACCTTGGCAGAACTCTCTTTCTCTGAATCTGACTCTCCCTCATATTTCTTTTCTGCTCTTTCCTTGGCCTTCCTTTCATCATCTGATTTTCTTTCTACTTTCTTTTCTAATTGTTTCTTATGCTTTTCCCTGTGATTTGAGTCATCAATGCTATGGTCTGAACTGCTCCCATCACAACTATCCTTTATAGCACTGGACCCCTTTTGTGGTATAGGTCCTTCATGTTCAGTTTCTTTCTCTTCAAACTCTTTCCTTGCTCTGGCTTGATTACCTGGCTTATTTGTAGGCTCATCACTTCTACTTCTCTCTGCCCTTTTCTCCTCTACTTGCCTATGAGAATGTATGTCATCCTCCAAGGACTTTCCCTTCCTTTCCACAGGGTTCTCATGAGGTCCTTCCTTTTTCCTTCGCACTGGTGAATCACTTCCAGAATCAGATTCTGCAATGTTCTCCTTACTTTTCTTTACTTCTCCCTCAGAGTGATCATCTTCAGAATCTTGAGAACTTGATTCTGAACTTGAATCCTGTTTCTTCCTTGATTTTAACTCTTTCTCTGAATGCGATTCTTTGGGAATGTCCTGTGGCTTTGTCTGTCTCTTGTCCACATATGCATCCTTATCATGGCTTTCAGCACCTGTCACTCTTTCTTTAGAATCTGCTCTCTTCTGTCTTCCTTCATCTTTGTCTTTAGTTGACTTTTGCTTTATATCTGAGTTTTTGCTATCTCGTTCAGCAGACTTCTCTTTTTTGATAATTTTGTTCACAGGACCTGATTCCTTTCTTGAAGATGTTGTTTCACCCTTCTCATTTTCCTTTCCTCTGCCATCTGGGGAGTCTCTCAACTTTTCCTTCTGCTGTCTTGGGAGCTCTTTCTTGTTCTCAATTTTGCTGGGGTCATCACTGTCTACTGGCTCCGTCTTGACCTTCACACTACATACCTCAGTATCTTCTTCGCTATCAGAATCACTTTCTTCAGTAGAGCTTTTCCTTTCCCTTCTTTCCTGGCGCTTGTCTGAGTGACTTAATTTTGAACTATGTCTCTCTCCTTTTTTGTGAACCTTTTCTGCATCTCTGTCTGAACTGCTGTCACTTGCTCCCCTCCTCCTGCTGTGACTCTCATTTCCATC
The DNA here is from genome assembly GCF_977035675.1 of Penaeus japonicus. Taxonomy (NCBI): domain Eukaryota; kingdom Metazoa; phylum Arthropoda; class Malacostraca; order Decapoda; family Penaeidae; genus Penaeus; species Penaeus japonicus. The sequence continues at coordinate 23,443,453 of NW_028234422.1, read as the reverse complement.
ATCCTCATCCTCATCAACACTTCTGTTCCTCAATCTCTGTTCCCTGTCATGATCTGCAGGATATCTTCGCTGTCTCTCCCTGCTCCTGTCATCAGCCCTGATCCTATCACTATCTCGACCCCTGTGGTGATCCCTGCTTTGATGGTCATCATCAGAGCTGTAGTCTCTGTCCCGGTTCCTTCCCCATCTCTCATTTTTCCCCCTGTGAGAGTACCTCTGCTCCCTGCTAGGGCTATCTCTCCTCCCATGGCGCCCCCTGTCCCTCTCCCTCTCTCGTACATGTCTCTCCTTGCTTGGACTTCTCCTGCTTCCACTGCTTCTGCTGTATTTCCTGTCTCTGTCTCTTTCATATCTATGCCTGTCTTGTCTATCCCTATCACGGCTCCTCCTCTGTCTTTCACTGCGTCCCTTCGAGGGAGAATGTGAGCGGCTGCGACGACCCATCTGGAAGAGAGAGAGATCATAGAGTAAAAGCTGCAATACTCCTGTAATTTGTATAGAAGAAAAAAAAAAAGTGTATATATATATATATATATATATATATATATATATATATATATATATATATATACATATAGATAGATAGATAGATAGATAGATAGATAGATAGATAAATTCATATCTATATCTATCAATATGTATGTATTTCTTTGCAAAATCAATACAATAATTTTACTTATATGCACATAAATACCTAGAAAAAATCCTAGTTTAGAATATTCTATATCATCCTTTTTGACAGACTTAGTGATGAAACAACTCTTTTTTTTTTTTACATCTGAAATTTAGGTTGGTTCCATCTTGAAATATGAATATACATTCTACTTATATAAACTTAGATAAAATGGTAAACTAATTATTGCATGCACTATATCTTGATTCATTAACAAGGAAGTATCTTTAACATATTAGCTGTCATATGTACCACCTATGGTACATTTCAAACTTGTAATAACCACCACGTGTACCACCAATGTTACATTCATGATTTGTTTGAGTTGCATAATCCATCTATAAAATGAGTAAAAATAAACAACAGATTAAATGAAATTTTAATAATAGATATACATAGAAATATCTAAAATTATGACACTGGATGACTTTTATATGCCCTAAAATACTTTTCTCATCATTATAACTTTATAAATAAAATGCAGTCTTTTGAAATTTGACTATATAGAAAATCATTAAGGAAAAAGAAATCTAAATGAATGACCATAGATGGCTCATGTGACATTGCTAATAAGATTGGGTTGATGCATCGCCATATGGACCATGCGTATCCCAAGACTTTAAGATTTGTAATATAAAGTATTTGAGAATCCTTCTCCTCCTCTGGCTGCCATCACAACACTGTTACTGTGTAGTTGCAATAATGCTTTTTGGCAGTTAACAAGTTAATCATCACACCAATAAATACTGATTACTGCTTTCAATGTATAAAGGATTCCTGGAGCAGGTAAAAAGCTCATGGGTCTATTCAGTAAATCCATACAAGTCAGTCACATATTTTCTTCTTGGGTTTAGTACAATTTCTACAGCATGCCAGATATTTTCACATTTAGTACAACTTTTGATATCATTTAATTCAGAATAGAATGATCAAATCCTTTATTCCAGTATTCTGTTCACTTACGGCTAATACTTTTTACTGTGTAAAACTAAATATTTTGGTATATCAGAACAGTATTAACCCATTGCAGAAATGGGCCTGAGAGATGTATCATGTAACCAAGATGCCTGTCTTATGGGCCTAACCAGAGCCATCATGCGTGTTATGACACTCATCCGCAATGAGTCCACCCCATAATGTAGGCTGTCTGTAGCCTTGGGTGGGCTGCCTTTTATGTAAATATAAATAAAATACAGTAAAAGTATGTCATAAAGTATTCTTGACATTAGCATGATTTCTCTAAAAGAAATGTAAGACAGATTTAAATGACCAGTTATAGCTAACCAAAGAATTTGTATAAATGCACACTTGAAATGCCCACTTATTAACAATTGCACACTAACAATCTGGTAAATTTCTAGAACAGGTCCAGGTCATAAAACCCATCAAAATTGGTATTAATGACTTTCTTGCGGTCTTTAGTGTGCATTTATAATGATGATATCAGACCTGATACATGGGGAGGGCATGAAGTATCCCAGGGAAATTGCAGGGTAAAATCAGTAAATAACTTATCAATAATATAACATAGTATATTTCTGTCTATAGTTACTTTACAATTTACTCATCTGCATGGCATGAAATGATTTTTGGCAGGAGTTTTGAATGTGCTATTTTCAGGATATTTATCCCAACAACCAACATAACCTTACCTAGCCTTTTGGATTAACCCTAGCCAAAGGGGGGGATTCACGCCCTCCTGGACCCCCCCTCCCACACTTTTTAAGAGCACTTTGTGTTACTTTCCTTTTTATATGTACTGTTTTTTGGGGGATTTTTTGGTTTATGAAGTCCTTACCCAATAACTTAGCTAATATTACCCAATTTTGAGGTTAGCCTTAGCAACAGAGTTTTAGAATTATGAGGTCAGCTTTGATTGACCATTAACTGAACTGAATACATGCACTCTTAAGCT
>NW_028234422.1:23423365-23433365 GCF_977035675.1 Penaeus japonicus | reverse complement strand
TACACCCTAACCTTGAAGCTTTTGAAGCACTTTTTGGAGATCCAGCAGGGTTAGGCGAGGCCTATTTAGTTTCGTAAGTAGTTTACCGCATACTTAGACCATATCCTTAAAACCGAACTTTGAAACTACGACATATAAGCTTCCCTGTAATTTCCAATTTATTTGCTCTTTAACACATTTGGGTAGAAAGTTCTAGTTTTAACATCAGTAAAAGCTGAAACCAAGTTTAGGAAATTTTCCAGGGCTGTAATCAAGATTTCACCTCGTAACTCTTTAGGCAATTACACTTAATTAGCACAACACATGGAGAGGCATTAGCAAGTTATATTTCATCTGAAAATACGGACAGTAGTCAATACCTTTTAGTATCCGATCTAGGCACTATTTTACGCAAGTTTGAAATTCCTCACGATTTCTAGGTTATGGATGCAATTCCACTGAAGTTAACCGTGTATATGGTTTCCTACCCGATTCATTACATGGTTCACGTATCAAACACTTCAGTTACACCTAAAGCAGTCTCCGTACGAAAACCACTGCTAATTCCAGTAACGCTGCTAAAACGCTTTCTCCTGTCAATTTTGACTATGGAGTGGTTTATGTCCCCACCCCCCCGGCTAATCTGATAGTTAGCCACATGCTGATAATTCTGGCTACTGTCTGTATACTCAGCAGCAAGGGGACACTTGCTATGATTATGCCCAATTAAGCTTTCGAGGACTGTTTCCTGCCATTTCAGAAGCCATTATAATTTACCAGTATAAAAAATCCATCCCTCCATACTTCAGCTCCAAGAATCATGACTGGTAAAGACTTAGTTTGAATCGATACTAGAATATAGCAACTTGCTACATAACACTGCAAAAACATATCAACTTACATAACAAATGAAATTTAGTTGCTGCTGAACATATACAATAGTGAGTAATAAAAATAAAACTTCATAGGCCATGGATAAAACATGGTGAAAGGTCTAGATGTATTTATGAATAGAGTAAGAGTAACTGTACTGGCTTCAAGGTCAAGGTCAGTTTTTAAACTAGTAACCAACATTATGTAAGGGAGATAAGGAAAGAAGTTTACATTCCATTTTTAATAAATTATGTAAATCTTAAAACATAGCTCACTGGTAATAAAAATTACTTCCATTTCAATAAAATACAAAAGTTCTTATTCCATTATTAACTGGCAGTGTTTTAAAGGCATACACCTTTATATATTAGGAGGCTGCCTCAGTTTGCCCAGTGATCAAATCCGTTTTCTTCTTCATTTCATCGGCAGCTTTCTCCTTTAGTTCTTCAGTGCTTGCCCCATTTGATGGGGTTTCCTGGGGAAGATTGTATAGACATCTTAATCAACTAATTCACTACACAATCCAATACAGAAATTCCGAAACTACATGGTTTCAAATGTACTTGAAAAATTTCTAGATAACACGGGTCACTTTCAGAAAACCCCTAGTTCCCACTTTTTTTTCAAATCAAATCACCTTTTCCTCCGTTTCCATGGTTTCCGAGTGGCCATTGGTACCATTAGTACCATTGGTAGTTCCATTAGTAGTTCCATGTGCTTCGCCATTCTCGCCTTTTGCTTTTTTCACCTCTTCTCCCTCCACTTCATCCTCGGGTTTCCTCTGCTTGAAGAAACCAATAAAGTGCACTTAGGGTTTTTAGTCTTTAACCAAGTTCAATTTAAGCAACATACAACACTATTAATGGCTAAAATATTTCATCTAATTTACCTTTCATAACAAATAAAATGAACATTATTATATACTTTAATATACTGATTTTGGTGGCATAATCATGAACCTTTAACCTTTCTAATCCACTGTAAACACTTATGGCAGTTTAATCTTTGCATGGACCAATACAAGGCAAATCTTGAAAACCAAGATTTGAAAATCTTGGCAGCAAAAGCTGAAAATAAATTTGGGACTAACCTGCAAGTCACAGTATAAATACATTCAAGGATAAGTTACAAGCAGGAGGGTTTACATGTCCAATTTAATCTGATCTGTCCACAAGGAATCCATCATGGAATCCATCATGTGGCACATATGTAAAGTTGAACAAAAGCCTAATAATTATCATGGAACTGGACGAAATAGTGGTAGCGATTCTGCAAATATCACCAGAACATTGGTGGGAAAGATTATAAACAAGTTTCCAGTGTTCATTATACCTTGTCAAAATTAATCCATTTATCAAAGTTCTGGGAACTCTGTCCATACTTTAAACAAAATTTAAGTCCGTTGTTTGTTTGCGTGCAAACTGACTAGTCTATGGTAAATAGTGGCCTGCTCTTGCATTGTAAATCAGCCTGGAAATTGGCAGGTTACATTTTTACACCCAAATATTTAATGAAAAAAACAATAACAGACTTACAGCCAACCATGATCCAATAATGCAATTACCAAATACTAGAATTTCAGGATTAAATTGGGGGGGGGGGGGGGGGGGGGGGGGGGGGGGGGGGGGGGGGGGGGGGGGGGGGGGGGGGTGACAACAGTAATACTTGCAATGTTAGTTCTGAAAATTAAATTGCAATCAAACCAATATTGTGAAAACTGAGCAAACTTCATGCATCACTTCAAATTCTTACATACCTTCTTTCTTACAAGATGGGTTATATTAGAGGCCTTAATTTCTGTGGGAGCTGCAGACGTAGAGCTTGAAGGTGCATCAAATCCAGTTTGTGACGAGGATCCAGCTTTTGAGGTACCGCCAATAGCATTTGCCATGAATGCTTCCTGAGGAAGGAAATTGGGGGAAAAAAAAAAAAAAAAGTTAGTACATTCTATATAAATTGTGTCAACTTTAAGCAGTTACTCAAATCGATATCAATTTTGAAAGTGCCTTCTGGCAAGGATACTGCAGTCTTGGAGGAGGGGAGGGAGGGATGGAGGAAGGGGGGGGGGGAAGAGAAAATCTTGTTAACTAGCTAAATTGAGCATCACTTCATCCAATTCATCCAAAATCTAAACAGACAAGGCAAGATGATCTCTAACACAGCACATGCAGCGAGTCGCTTCCGACCGAGTGGATAATTACAACTAGGGAGAATGCAAGGGTAGGGTAGGGTAGAACAGTGTTGTGAATAATGGCGTTTTAGCTTCTTTATAGTAGACACCCCCCGCAACTATACCAATTAAGCCAATGATGTTGAAATTTAAGGTTTAATGGGTTGGTAAGAAGGGCCTGAAATAGTGCTGAAAACCAAAATTGTACCCACCACTGTGCTAGCCAGACCAATACAAAATACATGAAAATGTGATGCACTGACAAACTGTCAAACAGAGAGTCCTTGGAAAATGCAAATGTTCTGCTGTAAATGTCATACAAAAACTTTATACATTTCAAAAATAGATCACTAGGATAATGAATATGTGTTAATGTTCAGGAATAATGCAAGATTTACATTTTGCCCCCAACCCACCCATAAGACCACAAGGTTTTATTTCATAGCAAAATCCACCCAATTGGTCAAATCACAGTGCCAAGCAATTTGACAAAACATTAACACTATTCATTTTTAGTTGGGTTTAATTCTTTACAATGAAATATTAGGAGTTACCTTATCAAGGTTTCAGGGAATAGCACTTAGCTTGGCAAAGCCACCACAAGATGTCCCTCTTAACCCTTCCCAGATGGGCCATGTCCAAGAGGTTCTGTCAGGCCTGGGAATTTTAGGATGGGGTTTCCCGTCATTTTCTTTACCCCTTATATATTGTGTAGGTGTATATAAAAATTCTTTAACCCATTCACGCCAGGGCTTTTGCCGGTCGGAATGCCAGTGTATTCAAATGCACAAGCCTAAACCTTCGGGATTGTTGGGCACACTAGCCACGAGCAAGCGTTTTACACCCGCTCACTCAGCACGCTGGCTGGGCGAGCTAAATCTCGTTGCCCAAAATATCTGACCCAAAAAACACTGAACATGATAGTAAGTCAACTGGTGCAAATGGGTCAAGTTGTGTAAAACTATGCACCACACTAAACTGGAATCTGCTGCACTATTTAAAAAGCTTATCAAAACCACAAAAATGCCCATAGTGGAAGGGTTAAAAGGTGACCCATTTCCCCTCCCCCCACCATCCACAAGCCACAAAAGCAAGCAGGCATTATACATACAATTACTTACCACAGGATCAAGAGGCAGCTAGAAAAAGAAGTTTCAAATGAAATGCCAATTCTGAATCATAAGATTTTGAACATGGTTTTGTATAAAACCAATGGATCTTTCAATATTAGTAAACAATACAATTACAAATATTCAGCCTAAAAGATTAAATCCTACTATATTGAAAGGATGTATGGTATAGTTATAGTTATGTCCGAGTTCAAAAGCAATTCGGTTACTATGTAGTTTAGGGCATTAAGTAGAAATCTCTGAAAAGCTATCACCTTTAAATATTTGCACTTCTATTGGAAAACTTGCCTTTGCCGCTTTCTGGAGTCTGTCCTTGCTGTCTTTCTTCATTTCCTCCATATCGGTGACCTTTTCCTTCATCTCTGGTAACAATTTGTTCAATTCTTCAATCTCCCCTTCCTCTGTGTAGAAGGGATCAGGTCTCTCTGCAGCTGAAAATTTAGAAATTAAAATTCAGCTAAAGAACTATTTTGAACATTGTTAACTTTTGAAAGTATGTTGAACCCATTACTTACCATCTTTCTTTTTCTGTTCTTCTGTCCATTCCTTTTTCTCCTTTATCTGTTTTTCAAGATTTGTAATTCTCATTTCAATCACCTTCATCGCTGCCTTGAAACTTTCTATTGCCTTGTCAAAGTCATCTGAGAAGGAGTGTGCTACACCTAGCTGGTAATGGGTTTCTGCCAAACATCTGTTGTCTTCCTCAAGAATCTTTTCCTGAAAATTTATCCAAGGATAAGTGACAATGAAACTTAAAAAAAAAGGTTAATTTATACAATTTAAATAACAATTCACATTTACCTGTATTTGCAAACACTGTTTGAAGTCCTCAATACCCTGCGTATAATTTTCACTCTCCAAGCCTACTTCTCCAAGTTTAAGGTATACTTGTGCAACCTTCTTAGCCATCTCTGGGTTGTCATCCTGTTGCCTAAAATGAAGAAGTCAGGTCAAATTTCATTTGAAATTATAATTCAAATTATGTGTAGAATGAGAAATTTTATATAATCTTGGTAAACTCACTTTTGGTAGATGACCTTTGCCAACTCCAACATTTCCCAAGACAGTTGCAAGTTTGAAACTTCTTCCTCGTCTTCTTCAGTTTTCTCTCCTGAAACGGAATTAGAATGCAACAGATGCTTATCCAAGGTCATATTTGAATTGGGTACATTTCAGTTACCTTTTAGTACAAATTAATCTTGTATCATCCAAATTGGGAAAACATTAATAAAATCTGCATCATTTCAGTCACATGGTAAGTGTTAGGTGATGAAAAAGGATTTATAGAGTGTCAAGAGAAATAACTTAAAGTATCAACCCATTCATTCCCTATGCTGCAAATATGTTGTGTGGCAATGAATCCACAACCATCATATGTACTGTGGAGATTGTTTTGGACAAATAAAATCCTGATGAAAGTATCTTCCTGTTGCAAGCAACGTATTTCTAATATTTTCACTAGAGGCTTAAATTTATGCATTTATTGTTGTGATTCTGGCAACTGTCTTAATGAAAAATATACATGGTGGTATAGTCTATTCACCTCCAAATGGTTAGCATTCACATTTATGAAAGATTGGGTTAACCCATTGCCAAGAGGCACCTAACGACCTAACTGGTCGTCAAGGTGGGCAGTTTACAATACTAGCAGCACCAGCTGAAAATTAGAGGGAGAGGGAAAGGGTTTTTTCTGGGTTAGTCTGCCTTCCCCAGAGGGCAAATAGGTTTCCATAATTTCATCAAATGCTAGTTTAGGCTGACTTTGCTAGCTCTAGAACTACAGGGTTCCACTGTTACAGCCATAATACTTCATGACTGGGATTTGCTCACAGTTGAAGTACGCACAATGTCTATTTACGCATTGAAACCCCGTCTTATGCCCAAGTGGTGCCAACATGTATGTCATGACACCCATATGCAATGAGTTAACTTGTCACAGGGTAAAAAATACAAATGTCAACTTCAACACCGATAGGATCCATCTTTCCCATATGCCTTCAACTGCTTTTAACCCATTGGAGCCAGTTGACATGACAAGTTTTACGTTTTTGCGCCAGACGCCCGGGACGAGCTATGAGGGGAAGCCACGCACTCAGGTAGAGTGAGTAGGCAGCCCAGGCTCGCGGCTTGTGCGTCCGAGAATCGAGGCGTTAGGCTTATGTGTTCAAGAACCCCGGTATTGCTACCGTGCAAAGCAGGAACGGCCCCGGTGTGAATGGGTTATGCAATTTAATATGTAATATTTTATATCTTAGTAAGTAATACCAATATGCAAAGGATTCCCATTTCCACATACTAGTACATACCTTCTTCTTGGCTGGCACCTTCATCTTTTTCACCCTCATCTTGGGATTCCTCTTGAGATTCTTCCTCCCCCTCACCTTCACCATCTCCTTCAGCATCACCATCACCCTCCTCTTCTTCCTCTTCCTCTCCTTCTGTACTGCCTTCTTCTGTAAAGAAGAAGAGAACTTTAAAAACCTATAAAAAATATACTGAATTAAAGTAATCTTTTCACTATAGCACAAGCAACTAACTTAAACACTTAAAACAGAAAGCTGCAAGCAATCAAGCACCCAACTGCATAAATACTTATGCATTACCATTTTTACCTACTGCTATCTACATATTGTTCATTTTTATCTTTTCTACCCCACTACCCTACTAGGTCTTACTCTTCTCAGCGACATCAGTTTCCATTTCTTCTTCCTTTGCTTCAGTCTTTACTTTCTCTTCATCTTTGGCATCTTCCTTTCCCTTTTCATCTTTAGTTTCTCCAGATACCTTTTCTTTATTTCCCTCTCCCTTCTCTTCCGTTTTCCCTTCCTCCTCTTTTGTCTCAACCTTCTCCGTCACTTTTTCAGCTTCCTTTGCCTCATCTTTGGTATCCACAGCTTCCTCTTTTTCAGACTTGCTTTCCTTGTCTACACTTTCACTATCTACCGAACTAGCCTCCACTTTGGAAGAAGAGGTACCATCAGTGTCATCTTTATTCTCTTTATCCCCTTCTGACTTTTCTACATTATCTTTCTTCTCCCCTCCATCTTCAGCTTTCGAATCTTTTGACACTTCAGCCGAGTCTACATCCATTTCAGACTCCTTGGCACCTGAGGACTCCTCAGGCTTTGCATCTCCATTCTGCTTAGGCGTTTTACTATTTTTTGATGAATCCTCAAGATCTTTAAAGTTTTCTTCCAATGCTTTCCCAACCTGTTCTGTTACCTCAATCTTCTCATCCTCTATGCAAAAGACAGCACAATTTACTGTTCTAGCAACTTATTCTATATAAAAAAGATTTAAATAAAAATCCATAAAATTCCACATATTCCAACCACAAAAAAAAAATTTTACCTGTCATCTTTTCGGGATTTTCTACCTGGGAATTGTCCATGTCATCTCCTTCAGGAACTGAAAACCAAAAACCGCCAACAAATTTAGATTTTACAATACCTTCGAGTAAACGCAGGGAAATAAACAATTTGAACCTAACATACCTCCATCCAAAGCATTTCCTAAGACTCCATTTTCCATGCGTGCCATTTCAAGCAATGCACGCCCATAGTAGAAATAAGCATCTCCACATTCTGGGGCAGTTTCACCATACTGCTCTGCTAGTAGTCTACATGCCTCCTGCAAGTTAAATTATTATTCAGTCAGTCAAAAAATAACCATTTAATCTACATGCTGGGTGACCCAAGCTTATTCTAGATGCTTAAAAGATACAAACTTTATAAAGGTTTGAACCTAAATTTGGTCATTAAACAGTGATAAATGGAAATCAGAAATATGAAGCTAACATGTATTCAAATAAAGACTTAAAGACCTCCAATCCGGAAAATACCTTACCAAATTAATTGTAATTTGTAACTAGACCAACCTACCTGCAAAGAATTAACTGCAGATGAAATGTCACCAACCACTAAGTGTCTCTTGCCCTGAGCAAAGTGATTCAGTGCTTGTGTTGCTGTATCACTGCAATAAAAAATTTCAAATACATAAATGAAATTGTCAAAAATATTGATATTAGGTAACTACTGAAGTAACATGAGAAATTGATAATGTCATTAGCCACTGATGGTAGTCATCAGTGCATAGCCTAAGCATCTAACCAGCCAATTGGATACTAGGGAGAAAAAAAACAACTATGGTCCATAAATCTGGGAGTAGAAAACTAAGAATGAATTTTATCAATTAAACAATAGAATGTAAATACACAAGAAATTATAGCTTAATTCATTTCAATGCCTTTCACCAAAGGATTCGTTCATACAGCAGTATTCCCAAGAATGCAATACTGTACACTTGCCATTATGTCCTGTCCTTTGTAACTTCATGGCTTATGCGCTATCCAAATAAACTTGGATCCGATTAAAAAAATCTTTAACCACCAGTCATCAAATGCAACTTTCCTCATATCCCACCTATCCTACTGGAAGTTTGATAAATGGATTCCATGTTTACACCTTTGCAACTCCACAAAAGCTGCCTGGCTTTTGTTACAATGGCATAACAGCCCTGAATAAAAGAATCACTATTATGATCACCTAATCTGCCAAAATAACCGTTTTTGCTGCTTTGCCAGTGCAGCGCAATATCAAAGAAATGCCAAAGTCACCGCTACATACATGCAACTCAATTAGTTGCAGATGTATAGAGTTTGTCACCAACTTTATTGGAACCTTCATATTCAGAAGGACTATATATATAATAGACTTCAGGCTATACAAGATTTAAATCTATTAAGCTAATTAAATCAGAAATATTTAAACTGGCTGACTAAATATAAAAATGTAAACCAAATACTGACAAGATATTGATCTAAATAAAATTCTCAAAGTACCTCAGTCATGAAATTGAAAAATTACCATTATCAATGACATGTTAACCAATTAATGCCTTTAATGCATCTCATTTTCATAAATCTTTAGAAAATATTAAACCTCAGCATTAGACCAGGTGCCAATATGCATCAAATTTTACCGTGGGCCTACATTCTTCGAGCTTGTACAGATCAGGAAGTCCACGCTTTGATTTACACCAAATCAAATCTTTTGCCATGGCAGTGTAATCTTCCAAAGAAATATTAATAAAAAGAGACATTCACCTTCAAAATATTTGCCGATTAAAGAGTTTGTACAGCATAAGCTTACTATGCTGCCAGGACAAAGTTGCCTGCCAGATTTTGATTGGTTATCAAGTGTAATCCATGCGACATCTGAAATCCACCTATAAAGACGATATGCCCTGGCAAGGCAGGCATGTAATTTATCGAATAAGGAACCAGCCATATCTCACTAGATCATACATAGGGAAGGTTTGTCGACTTTTGCCAGGAAGTCACAGTCCACAGTGAGGAAGAGACTATAGGAACATCCAATTCAACAAAAAATAATTATAGGGCATATGAAGGCTTAAGTTTCTAATATGGAATCAAAATCAAGAAAAATTATTAACAGAGGGCAAATGGAGAAAATCCGTTTCCCAGACTTACCAAAAAGGTTTCAACAATCCCTCAAAAATACACGAGTCTCAAATGACTAAACAACCAACCTCCTCCAATGCAGCTTGCAACCGTACTGCACCGAGATTCCGAAACCTGTGCCGAAATCATCTTCCTAACGGTAAAAAGAAGAAAAAAAATCCCAAGCCCCATCGTTATTCCGCCAAACACACAAAGACACGAAACCACCAAACTCACATCTCCTTCTTGGATGGCGAGCTCTTGGGGCTGGCACTGGTCCCGGCAGCTTTTACCGGCGACTCGGACATCGTGGTCGATTACTGGGAACTCTCAGGGGCAACGAGCGAAAGAGGCGAGGTTGCGCGTGTGGAGTGCACAAAGGCCGAG
>NW_028234422.1:23395865-23408365 GCF_977035675.1 Penaeus japonicus | reverse complement strand
ATTTTTGCTAGCATCAATTATACAGCGGTTATTCTTGCATGTTTCAGGTCATTTCCCTCCTGGAAACAACAACCTTCACTTCCCCTGAGTTCATCTCAGAGACCTTCTTGAGGACGGTTGCCAGACTCCTGAGTGGTCGCACTCTAGTAACCTGGTGCTTGGTCATTGCAGCTGTTGCCAAGACTGCTTGTGCATGGGCAATTGTGGCACAGGAGGAGAACCTCCAAAAAGAGAGTATGTTTATGTATTTCATGAAGAATCTGTTATATTTGTTTCTGTCCCTCCCTCTTCCCCTATATCCCTCTGTATCTTTCTCTTTTATTTATATTGTTATTAATTCTTTGTTTCACACTTAAACCACCAGACTGTTCTTCCACTTTCTTTTATGGTACCACAGTATAAATTTCATAAAATATTTCCCTGCATTGTGATTTACTATACCAGTTAGATAAACAGAATTTCTTTGTAAGATTTAAATCTGATACTAAGCTGGTGGAGTCCAGCACTGAAAGGGTTGAATATTTTGATTTCAAGTAGCATTGGATGGGGGGTGGGCCATGAGGGGCATATAATATTACTTGTATGATATTTCTAGATATTCAGAATGTGAAGAACATACCCCCTCTCTTTCCCTCCCAAAAAAAGGGTAAATACTGCGCAGTATTACATGCTGTTTTACAGTGCTATTCAAGATTTAAATATCCTTTTTCCCAGAAAAACCTTATCATGATTGGCCTCAAGAAGTGGTGAGCTGCAATGCAATTGTAGGACTGTGGTTCCTCATGGTGCGAATGGAACGTTTGTTCCTCTCCGCACTTTTGGACTTCAAGTACCATCCAATGGTCTTGCATCAAATTTTGGATTTTTATGTCAAGGTAAAGAAAAAGTATATTGCATTCATGAGTATCATACTTGTAATGTGCATTTTACGAAAGTATACCTAAAACTTCTTTTACATGTTTTAGATTTATTGCTTTCTTATATAAAATTGTGGATTATGGTTTATTGAGCTATCTACCATTCCAAGGATAATGAATTGTGTATCTTTTCTTATATTTAGACATATATTTCATATTATCACTATTTTAAAGTCTTTATTTCATCAATACTGAAATACTTTTTCTTATACTTATTCAACATCTAGGTAAATATGTACATTGAAGTCCTAGAGCTCCCAGCTTTCTTTGCACCTCCTGCCTTGCTGACTCTGGCCATCCTCGTGAAGGGTGACATTTCCAGTACACATCGGCTTGGTGGTCTCCTTGCAAGGTAGGACAGTCATTTAAGGCTGTTTAAGATAGATCATATATTTGTAAGTCATTTTGGGCCTTTGACATATTTGTGTATTTCCAGTTCCTCCCTTCATTAGTATTTACAAATTGTTCAGCATGAAACTTATCATAATGTTAACCTTATGGACCTATGATTATGAGATCTTGCCATGACAGCAATGCAGCCCTAGTCTAAAATCACAATCTGTATCCATCATATCTCTTAGTGTATATTAAACATCCAACCCTTTAAAAGAACCCTTATCTCTGTCCCCAGAATAAAGGTCTGGGTGGAACGAGTACAACAGAACAAAAGCACAGGAGCAGAAGAGGACATAAGACAGGAGTGCCTTAGCTTGGCCGATGTCGCAAACCAGTCCATTCTGTTCTTCACCTCTGCACTTCATTCCTCAAAGGTACAATGTTACTGTGCTTGAAGTATAGGTTTGTGCAAGTGAAGTCAAAGATTAGATGATGGAAAGCAAAATGATTGCAAGACAACCTCTATTTTTATCACTCTTCTTTCAGTTTGGTTATTTTACTCTTGCAATGGTACATTTTAATTTATAATACATTTTTGTACGAAATGAAGGAAAATAAAAAATAAATTACATCCCAAATTTCATGTTTTTTGCTTGACACTGTGAGGTTTTCTCTTTACAGTTCCTGGAATATCACATTAATCCATTGGAAAATATACAGCTTATTTCTGTTTTCTGCTCTCCATAATTTTGGAGATCAATTTGTGTTTGGGATGGAAAAAATTACAGAGGAAATAAATCAAATTTCAGGCCTTTGGATCAGGTTGGCGGAAAGTTCTGCAGCAGTTTTACCCTTTTGAAGCTCTGGAAGACCTAATGAACAAAGACAGCATACGCTGTAGTGCTGCTGTCTACTCTGCACTTCCTTATATTCCTTTTTATGCTAAGGAAGTTGTGGAGTACGAGGATGAATTAGACCAAAAAACTGTGAGTAAATTTGAGAGTGTTGTTTGTAATTTTTACACTGGTGTTATATTTCACTCATATGAATATAGATATTCTCCTTATAAACCTCTTAATTCTGCAATTTCTAAAACAAAGCTGTTTATTATCATAGAGCTCATCTTGTCTAGCGATCTTTATACTAACGGTTTCCTGGTATTTTCCTCATCTAATATAATGTTCCTATTTTAAGAGAGGAGATTTGAGAGACCACGTCATTGAGGAGCTCAGCAGTACTGGATTGACAGGAATTGAAGAGTGTCTAAAAACTTATAAAAAGATTTAAGATATATCTTCTGCAAGTAAATGGTTTGATGATTATCAAAGAAT
The DNA here is from genome assembly GCF_977035675.1 of Penaeus japonicus. Taxonomy (NCBI): domain Eukaryota; kingdom Metazoa; phylum Arthropoda; class Malacostraca; order Decapoda; family Penaeidae; genus Penaeus; species Penaeus japonicus. Next base: position 23,405,781 of record NW_028234422.1, on the reverse strand, counting down.
ATGAATCACAAATGTGTTGTATATGTGAAAAATGTTTTTAAGTTACAAAATATATATGTACCTTCTTTTTGTCTGTTATGTGCTTCCTCATATATACTAATTCATATGTAGGAATTACATGCAAGATGCTATACTTTACTGTAACAGGCTACACTTCTTTTTATATTTCCCTATTGTTTCTTTTCACTTCCATTAATTTTGCTGCAAACCTTTCCTTAACCAACATTTTTATGTTTAAAAAATTTCAAATTCAGATTGCATTTTTGAACAACTGTATTCCCACCAATAAATTTTCTTTTGCTGTTGGGTTTCAATTTTTTTATAGTTATATGTATTTCACTTAACCCATTCACGCCAGGGCGATTCTGGCTTTGAATGGTCACAATGCCTGGGTTTTTTGAACGCACAGGCCTAACGCCTCTGGATTCTCGGGCGCACTAGCCGCGAGCCTGGGCTGTCTGCTCACTCACCCCAAGCACCGGCCTTGGCCAAATATCTCGTCACTGGCGTCTGATGCAAAAACCACGAAATGTATCAACACGTCATCCGGCGCAAATGGGTTACATGTCTTTTTCCCATACATATATTTTTGAAGTAAAATACATATATATTTGATAATTCCTGTGCTTTAAAACAGAAATCTTTAATAAAAAAAGTTTAAAAAACATTAACACCTCCATTTTAACCTTATTATGATTATATTTGTTATGATTACATTATGATGTGAAATATAGAATTGCTATATTTCCCCATATCTTGTGTGGTTCCAGTCTCAATTACTCTTAATATTTTTATGGAAATCTCATTGGTAAACAGTGTTATATATTGCTTATATGACATTTAAGGGAACTCCAGCAACCTAAAAAGAGTATGATATCCATTTCTATAATTGTAGTTCAATCTTCCATATGAAAGATATTAAAATTAATTCTATAAAATATCAATGTGAGACCTAATAGCTCTTAACCCATTCACACCAGATGATGTGATATCACAGCATTGGCATATTCCCCTCATGACGGATGAAGTCCTATCACATCATGGTCTCTGGGAGTATTTGATAGTAGTAATACCTAACGTAAAATAAATTCAGTGAAACGTAAGTTGTCCATAAATCGTACAATGAATACTCTATAAATAACTAGGGCCTAATCTAATCCACTGAGGGAGTGGGGGCTACAGAGATACTGAAAATGAGGTAAAAGACAAAACTATATAAACTTTGTAAAATGTATACTTCCAATTCTTTTAAAAATCACATTGTATTTACTCTGTATTTCATGATATACATGTCCACAAATATACAAATAAAAAAAATGGTAATCATTCTAAGAAACAGGTGTATCTAAACTTTTTCCTTTATAATAGTGGGGGAAAAAATCTGAAAATATATATCAATTCGTACCCAATACAATTCAAAGAAGTTCAGAAGAGCCTCTATATCAAGGACTTATCATCACCCCAAAGTAGTATTGAGATACTGAACAAAAAGTGCAGACAATTTTGCAGTATCTTCCACTGGATGCATCTTTGTGTAGGATATAAATTGTCTTCTTGCTCTTGTCAGTTCTGCCAGTGTTACCTATGAAGATACGAAGAAACCAGATGGTATAATTTATGTTATGGTCTTTGCAATATATTCATATTGAAAGAATTTACAAACAAACAGATGCATGTGAAAGCACATACACAGTTACACAGTTATACACTGACACACAAACACAAATAGACAAATATATGCACATTGCGTGCATGCATGCATGCACACACACACATACATACACAGAAAGAAAAAGAGAGAGTGTGTATGTTTTGAGAGAAACACACACACACACACACACACACACACACACACACACACACACACACACACACACACACACACACACACACACACACACACACACACACACACACACACACACACACACACACACACACACACACACACACACACACACACACACACACACACACACACACACACACACACACACACACACACACACACACACACACACACACACACACACAAAGAAAAATAGAGAGAGTGAGTGTGTGTTTTTATGAATAGATAATATTTGCAAAAATGCCTTTGCAGATGAAATAAAGAGGTCAGATATACATACCGTTCTTCCTAAATTTATGGGCTCAGGAACTCCAGGGATTTTGATGTCACTTCCTCCTACTATTTTCTGGGCTGACATTATGGAAGCTGTTACTTCCTGTTTAAATAAAGGGAAGTGTGTTCAGCAAAACAGAAATAAAAGCTATGTGGTCAGCATCTGAATATTATTTGGTACTCAATCCATAAGGATATATTCATGTTTTTTGCTTGACAGTTTTACACCAGTCTTGTCAGATACAATTTTTAATCCTTTTCATTTATTATGCTTATTTACTAATTATAGTTTTTCTATAATTTACCCAAAATGTTTATTTCATTTCTTTTTTTTTCTCTTTTACTTTTTTTTTTCTTTTTTTATAAGTTTGCAACCCTTCCAATTAATATTTTACCATTCTTGACATATCTTAACCCTTCCAAGACGAGCCACATGTATGTTTCTATTATTTACTTGGTATATGTTACGATGTATGAGTCTATGTATGATATATTAGTAAAGTGATACTAATTAGCATTTGGTATGACAGGGCATCATAACTGAAGGAATAATTAGCTTGTAATTTCAACAAAAGGATTAATGCAGTACAAAAGTGATTTAACCTTGTGATACATGCCCATTGCAGAGAGATCTAAAAATAAATTCTCGTATCTACAATTTTATCATCCTCTGTAATAAAGACATATAACAACTTTATATGATACTTTATCCAACATTTATTAAGTACTTTCTTAGAAAAAAAAGAAAGTAAGCAAGTTAAATTTCATATCTTGGCTTATCCTCAACACAAAACTCAAAACTTACCTGTGTTGTACGGTCTAGCTCAAATAGAAAGTTTGTAGATGATAGCGGCTGTGTTTGTGTAGACTGATTAGGTGGAGGAGGCTTGCGTAGATATATTGCTTCAAAAATACTTTCAAATTGGGGCTTATCTTCCGGTAAAACTGTAAACATTGGTGAATCCCACCTGTTTGAAAAGTGAAGATTTCAACTTTAGGGTATAATTCACAATTTTTTATTTTTATTATCAAAGACTAAGTTAGTGTCTATATTACCTTTTTTTTAATGTAACAGTAGACTGAAAGTTAGGAATTTCCATTTATTCATGAATATGTCTGTAAAAATACCACAATTACATAATTTCTTTTACAATTATTCATACATATTCATCATTATTGTTTACTTTCCAATCAATCTGCCACAGAGCCAGAATAATTGGTTGTTACTAATCCCTAATCATTTATATCATACCAATGCAGCTGGAACAACATTAAGAATACCTGTTTACCTATTACTGCTATTGGGTTCTTCGTATCTCATCACAAGGCCATCAAAAACCTTGCGGGTATATTGTTCATCCTCTAGCCGATTTTCATTCCATGTCCACGCTTGTTCAGTTGGGGCCAAACAGTGGACAATGCAATGGGGTGTTTTGTTATGTTTTGTTGCACAATACAGCTCATATCTGCAAACAATTCAAGCAAGTATGAAAATAATTGTACTCTGATGAATATGATTATATCTATGTTGCTTTTCTTTTTAAAATGATTAACTAATCAAGATACAATATTCAATAAAGGATACTGTGACTAAATACATATTTCATTATCAAATTATGCATACATTATACATTATATTATACATTATACTTTATGCAGACATTTAATCATTGTTATATATACTACCTTCTTAACTTTTACTTTTTACCTGTAGCCTTTGATGTAATTTCCAGCATCAAATATTGTTACATCATCTTTATTCAATAATCTTATTACTTCTGCCTTCATAGCTCCTCTTAAGTCCTTCTCACGTCTAGAGTCACTAAATATTACATTCTTTTCCTGTAAAATATTTCTCTATATTAATAATTTTATGGGCACTACGTCTGGGCAGACAGAGAAAAAATAATGTTATGGTTATAAAATAAGAAAAAACAACTCTTACCGAGAAGAAACAATTTTTATCTATGACATTTCTTCTGCAAACTGAAACTGGAAAAGTTACCTAATATAGAAATATATTACTTAAAGTACCTCCTTCAACCTTCATCCTATACTGATGAACAATTAACTGATGTGTTTTTGTTTGGGTGAAGAGCAGTGGTTTTGAAAAGAACTGTATATAAGAAAAACAATTCCTAGACATTAAACTCATCTACAGGCAATGACCAATAACCCTCAAATAAAAGTTAAAAAGAGTGAAGTTTTAAAAATAAAAATAAAAATTAAACCATTTAAATAAAAAAAAGTTGAGTATGGTTTGTCTTAAAATGTTCCGTCTTGTGAACTTGTTGTTCAAGCATCTCTGTCTTCAGTTGTGTTTGACCACTTGTCCACTGAAACTTAGCCAAGTGGAGTAACCCGCTGAATCAAATAATAGACCAAATATTTGCTACACCTTTGTATTATTTGTAGAACAAACTTTTGGAATGACTGTTAATGAAATGGTCTGGAAGTATTTTCAGAATCTAGCACAATTAAGTGAAAATTGTTTCTCCACTACTTGATATTTCAGCAAGGCAAAAATTTGCTGATGTAAGTGTTTAGCAGGTCAGCACTGACCTCGTTTTTGACAGCTGAACCACTGAACACTACCCTTGAATCAACAGGCCAATCATAAGCAAGGATAGTTTCATAGTTTTTATTTGCTTCACAAAGTTTGTATAAAGGCAGTTGAATGCTGGCTGTCACACCATTAAGATGTGTTCATTTGCTGCCATACAGTGTACTGGTGATGCACCGGTGAGGTTTGTTGTAAGACAAGGAAGTTTTATTTTGTCAAAATATTTGTAAGCTTTCCCACTGCAGCAAGATTAGGTGCAAAGTAACTGTGATCCCCATGTATACTGTGACAATGCTGAGACAAAATTGTGACAAACCACATATTTTGCTTCTTGTTGCTTGGCATTAGGTTGGAATCAACCATGTATCTTATGATGAGTGGGTAATTTTCTACAATATGCCAGCAGTGTAAAACCCATTTAATCTGATACTAATGAATTCCTTAAAATGTCTGATATGTCTTTACAGTGATTTAATTAGTGTTACCCACCATATGCATTGATACTAAAGTCTGTCTCCTACTGATCACACATGACTATTTGATGGGCTAGAGGTTTGCTCATTTGGATAATTAAAGTTTGTCATGATAATGAATACCAGACACATTATATTCCCATCAAAATATATGACATACAGAATATTGTCTCGAAGTCCTTGTTGTCATAAATGACATTCATAGAATGTGAACACAGTGCTAATGGTACTATTCTGGACAATATTACTGAGCAAATGATAATGTCCAAATACACAAGTTAGGCAGAGTTTGCATCACACTTATGGAAATGTTAGCAAGGATCAAAGAGCATGTGGCCAAAATTATAACATTCAAAAACGTCATTACTGCTTACCTTGTTGAGGAAGTCATTCTCGCTCACGATAGTTACTGCCTTATCTTTCTCATTCTCAAAGTATTCTTTCAATTCCAAACTCCTTTTCGTTTTCCCACTTGAGGGAAATCCGCACATCAAAATAAGAGGCATGTTGGGGAGCAAGACACGAGTGACATGTAAAAATTCAGGATTTTTATGATGTGACGAGACTCTGTGAAAGACATGACATGATTTTTTAAAATCACACTTTAGAATAAATGATAAGTGGTATATCGTATAATTATTCAAATGCAAGCAAATATTGTTGATATATGGTACACCTACACGTATATGCACAACCTTAAAATTCCTATTTCTTTACCTTCTCAAACCTCACCCTACAAAAGAGAATAAACAAAAATAAAAGATAGATCCAACGCCAATGCAATATTACGACCTACAATTCATTCATAGAGCAGATAAGAATTACTAAAAAAAATCCCGAAAACCACGAGGAGGTTCCCGGTCCGCGAAAGGTAAACAAAAGGTCACTCGACCACTTCTCGTCGCATGTAAACAAACAAGGCAAAACTCTCAAAAAGAAGAAAGAAAAAGAAAGAAGAAGAAGAAGAAACAAACAAGGCGAAAGGAATGCTATCAGGGAATATAGAATACATGTAGTATAAAATCCTCAAAAAGAAGAAAGGAGAAACAAAACAAGGCGAAAGGAAGCTATGAACTAAAAGGAATTACCACGATATTTGTTATATTTGAAGGGAGACAGAGACCAGACCACCAAGTGTGAATTGGACTCTTCGATTCGGTCATTATGGATGCTGAAGAATCGTTCAGGGTGGAATGCAGTGATGAAGAAATACAGAAAGAATTGAAAAATGGGGTTTATGGTGAGGCTTATATATATATTTTCCCTAGAGATAAAGTTGCTGATGAAAAGGTTAGAATAACATTAATTCAAAATCCGTGATTATTGCCAACTGTAAGGTATTTTGAGTTGAGTTGGCTTCTCATGATTATATTGGCTGTGTTTTGTCTAAATTTACTTGAAACTTTTTGTGATCTGTGATAGATGATTAACAGCCAAACATGGGTGCATTGTCAAGCAATCAATTTGCTGTCCCATTATGCTCCTAAAAAGGCTAAGAAACTTCCACCACATGCATTCTGGCAAGATAAAGTTTGGACTTTCTCTTTATTGAACAGAATCGCCAAAGAGGTCTACGAGTTCTATCTTACTGATCTGTATGAGATTAGGAGATGACATTCAGTTGTCTTCTGAATATTTACCTTTTTTTTAATTGTTATTCTTTAAATCATCTCTTAAAGTAATGAGGGAATTCTGATGTGTAGAACATTATCACAGTACACTAATCTAAACATGAGCCAGCAAAAGTTACATCTTATTTAAAAAGGCAATGCCCAAAAATAGGACTGCATCTTGAACCATATATATTGTGGCATGAGTAAACCTGAACTAGTTTCTTATTTGGAAATATATTGCCAGGAAGGTCTACAGAATATTTTTGGTGGAGATTTTTATTTTGTTCTTTTTTGGACCACATCACTACCAAAGAAGTTAAATGATTTATAAAACATTCAGAACTTAAAATGTCACAAAAAATACAAGAAATATGTCAAATGAAGTAGTATATACTGTACCCTAGTTGATAAGTTAAGAAATTAGTACAGCGTTTTGTTTGATATCAGTATTGTAATAGTGATAGATATATCATTTATGAGGATAATAATCAGTGTTTATTGTGTGAATGTTGATACATTGGTATTTGATTGGTTAACCAGAATTTTATATTTCAGTTGAACCAAGTGCCACAGAAATCATACGCTTGTATGAAGCCATAGCCAAAGATGGGGCATTGCCCATTAAATGGAACTGGGAACTAGGGAGACGGCCCCTAACACCTTCACAAGATGATTCTGAAAGTGACAGAGAAGAAGAAACAGAAAAGTATGTAGCAAAGGGGATAATAGAGTAGAGTAATATTGATATATGCTGATTTATTGAAAGTAGATGTATAGGTTAATTTAATATCTTGATATTAATTGTCTTTTTCTCTCATAGAATTGACACGTCAGGATTTGACTTTGACGATGAGCCAGCAACAGTACGTCTAACTCCTCGCCGCACACCTGGTAGTGTGGGTCCCAAAGGTAGTGCCAAGAAAAAGACAACCAATTTTGAAAATGTCTTGGCCAGTGTGAGAAGACAGAAAAAACTTGAGCTTAGAGAAAAAACTAGATTCAGAAAAGAGAAGAAATAGAAATTTGACTTTACATTTTATTACTCTGAACTTTTGGTAAAAGCATAACTACATGATAAAATAAGGAGGAAGTATAAAACATTGAAAATGTCTGATTGAATAGGGTGTATGTAATTTCTGATATATTTATATATAAAATACAAATTAAAGTCTGTGATTGAAACTTCTGGAAAGAAAATGAAAATCGTATGGATGATGAATGACGATTGTGGAATTATCTTGAGATTTCTATTGTAATTACTGAATTTGTCCTTTTATTTTGTGTATTTTTATTAATTTAATGGAGGCAATATCTTATTTGTAAGCCTGAAACTTATACAATTAGAAAAAATGGCAATAAAATATAGAAAGTTGTTGATTTCCATTTATTAAAAAGACATCGAAACCTATATTGCTAATACTTTTTAACCCAGTGGTGTCCAATAATTTTCTGTGGTAGCTAGTCTGTTGTCCAGGGTGTATTTCAGCAAGTATTCTCCCTGTCTGGGATATGGGATGAGAGAGTGGCCACGTGTGATACCTTGCCGCCAATATCATTGCTCTAAACCTTAGAAGACTGTTGGCCAGAATGTGCTATGCAATATTGGAAGGATTACACTGATTTTGAGGTGTATAATTACCTACATCAGTGTTAGAAATGTTGTATTAGAGTGATACTATATATGCACCACATTTTCAGATCACATGGATTAGATAATGTAAGGGAAGTACTATGGGGTGGACAAAAACATCTTTAATTTTTTTAATGTATATGGAGATAGGCAGAAAATTAAGTTTCCTACATTTCCTATATGCTTCTAAACCAATCAGGTCACACTATGTAATCAAGGATGTGGCACTTTAGGGTAGAAACTTGAAAAAGAGGCTTGCAGTGCCATCTGACATTAAATATATGAACAGCACTTATATTTATTTTATTTACTAAAAAAGTGTTTATTTTTAACCAATTCGCGCAGGTTGATACGTTATCACGTTGGTGTAATATCTCGCTCTCCCCGGGTGACATCCTAGATCATTAAGATCTCACCCTCAATATGTATGATTTACATCGTTACATATGCACATAATCATTGGAGTTCCTTTAGTTTTGACAGATTTTTATTCACTTGTGAAAATAATGTTAACAAATATAAAAAAAAACAATTATCACCCTGTTCAATGGGGCAGGTGAAAAGCGCTCTGAGAGGCACAGCACAGCGTTACACTTGGAGAGTCTCGCGCTTAGTCACTGCGCACTTCTGTTATCTAGCCGGCGGGAGCAGCATTACGCATATATAAGCCCCGTTGTGAATGTGACACCACATGTGATAATTATGATTTGATTTTATATTTTTCTATCTACTGCACTTAATTTCAAGAAGTGATACTACAAATATGTAAAAAAAATACTTCTTGGAATTAAACATACTATTCCTTTGTGTAGTAGACCTACTCTAATATTATACAACTTACTTTCTTCCCCTTCCTCATTTTTAAAATTATTTTCCTCTTCCTCTTCCAATATGTATGTGGAGTGCCATAATCAGCCCCCTCATATACCATGTTTGGTATGGTGTCAAAGGTTGCAATCCCTGGGTTAGATGTTTGGCAAATATCATAGTATAAACAAAGAAAAGTATACACATACTCTGACATTTGAATCTCACTGCAATTATACATGTCATTGAGTAACATTAGGTTAAGAAAATAAAAATAAAATGATTTTTATTAAATAGTGGAATAGGGACAAAATGATATTTTTCTCATACTTTATTTTCAATAGTACAAGTGACAATGCAAATAACTATTTAGGTTCTACTCTGAAATCTTCCTCAGATTTTTTTGCTTGGAAATTTAATTCAGGGGAGAATTAAATTTCCAAATAAAAAAATAAACATGATTTTTCTTGGTTTTATGATAAAAAATTGAAAATTATAAAAATGAAAATACCTATTCAATTTTCCATACCTACCGTTTATACAAATATCAATCGTAAGAAAAAAAAAATGTTTTCACTAGAAAGTAATACGGAAAAAAATAATTTTCACCTACCTTAAAAAAAATAAACTGTACAACATTAAGAGAATTTGTACAAGATAGTCACTGCAAAACTAAAGTTGTACACAACAAAACTGATCGTGTATTTT
>NW_028234422.1:23383365-23388365 GCF_977035675.1 Penaeus japonicus | reverse complement strand
AGAAAACTTGCCTGCCAATATTTCTATAAACACATATACATGCATATGTATGAGCATATATATATATTGCATGTATGTGTTACATATACATTGTATGGTTACATAGATACAGATATATACATTTAATAATATATTATATATAACATATGGATACAGATAGAACAGAGATTAATATAGAGAGAAAAACATTACAGAAAATAGTACAGATATAAGAATACATATTCCATGGATATTGAACCATAATTGAATGCAATGTAAACCACATAGCAACAGCATTTAACTGTTAGGAAACGTGCCCGAGAACTAGGAGAAAAAAAATTATGCGTATTTTTAAATGGCCTACATTCTGTACATTTTTTTTCTGGACACATTACCATAAACTGAAAAAAAATATATGTACATATATAACTCATCAAACTTAAAACTTTTATATAATAGAAAATTCAATACAAAATAACAAATTTATAATCACATTTAAACTTTCGGTACAACTTGCTTGAAATCAACAAATCAGCTTTTATATTTGCAAGAAATTAATAAAAAGAATAAGATGGAGATGAAGATAAAGATTAATAAATAGACAGACATAGATAGACAGGTAGATAGATAAATACATCACACACCTTTTGATCTTCGAGACAAATTCTCCCTCTTCATTCACGTCACTGAATCGATTCAAGAGGTTCTCCCTTGGCACCCTTACATTATCAAACACTAACTTGGCATTGTCCACGCCATTTAGGCCCATTTTGTAACCCATATCCTCCACACGCACATTGGGCATCACCTAAAAAAAACAAAAAAAAACAAAGCTTTGCATTAAATGTATCCTCTGTTCCATAAGATACAGATTTATCTCACATTCTAATAAATCTTCTTTTGTATATCAGTTTTTTTTCTCTCTCTTTTGCATACTGCGGTACCATATTTAGGTTCTTTAACAGCAAGCAAATTAATGTAGAAGAAAAGCAACCTCTTACAGACCTTCAAGTCGTTGTCTCGGATGCGCACAAGAATACCATGAATTCCATGGTTAGTTCCTTCAACCATCAATTGTGCAAAGACAACCACATGCTTAGCATGGACAGCTCCATTGGTGATCCAGTATTTCTGTGCCAAGGGGTGAGGTGTGTTGACAATAAATTCATCTGTTGGTAGTAAATAAAAATAAAATGCAATAAAAACATAAAGGAAAGGATGAAAGTGTTAAAAAAGAAAAAGAAAAGAAAAAGAATTAAAAGAAAATTAATATAGCTGAAGAAATGACAAAAAAAGTATTAAAAAAAAAAAAAATGTAATGACAATAAACAATGAAAAAGGAGTGATTTAGATGTTAAACAGCTTCATTAACCAAGCTCTAATGAATCAATAAAAAAACAAATTTTTCTCAGTAAAATAATTCATTATATTTAAAACTTGCTTTCATATTACTGCATAATCATTTTCATTCATACCATAGTCACATCACAAAAACAAAAATACAAACACTCACACAAAACACACACACACAAACAAAAATGCAAACATACACAGATGCACACGCACACACACCTACATAGACACACACACACACACACACACACACACACACACACACACACACACACACACACACACACACACACACACACACACACACACACACACACACACACACACACACACATGTGCACACATACACGCACACACACAAACAAGCACAGATGCAGATGCACATGCGCGCACGCACACACACACACACACAATAAAAAATCATAAACCAATCTTTCTTCCTGACTCACCCGAAGCCTTGTCGTAAACAGCTGTGGTTTCCATTTCGACGGCATTGTTCCCATAGCCCAACTCAGTGAGGCCAAAGCACCCAATGTCATTCAGGTTGTCAATGCCTTCCAGAAGCTTCTCGTGGTGCCTGTCAGTGCCGAGTTTCAGGACTGTTCCACCAAACAGGTTAAACTGGGATGGAGATGGAAAAGAATGTAAGAGATAAATGGTGATAAATAAGTTATAAAACTCTTAAAAAAAAAAAAAAAAAAATTATATATAAATATATATATATTCTTTTTAATAATATAATACCATTGTTAATAATATAATACCATTCTTTTTTAATAAATAATAAATAAAGTAACAAATACAAAAAAAGGCAATAGTAATAATGATGATGGTGATGATGATGGCAGTGATGATAATGATAATGAAAATAATGATGATCATCATAATCATAGTAATAACAATGATGAAAAATAAAAATAAATATTCTATAATAAAAGAGTCACATCAATGAAGAGAAAAGCAAGAGTATACAAGAAAAAGAAAAAGACGAAGACGAAGACGAAGAAGAAGAGAAAGAAAAAGACGAAGAAGAAGAAGAAACAGAAGAAAATAATACCTGCACAGTCATCTTGGTTGTCATGGCAGGATCAATAATGGCAGCCAACTCATGAGCAGCAAAGATGCGCAGAGGATTGGTGCGGAAGTCGAGCACCGAAATGAACTTGTTGTCACAGATGCGCTGAAGGCGAGCCAGAGCCACGTCACGCTCCTCATGCAGAGGGATATTGTAGCGGGGGACCATGACTGGTTCACTCATGAACTCCCTGAGAATGGTTCAAAGTTCAGTTTCAAGGAAATAAAAAATGGGAACATATGGGGGTAGAGATGAAACAGGAGATGATAAAGAGAGGAAACAGGAGATGATAAAGAGAGGAAACAGGAGATGATAAAGAAACAAAGTGGAGAGGAAGACCAAGGAGGAGAGGAGAGGAAGAAGACAAAAATAATTAGAAATACAGAAGAGCTTTAACCCATTGGTCGCAGTTTTAATAAAATATGTATACAGTCGGATGGCGGGTTTACATTGTCTGGCACAGTGCCATCCGCGTCTACGACTGACTCTGTCTTTGCAGCAAACCATGCCATCTGCTGTCAATAGGTTAACACACTGAGGACAGGTGTTATGACATACATGACGTTCAGGGATTTTGGATCATTGTGCTATTTTTTTGTGTTATAAGTAAGGAGTGAGTGAGGATGACAATTGCAGTCATAATTAATACAATTACCATAATAAAGCTAACTTAACGTCCAAAACCTAGATGGCATCACTTTCTTCTAGCACCAGTAGGAGAGAGAGCCTTGAGTAGCACCTATCCACAGTCTCTAGCAAGCACTATCTTTAGAGAGCGATGGCATACAGCAAGTTACCGACCTCTTGCACTAAAGTACCGTAGATGAAGGATGTGCAGGCAAAATGAGAAGAGGAAGGTGACTCAAACCATACCCAGAGTCAAAAATGTGCTCCTGTGCCAATAGGGATGCCTTTTACTGTGGCACTCACAGTTATAAGCAGAGGTTTCCTTCCTCTTCCCTACCTCTTCATGTTATCTTCATTCTAGATGGTTATATGTTTCTTATTCGTTCATGACAGCACACAAATATGAAAAAATAAAGTTGCTTTTTGTCGTCCCATAAAACAGCAATACTTCTATCACAGTGAGAATAAAGAAAATAATATGATGATATGAATCATATACTAAAATTTTAGTCAACTGCAGCATTGATAGAGCCTGTCATATGGCACATATGACATCGACACTCAATAAAACACACAAAAAATAAAACACAAAAATGGCTCTAGTTTTATGAGTGACTGAATGAGAGTGGGAAAAGTCAATGGGTTAAATATAGCAATGCATTAAATATAGCTAAAGATGTGACTTAAAAAAAGAGAAAGAAATACAAAAATATGAATATAAAGTGGAAAGAATGAACCCTTTTGTTATACATATGTTTCAAGGGGTTGGTTCACTTTTATACTGCATTTTCCGCTTTGTTGAAATTACGGTCTATTCATTCCTACAGTTGAGCAATTAGAGCATCATACTAAATGCTAATCACATCCTATCACGTATTGTAAAGAGTTATATTTGTATATAAACATTATTTCTGCATTTCTATATAAACATTTTTCTTGACTCTATAAAAAGAAATTAATAAAAATGACAAACCCCAGATGAAAATTGCGCTCAGAGGTTCAATGCAGTCTCACACCTCAAGAAATTTTGAGGTGGGAAGCTGTGCTTGCTTGCTCTATTGCCTATGGAAGTGGCATTAGGCAACTATATCCCCCATCATGAGTGGATTAACCATTAACCCATTGACAGCAGATGGCATGATTTGCTGCCAAGACAGAGTTGGTCATAGACACAGATGGCACCATGCCAGGCAATGTAAACCCGCCATCCTACTGCCTAAGTATTTTATCAAAACTGTGACCAATGGGTTAAGGCCAAGTCTTTCATGCAAAAGGTTTATAAAGACGATATTGCAGTCGCACTCTCAGATAATAATCCTGGATGGGGTGAACACTTGCTGGTAATATACTCCAGATAGCAGACCAGCCACCTTGGAAACATACCCTGCATCACTGGCATAAGAAATATAACCAAGTGCAGAAAAAACTAATTAAATCAGCATTTGTAGTTCCTATTTAGTATCAACACCAACTATTGGTATTTTAATTAGCCATACCTAAACTTGGCTCTCATTTCATGGTTGTCATGATCCAGAAGTGCTGTCATTGCTTCCACATTAAAGTTAACGTTCGACTGAGCCACTCGCAGCTCCTGAGCAGGCAACCTGTTGTTTAGTTCCACATTCTGCTGTACTGCTGAAGCTGCTGCTGCTGCTGAGGACTGCCATCTCTGCAGTCCAGCAAACCTAAAAAATATAGACATTCTATTAATAATATGAAACCTGTATACCTAAAGATTTCAGCTACTTATTTTATGTTTTTATTTCATTGATTGTGTTAGATTTTAAAAAAGTTCTAATCAGTCTTACACTACATTATTTAATTTCTCCCTCCGATTTATAAAAATCATTACACTAGAGGCAAGCTTTATTGTTAACCATGGTTAGATATTAACAGTCTGTGACATTACCTCTTTATTTACAGCATCTCGATTGTAATGAACAATTGCTAGATGATTTAAACTAAC
>NW_028234422.1:23363365-23368365 GCF_977035675.1 Penaeus japonicus | reverse complement strand
ACATTACTACCAATGAGTTATGGGAGGTAAAATTTGTGGTAAAGAGAACAGTCAATATCTTAAAATTTATTCATTCATAATTTTTCATTAATTCTGCAATTTCATACCCTCAATATATAAAAAAATTAATCATACAAGACCTGAATTGAGCAAGTATATTGAACAAGTTACAAGACCTTGCTATAGTGTCTATATATATATTCAAATGTCAAATCTGCCACACATAATAGCTTATATTTCACATATGCTTAGCAGACTTGTATAATCACCTTTCAGATAAGGTTTCTGCCTTGATAACTTTTATGTGGCACCCATCTGAGGTAAAAAAAAAAAGACCCAAAAAATAAAAAATAAAAATAAAAGAAATGGGAAACAAACACAAGTAGAAAGAGTCCATGTTACTACAACACTCATCAGCCCAACCATACTTCAAAGAACCTTTCCAGTCCTGGAAACCACTGCAAAAAGAGTTATAAATGGTGGTTAGAATTGGCTAGGCATTCTAGGCATGGCATGTAGCCATAAAGGGCCAATTTACTATGTCTAGGATGGCATTTATCATACCAACTCAAACCTCCCTCTCTCTCTCTATCTCTCTTTCTCTCTCTCCCACTCTCTCACATTCTTTAGTGCCATCTTATATTCATTTATTCATTTTTTTCTTTTCCTACTTGAAGACAGAAATCACTCAGCTGTTTTGACAGAATGAGCACCTGTTCTACTGGTGGCAATCTAACATACAGCCATGGCAGTTTGTTCCTTGGATTCTGAAATATTAATGTAACCAAGGAAGACATTCCCTTTGGTGATGGGTTACCAGTTATCTACATTACACACTGGTGACTCATCTACCAGTTTGCCATGCCAGGTTTGTTGAGCGTCATAAAGTAAATTTGGCACGACGATCCTCCCTTTGCTGATGAGAAGAACACCTGTGGATTACATGATGCAATTAGTGGCCCTTCTTTTCTGTAGGTATCCTTATATATATTTATCAAATCAACTGCTAAAAAGAGATAAACCAAATAAGATGAAGCACATCTACAGCAAATCAAGAATGATAAATTGTAACATTTCAAAACCCACCAGAATACCTCTTAATAAAATAAAAAAAAATATATATAGGTATATTACACTTTTGCTATGAACTTTCAAAGCATGAAAAAATACAAAGAACTCTAAAAAGTATACTACCCCCCCCCCAAAAAAAAAAGAAAAAGAAGAAGAAGCCTCACCTTATCATTACGCTCACAGAGGAACTTCAGCTTCTGTGCCTTCTTGTGCATGAAGACTCCATCAAGGTGTCCAGTCTCCACTGACCGAATTTCAATAGCCTTGTTACCCCAGCCCATGATCTGGCCTGTGCCGATGAAGGCTACTGACGTTGGCATCTCGCCCCACTGCAGCATCATGTTCTTTGTTACCTGTGTGGAAGGGTGAATTGTGAGTTATTTGTGTGATATGTTCTGAGGTTGTGCATTTTTGGAAATATAAATAAAATAGAGTTGAAACAGAACAAAAGAAATGCAATGAAGAAATAAAGAAAAAATTAGTGAGCTATCTGATATTCAAGGTTTTTAATGGTCTGAATGTTGCAAAATGTGTTAGTAAGTAAAAGAAAAGAATTACACTTCTGAGAGAATGAAAACTGATTCAGTTGACAGACTATGTAATGATTCTATTTTCTACTGTTTAAAGATTCTATTATTACCTTTTAGATTTAATTGTTCAGATTTGTTTATGTTTTTGCTAAATTCAGTGGAAAATAAATAAAAACAATAAAAAAAGACATGAATAACCTCCCGCCAGAATATAGGCATGGATCCCCCCCCCCCTGAGAAAAAAAAAAAAAAAAAAAAAAAAAAAAAAAAAAAAAAAAAAAAAAAAAAAAAAAAAAAAACAACACACACACACACACACACACACAACATAATCATTTGAATTCTGTTTAGGGGGATCTTTTAGTGAAGGAACTAACAAGTTGTACACTTTGAGAATGGCTCATTGCACACTTCTTGGGTTAACCCTTTAATGACAGATTACACGTTTTTTGTCTTACATGACATAGGAGCTCTGGCCTGACAACGGGTGGCATGATGTTCGGGGATTTTGGATCATTGTATTATTTTTATTGTGCTATGAGTAATAAGTGAATGATGATGACAATGGCAGTCATAATTATCATAACTGCTGTAATATTAAGCAAAATTTGTTTCACCTAGCATCCAAAACCTAGATGACACCACTTTCTTCTAGCACCAGCAGGAGAGAGAGCCTTGAATGGCACCCAGCTACGGTCTCTAGCAAGCACTATCTTTAAAAGGCCTTTTACTGTTTTCTTCCTCTTCACTACCTCTTCATGTTAACTTCATTGTGGATAGCTATACATTTCATATTTTTCATGACTTTATATAAATATGAAAAAATAAAGTTGCTTTTTGTCCTCCCCTAAAACAGTAATACTTCTATTACACTATTTATAAAAAAAAATAATGAGTTGAAATGGACCCTAAACTACAAATTTAGTCAACTGTAGATTTGACAGAGACTGTGAAATGACAAATATAAATCTCCAAATACAGTAAAACACACCAAAAATAAAACACAAAAATGGTTCTAGGTTTGCAATGAATGACTAAAAGAGAGTGGGAAAAGTCACGGAATGTTGCGTGAAGATGCCTCACTCTGAAATAAAACCCATCCTGAAGCCTGTGTAAGCAAATCTATCCCCCTTCTGCAACGGGTTAAAGGAAGAATAGCTAAATATATATGATATTGTGAGAACTGGTGGGAAAAAAATACAATACAGTAAAAAAGTTTGGGGTATGAGACAATTACCTTTCCATATGTGTTTACATAAACTCCCTCATTGTCATAGCAGATAAGTAGTTGTAGACCATTACTATTTGGTAATGTCACTATCGTGTGTGGTGTGATGCTGCCTTGGATCTGTGAGAAAGAAAATAATAAATGTAAAATACAAAAGTCACCCTAAAACTACTCCTATGCATCTTGGAACATCTCAAAATGAATTAAAATAGCCACAAACATATCTATTATCATTACAACAATTAACACTAAACTCTCAAATTACTTTGAAATGAAAACAAAAAGATTTTAGAAACACAAGAGGAAATTATAAAAAAAAACAGAGAAGAAGTGCCAAACTTTAGCTTTGACTCCTTACATGTTTTGGGATATATATATCGTAGACTTGTCCAGAATCGACATCAACAGCGTGGAATCCTTGGTTGGAGCCATACACCACCTTGAGTCTGGATCCCTCCTCCACAGTCAGATCTACAAGGCAAGGCTTTTGGACCAACTCTCCAAAACTCTGCAAAATAAAGAGATGAGTTTAAGAGGGTCATTATGAGGAAAGAGAAAGATGAGAAAAGTTGGTCAGAAAATCTATGGTTACAGCATGTTTGTTGGTTTTAATACTGTTAATGAACTGATGCCAAAAATAGCTAGACAAATTACTTGAGAATTTCCTGTCCTGTCTTTGGTATCTACTGGGTCATAACTTGTATAAACATATACTGTGCCAGTACATCCTTGTGCCTTTAGTCTGTATATGATTTTGAAGGAAAGGTATCTACTTGATTATGAATCAATTTTTTTTTTTTTTTCAAGAAATCAAAATTAAAATCTTAAACCATGAACTCTATGGTATACTCACCTTAAATGCCATAAATTTGTGATAGGGTTTGGGAGCCCATGCATAAATCTCAATAGAGTCACGTAAGGCTATGACCAGGAACTTAATACGTTCATATTTGACAATCTTGAAATGAACCGCCCCATGAAGGTCTCCAACATTGATCCATCCATTACGACGTTCAACTTGTTGCTGTTGGAGCAATTTAAAGAATTAAATAGCTATAAAAAAGATTAAGAGAGGGAATGAGAGAGGGTGTGAGAAGGTGATAAACTCAGTCATATATCATAAAAAAAAGAAAGAAAGAAGAAGAAAAAAGGTGAGAAGGAACTCACAGCATCTGTACGAAGGATCTTGGATTTGAGCCAGGACAGATAGTAGACCCTCACTCGGTTCTTCTTCCCAGATATGGTCACCAAGATGTTCTGGTCAGAAAGCACCTCCATCTGCTGGAACCTTCGACGAGAGATTAGCTGGTACACCTTGCCTACACCTGACCGGTCAAGGAGCATAAGACCAGTCTCGGTGCCAATCAGTAAGTTGACTCCTGTAAAATGACAAAAGTTTCAATGCAACTTGATATGAAAAAAAGGTTTATAAAACTAAAGTTGTCAACAACAGAAAAAAAATTGCACGCTATAATATACATTTTTCCTCATTTTTCCTTCTTTATGTATCAGTATTTCTAAAAATGACAAAAGCTTACCCCATAGAGAAGCACAAAGAATCTCCGAGTTGAATCTCTTCTTGTATTTCCTGATTTCTGGGGTATCATTGATTTCGTGCGACGTTGGGGCGACGTTGATGTTGATATGCGACTCTCGCCTGCCAGGACCCGTTCCTCCAGCACCAAAACCGAAGGCCATGAAAGACAGCTGTTTTTTCTGAAGTTGAGGAGGAGTACCCTTACCAACTGCTTGTCGGTACTGTGAAAGGAAGCAAAGTACACACTGCAAACTTCCCGTTTTACTTAAGATATAAAGAACAAAAATGTGTGAAATAGAGAGAGAGAGAGAGAGAGAGAGAGAGAGAGAGAGAGAGAGAGAGAGAGAGAGCGAGAGGAAGAGAGAGAAAAGGAAAGACTATTGTACTATCATAGTGAACACTCTTACTGAACTATTAACCATTTATGACATGCACACATCATATAAAATTTACACACTATACATTTGACAATGTTTAAAAAAGTTATACTAGTGCAAAAAAAAATCTGAAGCAGCATAATCTGAACTATTATCTATCAAGTGGTACTACTGCTCTCACAAAATGGAAACTGAATATATTACAGAAACATATCTAACCTTCAAAGCATTAATAGAAAAACAGAATATAGAGCACT
>NW_028234422.1:23350865-23358365 GCF_977035675.1 Penaeus japonicus | reverse complement strand
AGCAATATTAGTCTATAAAGTACATATTTTTCACACTCAATGACATTCCTAATCAAAATCATATGATACAGCTAGCATATTTATATTTTATGGTTGAAATTCAAAAACAAAGTACTAGGTGGATGGATGGATGTGTGTGCATCTATTTTTGTCTGTACTTGTTGATTGTTTGTGTGTCTCTTTTATATCAGTCTTTTTTGTGTCTTTTATAAACTGTGCTAGTATGCATGCATGTGCGTATGCATGCTTGATGCATCTTCAAATTTCAGACAGTCCCTAAACTATTTGCTTAGTCCCCCTTCATTTCTCCCATAGCCCTTCAGCAAAGATCATTTTTCAGATTACCCCAAAAAGTAAAAGCAAAAGCAAAATGATTTTTTCTGATATCAAAAAATTGGGGGGGAACAAGCAGAACTCTTGAATCACTTTTTAAGCACCAGGGAAATATACTGACCTCTTCACTAGTGGACTTGTCGTGGCGTGATCCATTGGGACTGTTTGATGCCTGGAAGAGACAATGCATAAATTAGCAGGTATATAGCATGGGAATGCTTTAAAAGGAAGAAAGAATTAGGAAATACTGATTAAATTTGCCTTATAGGAGGAAAAGGAAGAAAGATTAACATGATAGAAAATTTGTATTCAATGGAATGAAGAAATGCTTATTCTAATATAACAAATTGGTTACTAAATCTTCTCATGAGATCATATTATAAATAAGGAATCAGAAATTATATTTCCAATCATATTCATGAATTCTATCACTGATGAACTACATTAAAATACAGTGGTGATACTATGTGACAAAATGTGGGAAAAGAAAAGAAAACAATGGAAAGGAAAAAAAAGAAAAAAAGAGAAAAAAAAAAAAGATATGTGAAAAATAAGGAATAGGGAAAAATACGTGTTCAACTGCCCCACAAAATTGCCTTTTCTGAAGCTCAACACATGCCTCATTTTCTCTATTTCAGTACAATTCAAGTCCCTTGTGTGCATGCATATGTTTGTTCTAAACATGAGGTTTACAATATATGCTTGTCAAGTTTTCTGTACACACAAACTAACAGCTACTACATGAACATCATTTTTCCTTGTAAGAGTATTTTGTACATTGTTTTTGGTGTTTTCTTCAAATCCCTGGATTGTTTGTTTCTAAAATTTTGATAGCCAAAATTTGGTGTCTAGGCTATACCCATCCTCCGAGCATAACTTCAGGCAGCTGAATGTGTTTTGGACTCTTTCCCTTATGAGTGTAAGAATCTGCAGCTTTTAAATGCAAACCAGCACATTTTGGCGAGCAATAACAAGCAACTCTTATGGGCTTCTCACTTACTTGAGGCAAGAGATCAGGAAGAACTGAGGACGTGCGCAAACCAGGTGTGCTCATTCCAGACGAGGGCTCTGCCACGCGAGACCGATCCTACGATCGTCAAGAAAAGACAGAAAAAAACAAAAAAATAACAGTAAGTACGGTGGGTGCTACCCTTTCTAGTTCGGTTTATTCAAATCATTTACACCATGGTAATGTGAAATGCGAAAATTGTCAAATACTGGATATATACTGCTCTTTTACACACATACACATACACATATATGTATGCAATTAGATATTGCTGTCTCTTCAATATTCCTTACAGTCTAAAGTTGTTGTTTTTTATACTGTTCCATCATAAAGCATTTATATACGATGACTAATTATTTCACAACTGTGGCAAATTAACCTTTTAGAAGGGCTTCCATAATTTATCAATTTAATGGAAAAAAATGTCTACATTATCCACAAACTTCAAAATGTTTGAGCCTCTGTGGAATAAGCAACAGATATGAGAGTGAATGCTCATATTTAGGATGATGTGTTTAATAACCACTGCACAATCAAATACTATTTTCATATATTTTCATGCACACAATATACACTATTCAACTATGATAAAGAGTACAATATTCACAATGTAACAATAACACATGCACATTATTCTTGATAGTTACACATTTTTGTTAGTGCTTTTACTATTAGTACAACAAACACATTGAAAAAGTTATGTCCAAAGGTTAGCAACATTTTAAGAAGGCAGTTTTTGCCCTCTGGATATCAGTTTCCATTGCAAATAATGTTAGTAACAATACACAAGTTGTGACAAATCTTGACACGATAAAGCTTATCAATTGTGCCACGATCTGAGGAGACCCATGCTTGTCGTGTTGCTAGTTGTCAGCAGAGGAGCATGCAGGAGGAGGAGGAGAGGTAGCTGCTGGTAAGTTAAAGCCACACCAGCTGACCTGGTGGGCTGGCAACTGTTGTTGGCTGCTCACACTGTCTCGGCTACGTCCTTCCTGGGGATTTACGCGCCATCGCTCCAACTCGTTCCGCAGTTCAGCACGTCGCAGATCCACATCTGTCTTTTCTCTGCGCTGGTTCCACTCATGTCTTGGCGGTTCTCTACCAGAACCACCAGCAGAGCTAAGGTCTCCATCCAAGGACACCTGCCTTCGTAATTCTGGACGTCCACTCTCACCAGATGATCGTTGGCGTTCATCGCCAGCGACAGGAACAAAGTCTGTGAGGACTGGTTCTCCTGCTACACTTGATGTCACATCGGAGCGACTTGCAGGGAAGGATATTTCCACTTTGCTGTTGCGGTACACATCTGAACGGCGAGCAAGCGCCACATCTGTGTGCTGTCTTCGCAACAAACCTAGTCTGGAGTCTGATTCATTTCTTCTATGGGCTCTCTGGCTAGAGTCGCCATCACTTGACTGCCTTCCAAGCTGGTGAGAATTCCGCAGGGAAGGTTTCTGTTCCTGAGACGGTCTGCGATCAAGGCCATTAGCCATGTCTCTATCTGCTCTTCTCTTATCATGACTGACTTCACTCTTAGCACTGCCTCGTTCATGTGACTTGCTACTTCGTCCAGAGGCATTTTCAGCAAGGATCTGATTCTGTTGACAATCAGGGTTACTGGTGACATTGTTGGGCGTGTTCTCCACTTGAGTGGGTAGCACATGTTGCTCTGCATCAGACTGACGCTGAAATTCAGAAGCTACTGCAGAACTTCCACAACAAGGGAATGGAGACTGCCCACAAATTATTCATATGTTGAATTTATGTATAAATTACAGCATGCAAGAGACCTCCACCCTTACAAACATATAGAACCTTCACCACTAGTAAATATAACTTACAATCCATCTCCCTTTTAACAGGCTTAATATTCAATATCATAACCTAAATTACCAGAATACTCAATCCCAATATTTACACAACCTCTTCCTGAATTACTGAAATATTGTATACAACCTTTACCAATTCATTTCAGTTCATTTCCAAACATCATTGACATATTTTCAACTGCAATCGATCATCCTAAATATTGAATCATTACACTTTCAAATCTCCTGCTTTATTCTCACATTCCACATCATTGGGACTTTGAGGAATTACAAGGTAGGAACAGGGGAGTACTGATAATGGAATATAATTGTTTGGTTATAAGTGTTACAAGTGTAGGATTGCACACATGTACACAGAAAAGTGTTGTTGACCAACAACTGCCCTGTGTCATAACCTACTATATTCTGGGTTGTTTTCCTGACTGCAAAAACATCTCATTATTTGTAATATTACACTTATGTTTCAAGTACCTTCTATGACAACTTCTGTATCTAAACTATAACAAATAATGAATAATAATAACAATAATGATAAAAAATAAATATCTATACTGAATACTATATGTCTTAATTAAGTTCAAATTTACATTAGTTGATAAACATGTGACTGCTTGTGTCTGTTTAGCTATACCTTTATATCCACCTTTCTATATGTGAGTAAATATCTATGAGCAGCTGAGAACAGAATGGATGTATGTGATTGTGTGTGTGTGTGCACATACACATTTATTACCTTACATAAACACATACACCACACACGAGTGTGTGTGTATGCGTGCATGTGCATGTGCGCGCACGTGCGTGTGTGTGTGTGTGTGTGTGTGTGTGTGTGTGTGTGTGTGTGTGTGTGTGTGTGTGTGTGTGTGTGTGTGTGCATGCGTGGTTATTTGTGTGTGTGTGTGTGTGTGCGTGGTTATTTGTGTGTGTGCATGGTTGTTTGTGTGTGCGTGTGTATGGTTGTTTGTGTGTGCGTATGCATGGTTGTTTGTGTGCGTGTGTGTGCATATTTGTTTGCGTGTGTTTGTGCATGTTACATGTGTGTGTGTGTGTGTGTGGTTGTGTGCATGCATGTGTGAAAGTTTTAGGATGATGTGAGTATATACAATGAGTTTACAAACACAAACACACACAGATGCACAGAAGCAAAGACACACAGACACACAGACACACACACACACACACACACACACACACACACACACACACACACACACACACACACACACACACACACACACACAGACTCTCTCTCTCTCTAACAAACACAGACACAAAGAAACATACATTATATGCACCCAACCTGTATCATGTCTTCATAATAAAGCATACTATATAATGCCTTCTGTCTTATCTGGTTTATTCATTCTTTAATAATGAACTTCATTTACCATAAGGGTACCCCTCACTGTAGGCTAAGTGCATTATAATTTCTATTATTTTGTTCTGGCTCCCCAAAATCACTTCCAACTGAATTTATTTTGGGACATATTTAGCCAAATCTAATGTGAATGAACCGATGTCAATGATGCATCGTTAGCTTCCAAAAAGACATACATACTTCCCTCAATGACATGAGTGCTCCAAGAGGAATGCACTATATAAGCAAACATTCATATTTTTACATCATCTCTGACAAATTGAAAGAGTAAAAACATTTCAAATGATATTCATTAAAAAAAAACTGGATTCTATATATATTGTGGGAGGGCAAAAATAAATAAATAAACACAATAATAATGAACATAAATCCAACCAGAAAAAAAAACAAAAAAACATACGAACATTAGAATACATCCATAGTGCGAGTGCAAAAAAGTGCCTCAAGATCTTGATTCCTTGGTAAAAGTTTCACCACCAATTCATCTAAAAACAGCAATAAGGGACCTACCCTGCGCATGATCAGTGTTCGATCTCCTGAGTCATCGTCATCTGGCGTGGGTGGAAGGGGTCTATTTGGAGGTGGTCCTGAAAAGCAAAGTCATTAGCAAAGGCTCTCTTCTCATACTGCAGTCAATATTTCAATCTAAAAAAAGTCTTATCACACTCAAATTAATCTGTAAAGATAAAAATGAAAGGAAAACAAAAATATGTTCAACCAAAACACAATGTATTTATATATCCCAATTAATAACAAGGAAATCAACTAAATTTGGTCACTTGCTCCTTAATTAACAACAATAAAAATACAAAGGACACAGAGAGCTTACCTTGTAATGCCGTATGAGGAAGGGCACCCTCTGGAGGCCTGAAAGTGGAATAGTCGAACCTGTTTAACAGGGGGAAGAGTGGAAGATTGGCCCGTTAGTGCGTTAGTGGGTTATCAGCATCCACACCAAACACCAGAGGGCATGCACGAATACATATCCATGTCATGGATATGTAAGTATTATACATTTATTTTAAATGAAAAACTAAGAGATAATTACACTGTAGGCTAAAATGGTACTGAGGAGTTATGTTAGCAGAAGAATATAGTCAAAATAGGAATAACATTCACAGAGAATATATAAAGGAAGAAATGAAGGAAGAGGAAGAGGTGGAAGGAGGGAGAGGAGAAGAGAATAAAAGGAGGTTTTCAGGATAAAGTTTCATGTCCAAAAGGCTAGTCTTTACAAAAATATAACAGGCTATTGTTCTAAGAATTGATAAAAATTAAAATGTAAAAAATTGACATTTAATTCCAATTAACCTAGCATGTCGAAGCCATAACCTCGAACATTTCCTAGCTGTCAAGCTGACTTAAGATCTAAATTCCTGGTCACTGCTTCATACACATATTTGCCAATTACCAGTAAGTGAATCAAAAGTATTTACTGAAAATGGAAAGAAAATAAATGTGTCTGAATTTGAATATATCAATTTATATCTATCTAAATATGTCATCTAAAAGTCATTCATATTATGATCAAATAAGCTATCACAGACAAATCAAGAGTCAGCTGTCCAGTAAAATAAATAGAAAGGAAAAAGATGTGAAAGCAATCTAACCAGATAACTGTGCAATAACATTCTCTATGTTATCTTCCTATGGCAAATTTAAAGTGATTTAAAAGCTCTTATGAAATTGAAAGGTTCATGGAAGAGCATAGAAGTTACAGGAATGCCTCTGAATTAGATACATAATAGCATTATATGAAGCTATAACAAGTGTGCCTGACTATCATTAATATCCTTATTATCATAACTATCATTACATTTCTATGAATATCATCATTATTATTATCATAATAATAATAATAATAATAATAATAATAATAACAATAATAATAACAATAATAATAATGATAATAATAATAATAGTAATAATAACAGTAACAATAATAACAATGAACACTTTCATCACATGATGCTTGTCATAACACGCTTTTCATTGTATGATGTAAATTGCAGCTACATGCCATCCTTCATATAATCTATGTCACAGTTATCAGGTTAAATATTAAGAGCTGGAGAGCAATTGGTTTGTTAATTCATGGGAGATCTAATGACAACATAATGTTTGGCATGTTGGTAAGAAGTGTATAACATGCTCATTGACAGCATAGATCTAGAGTAAATAAACACTGTATTTCACCTATGTAAAACACAGTGAATGGGTGATGACCTTAGCTCAGAGTCTAGGTCAAAGTCAAGATCAGAAATATACAAAATCAACTTCATGTCCTTTACAGTCAATCAAACCTTTGGACATCTACAATACGAAACATCTACAATTATACCCATCAAATGACTAACTATATTCATCAAAGACTGACCTCTTAACAAAAGCTACCTAAACTTCAAGTAACAACATACTTCTTATTCTTAATCTATCTAATTATGTGTTACAATCTGTTACCAATGCATAAATTCATGTAAGAGTATTAGTGAATGTATGTCTGTACATGCAGCTGCATATGTAAATATAAGGTCAAATGCAAATGTGTATTTTCAAAGGCTAGAAAATTAGCTTCTTATATTATATTACAAAGTTTTGAACACCGCTAAAAAAAAAAAACTACTGAGGATAGGTCACATGCTACATTAGTGGGATTTTTTGGTAAGCATATAATACATAGTGTTAGTAGGCAAAATATATATGAAGCATACAAAATGGGCCTTAATAGTTTTTTTTACACAAAAGAACAAAAAGAAAATTTCAAAATTTTCATATCAAAAATATTTTGGAACTACATATTTCATGAAAAATGTAAGTAGGTATCTACTTAATCGATGAAAATCTTAAGATTCCATTAATTCCCCCTAAAACACATGTATCAAGAAAGGTCTTTGAATCTTGATTTTAAAAAAATGTTCACAAATCTTATATAATAAGAAATTATAAATTGT
>NW_028234422.1:23340865-23343365 GCF_977035675.1 Penaeus japonicus | reverse complement strand
ATGTTGTAACACAGTCTTGTAAACTTTTTATTTTTTTCTAGAATTTTCCATTCCTACCTTATAAACTATAAAAAAAAAAAAAAAGAACTAAATAAGTAATCATCAAAATACTAAAATACTAACCTGATGATAGTCTTTCACCAACACACTATCGATGAAAGAGTGAAACTTTTTGCTCCACTTCTTACTACTCTTGAGACGGGGAGGGGGGTTACGAGGGATCAGAAATAGGGCTCGCATCGGATGCATGTCACAGAGCGGAGGCTGTGATTCGGCCATTTCTAAAGCTGTGATACCTGTTAAAAGAATATACATTTCCAGTAATAAAACTATGCATTATTTTAAGATCCCTTTATGTAGCATTCTTTCACGATATGATGTTCATGAAAATTGAATACAAACCTTAACCCTTTCCCGACGGGGAACACACTACGCAAAAACCCCTACGCTGGGCCATTGCAATATTGCATTGGAAATGTCACACTGGCATGATGCCCCGGCATCGGGAATTTAGCTGTGTCACACGAGTGTGACGCATGTACAGCTCTATCACTTACACAATATCTTACCCATCATCAATTACACAATAAATCCCACACCATCCCAATCTTTCCCCCAATCTCTCCCTACCCAAAGGAACTCAACTCTTTGCCAGCTGACAGAGGCACCTGAACCAAACAAGACACTCTGAGACTCACCTAAACTCCACAGATCGCTGCGGTTATCATATGTGGCTTCTGGATTTTCATCACAGGCTATAACCTCAGGGGCCATCCAGTAAGGGGTTCCGATGAAAGTGTTCCTTCTGCCTATTGTTCGGTCAAGCTGGGCGCTTACACCAAAGTCAACTGCGGAGGTAATAAACGACAGTTGTCAAGCCAAAATCAAGATGCGTTTTTCAGTCGCTAACTAAAAGTTTATACTTTAAAGAATCCATTAATTAGAGAAATACAGTAAGAACAAGGAGAGTTGTATAATTCAAGTAACTAACCATGAAGTAGAATGTTTATAATTATTCAAAAATTAAATATACTAGTCTTCGGTTGAAGTATATCTATCACAAACTAGCAGGAGGAGGAGGAGGAATGCAGATGTTAAAAATTAGAAAACTACAAGAGCTGCCCTTTAGAAATGAAAAACTGCACAAGTTTATCCTTCACCTTTCCAATGATTAGAGGAGGGGTGAGGAGAGGAGAAGAAATATAGAAAAAACGACAGAATACAAAGATGCAAGAGAGGAGGAGAATAACAAGTATGTAACACAGTCTTGTAAACTTTTTATTTTTTTCTAGAATTACAAATTCTACCTAAAAATATAAAAAAAAAAAAATAAAAGAACTTTTTAGAAGTAATCTATCAAAATACTTATATACTAAAAAAAAAAGAAGTTTCTTTCTAAGTACATCTAACGATGAAAGAAGTGAAACTTTTTGCTCCATTTTACTACACACTATCGATGAAGGGGGGGAAACTTTTCCCCTCCCACTTGTTACACTCTTGACGGGCTCGAGGGGGATGAATGTCCCGCAGAGCGGAGTCTGTGATTCGGCATTTTAACCGGAGCGGTCTGAATCTGTTTAAATGAATTATAACCATTTCCAGTATAACGAATATTTATATTATTTTAATGATAAAAACTAATGCTTTTTTAAGATCCCGAGATGTCGCATTCTTTCACGATATGAAGTTCATGAAACCCTTTCCCGACGAGGAACACGCCTACGCAAAAACCCTACACGCAAACCATTGCAATATTGCATGGAAAGTCACACTGGCATGATGCCCCGGCATCGGGAATTTAGCTGTGTCACACGAGTGTGACGCATGTACAGCTCTATCACTTACACAATATCTTACCTATCATCAATTACACAATAAATCCCACACCATCCCAATCTTTCCCCCAATCTCTCCCTACCCAAAGGAACTCAACTCTTTGCCAGCTGACAGAGGCACCTGAACCAAACAAGACACTCTGAGACTCACCTAAACTCCACAGATCGCTGCGGTTATCATATGTGGCTTCTGGATTTTCATCACAGCGTAACTAAGGGGCATCCGTAATCAGGGTTGCCAGATGAAGGTGCCATCTTTGAAAGGTGTTTCGGTCAAGCTGGGCGCTTACACCAAAGTCAACTGTCCGGAAGTGGAAAATAAACGAAAGTTGTCATGATGCAAAATCAATATAGCGTTTCTTCAGTCGCTAACTAAAAGTTTTAATTTAAGAATCCATTTAATTAATTATAATACTCCCGAAGAACCAAGGAGAGTGTATACATTTCAAGTAAATAACCATGAAGTAGAAAGTTTATTATTATTCAAAAAAGTAAAATATACTAGTCTTCGGTTTGAAGTATTTTGAAAGTATATCTATCACAAATAGAGGAGGTGGAGGAGGAATGCAGATGTTTTAAAAATTAGAAAATACAGACAAGCCCTTTTAGAAATGAAAAACTGCACAAGTTTATCCTTCACCTTTCCAATGATTAGAGGAGGGGTG
>NW_028234422.1:23315865-23330865 GCF_977035675.1 Penaeus japonicus | reverse complement strand
ATTAACTATGCATGGAATCAAGCAAGCAAGCCTTCACGATTTCCTACGCTTGAATATTCAACCTCTGAGTCTGTATTAAATGCAGTTTCGAAGCACAAAGGACATGGACTCTCTCTTTCCTATGTGTCCCGCCGCTTTAATGAGTTTGTCGCAAAAGTTTGATCCTTTTTGATGATAAAAGTCTAAAGGCGGAGGAGGTTAAGTGAGAGGGGGGAGGAAGGATGATTAAGGGGGAGGGGAAGTGGGGTATTAGAGAGAAAGGGGGGTGGGCTAGCTAGGGCGTTAGCCAAGACAAGGAACTTAACGGGAAGAGTGTTTATCAAACATACGTAATAACGGCGATGGAAGTTGTTTTATAAAATAAAAAATAAAACGGTAGCACTAAAATGTTCATTCTAATAGTAACCACCATTCTAGTATCCTGTCTGAAAACTCCATAAATAGAATGACGATACTGTAATGAAAAAAAAAAAAAAAAATCAGATATAGAACCAATTCTTGAAAGAAAGAAGAGAAAAAAAAGAAGGAAAAAGCTCGTTATATCAAAGCCACGAATCAGTTATCTTCTAACGACGCATGCACGACGGATGCTATCTTCCTAAACGCATGCCGGATGGAAACAATGCACACAAATGACAATATAAATTATCTATCGTGGACGCGGCATCCCTCTCGATAGGTTTCTACTTGCATACTCTTAACAGATATGCATAGGAAATATGTTTATCAATATAGAAATATACTTATATATAATGTGTGTATAAATACAGACCTATAAATATAAATAAACCCACACATATGTATAGTATAGGGTTTGACGAATGACCTACTAACCTAACTTCCTTATAAGAAAACCTAAAGGAAAAAGAGAAAACGAAAAAAAAGGGGAGGAAGAAATATAAGACGAAAAAAAAAAACCATTTGGAACCGCAGGCAAGGTCAAGCACCTACTTCTCGACCAGCGTGATATTTTGTGCCAATATTTCCTCCCGAGCGAGGGGCTATTTATAAAAGGCTTCAATTTTTTTTCTCTCTCTCTTTCTCCCACTCTTCAAATTTTATTATTAGCTTCTCTTCTATTATTTTTGCATTACTCTGTTTCTTTGTCTGAATTCTGAAATACAATGCATAAATTACCTGAAGTGCCTTCCGGGGAGTTTTCCCAAGACAGTGGAGGACTATTGAAAGAAAATGAAAAACCAGGAGAGAGAGAGAGAGAGAGAGAGAGAGAGAGAGAGATGGAAACGAGAAAGGAAAAAATAAACAGCAGTACTACCCCGCCCCCCCTCCAAGAAAAAATGAAAGACAACAGCCACAGCAACGAGAAAGTGGCGAAAACGACCATAATAATAATCATAACATCAGCCTACAGAACCCAGCCCCCACCCCCCACCCCGTCATGACAAGCTCAGCATCTGCCTGTTTTGGTATGTTCTGTTCTCTTCAAGAAATGCAACACGAATTTCTTCATTCCACAATCAAATTGGCAGTTTTTCTAGTCAAACGGAGACGACGAATGAAGAAAGAAAGCAAGGGAATAGAATAGGAAGAGACAAGGAAGGGAGAGAGGAAGGCAGGGAGGCAGGGAGGGAGGGAGAGAGAAAATACCCATGCAGAACATTTCAGAACAAACGCTGTTATCAAATCCCATTACGTTTTGATGAAAACACTGAAATGATTCTAGAACATACAAAGAAATACAAGAGCAGTCTCTGTTATCAAAGTCATACACCAATCACATATACCTCCCTCACCACCTCCACCCGAACGAAAAACAAACAAATACACATACATATATAATTATGACATTAAAACCGAAATTACGTAACAATTAATATTAATAATAATAATAATAATAAAATGGTAAATATCTAAAAAGCAGCTCCACACGAAAACGCCCTCAAACAACCCAAAACCTTCTTCCAAGAAAAACATTATCCTACGCCCCCCCCCCCCCCCACACACACACACCTGAGAGAGTCCCACCCTGCTAGCCAGCAAGGATGAAGGATTCCTTTGGTATTTCCTGCCAAAGAATATACATAGAAACATCAACCTTACAACAATTGGCATGTTTTCGGCGTGCAACATTTATGAAGTGAAAAAAGTGATACGCTTTATCCAATTCATGTTAATAAGTAAGTGTCCAGGCCATAACAAAAAACAAATATATATATATATAATAATAATAATGATGATGATAACATCAACAACAGTGACTGCTAATTGAATGGGCAGCCTCGTATTCCGCGAAAGGACAATTACGGTGTATAATAACGGCCAGACGTGAATTAATTAAACAGTGGATTTTTGCGGCAAATATAATCATGCACATCCCGATGCAGCGAGCGACTGAGAGAGAGAGAGAGAGAGAGAGAGAGAGAGAGAGAGAGAGTGATATATATATACATATATATATATATGTGTGTGTGTGTGTGTGTGTGTGTGTGTGTGTGTGTGTGTGTGTGTGTGTGTGTGTGTGTGTGTGTGCGCGCGCGTGCGTATCAAGTTTTTTAATCTTTAAAAACAAAATGTATATAAACAGTTGGAGAGCAGACAATAGCTCCTTCTATCCCCGCTTTTGTTCGTTCCTTCCTCTCTCTCTTTTCCCACCCCTTCTTCCCTCTTTTCCTCACGCACTCACTTCTATAACCTCTTTAACTTCCCACCCTACACCTTTCTCTTCCTTTCATACCCTTTTTACCCGACCTTCTTCCTACCTCCTTAAAAAGCCCACGCAAAACACACTCCGCCCTTCCCTCCACAACAGGCTAACAGCATTTCCTATCCTTACTACCCTCCCCCTTTCCCTCCCTGCCTCCCTCTATCCCCTACTTGAAACACCTGACAACTTGTCCCATTCTCCCCTTTCTCCCCCCCCCCACTCCCCCTAACAAGAGTGTTACCCTAGCGTTACCAAAATCAATAGATCTCTGGAGCTTTCCACGAGGTCAAGAGGAAGTGGAAGGAGGAAGTGGATGAAGGAGAAGGACGGAGGTTGTTGAAGTAAGAGAAGGATGGAAGAGGAAGAGGAAGAAGAAGCGAATGAGGGTTTAGAAAGGGGGGGGAGGAGGAGGAGGAAGGATGATAAGAAAGAAGAGGAGGCGGCGGCGGCGGCTGAAGGAGGAGGCAGATGGAGGACGACGAGGAAAGCGAAGAATGGGGAAAAAGAGAAGAAAGGAGGAGGACAGAAACAAAGGGATAGAAAGAGAATGGAGAAAAATGAAGCGAACGGACAAGGAGGAGGAAGAGGAAGGCGATAAATGACGAATCCTTATCAATCTGATGACTAACGTCCATCACTGATTGCCACAAATGATACAAACAATGACAAAACTCGTGGCCCAGAAGTAGAAAAGGGATGGAAACGATAGCAAGAGCAAGACGACGAAGAATAAAAAAATAAGAATTAAAAAAAATCAAGAGAGACAATACGACGATAGAAAGAAAAACTCCCGGAAAGAAGATTTCCTCGTCAAAGTCCTCCCAGCCACTATGCCCTACGCCTACTTCCCACTACCCTGTAGCCAGCTCCCAACAGGTAGACCAGACAGGAGGCTGTAGCCTTAAAACCTCAACAAAACAGCATCATAAAGACTCTATCCTTACCCCACCCCCTGCTCCACGACCCCAACGCCCACACGCCCTTGCTGCCCGCCCGCCCTCGTTCAGACAGCAAGGAGGAGGAGGAGGGGGGGACCTGGGAAGGAGGGTGGAGAGGGGGAAGGGGGATACAAGGGGCTTGGGAGTTTTCCTTCCATGGGCCAAGCAGACAAGAGCTTTCTTGACCGTTCTACTACCCCTCCCCCCCTTCCCCCTCTCCTCCTAACCCGCTCCTATCTCTTCTACTCCCCCCCCCCTCCTGCCAACAACATCTGACTGTGAAAGCTATCGTCCCGTCGTATTTTTGGTTATTTATATGGTGCGGCTACGAAAATATACGAACACGAGTCTCGGAGAAGTAGAAGGGAGTATACAAGTTCAGAGGAGATAGAGATGAATGGATAGATAAGTAGAGAGAGGACACATAGCACATCATGGGCATGTGGTCAGTCATCAGTCCCTCTCCCCCTCTTTGTGTGTGTGTGTGTGTGTGTGTGTGTGTGTGTGTGTGTGTGTGTGTGTGTGTGTGTGTGTGTGTGTGTGTGAGAGTGTGAGAGAGAGAGATCCAACCTTGGAACACAGGGTATTTCATCGTACACCCTCCCACCCCCCAACCCATCCTTTCCAACTTCTCTATTTATTTATCTTTATCACTTATTGCTTCTGGCTCCGCACAGAGCTACATCACAAAGGTTTATATTTATTCAGACCTTTTGCATAACCTACAGCTTCCGTTCTGTCGGCTTAATGCTATTTTTTTTCTGCTTTGCATTATTCTGCTCTCAGACTTACATATAGAAGTGCTGAAATCCTCCCTAGTTTGAACTATTCTGCTTGTCTTAAAATATTACAGAAAAGAGACAAAGGAAAACAGACAAGACAGAAAAAAAACAGGCACTCATGAGCATGGGCAGATAAAGACAGACAGAAAGATAGACAGACAGACAGACAGACAGACACAAACACACACGATCAATAATATTCAGCGCCTCGCATTCATCCAATCTATCAAAGACCCGATTTACCAACCGCCCAAAACAAAAACAGCGGTGACGTGAACTCCCTCTCTGCCATTTGTCACTTGACAGCCTTGTCATTGCACGAATTATCAAAGACCAACAATCCGCCTTTTTTCGTCCATCATGTATTCACTTTTTTATGGTGAAGTCCTTAGGTAGGCCTTTGGAATTTGTGCTAATTGGATTCTGTTAGAATATCAACAAGGGTATTACTACTTGTACTCTCCATATACTGTTTATAACGTTATACTTTTAATAAAAAAAAAAAAAAAAAAAAATCAGCGCACAGATGCAAGTACTAACACCATTTCTTCCATAACCAATAACAATACCAATTGCTGACCAAGAAACCTTTCGTAGACCTTCGCGTGAAAACAAAAGCACAGGACTATGGCATGATGATATGACCCCGCAATACCAAAACGTACCGCCTCCTAAACAGTATAGTTTCAGACAGAAACGCTACAACATAAAAGAGTGAAGGTCGCGGCCATAAGGCGTGATAACAAAGCGGTAAAAGAAAGAAGAAATGTTTAGTCACGACGCACAAAAAAATAATAATAAATAATAAGTAAATCTTAAGACACCAACAACACCTACAATAACTCCAACACGGCCACCATAAAAAAACAACAGCAGCAGCAACAGCGGCATCAACAGCAATAAGAAGAAGAATCGCCACAACGACAATAAGAGTAATAAGAATAACATGTAAGAACACGCTCGTGTAATTCACTGTTGGAATCGAACCTGCATATGTTGCCGCTTATACAAAAATCATGTTCTTTTAGTTAAATCCAGTGATCTTTATATATACACGTCACCTCAAGAGTGTACAGCAGAGATGAAGTACCATTGCCGGAACAACGGCGTTTCACATTATAAAATTCTAAGAAAAAAAAAAAGCTACAAATAATAACAAGGCCATGACGAGCTTACCTCCGTCACATCCATGACCTTGATGGCCGCCAGCTGACCCGTCTTGGTGTGTCGTCCCTGCAAAGAATGGAAAAAAGTGAGTACAAATAATATTAGATTAAAGTTCTTAAGACACTAATGAAATTGTGCAAGTCTAAGCTTAATGCTATTGCGTAAGAGGTAGTTACAAGAATACATTTTGTTTTGTTCAACACATAAGGAGGGGCGGAAAAGAAAAGGAGACGGAGGAGGAGGAGGAGGAGGAGGAGCAAGAAAAGACTATAAAAAAAAGAAAAAAAGACGAAGGAGGAATTATACAAGGAATAATAATAATAATAAAACATAACAACCTTCGTCAAAAGGTAAGTCCCTGGAATTATGTAACCACACATCTCATTCCCATAAATAAAACAATTAGTAATGACATACGGAAAAAAGGATACCAACATCTCATACAAACACACACACACATTATATATATATATATGTATATATATATATATATATATATATATACATATATATGTGTACATATACATAAATACATATATATATGCATACATATAAATACATATATATGTATACATATACACATATATAAGCAGAGATATACATAAATATATATAAACATATATACATATATATATATGCATACATATATACCTACACATATACATATATATGTATACATATATATACATACATACATACATACATGTATAAATATATATATACATACATATATGTATACATTTATACATACATGTATAAATATATGTATACATACATACACATATGTATACATATAAACATACATGTATATATATACATACATATACATGTATACATATATACATACATATACATGTATACATATATACATACACATATATATATACATATATACATAGATATATGCATACATATATATACATATATACATATATATGCATACACATATATATACATATATACATATATATGCATACACATATATATACATACACATATATATACATATATACATATATATGCATACACATATATACATATGTATATATATACATACATACATATATATACATAATATATGTATACATATATATACATAGATACATACATATATATGTATACATATATATACATAGATACATACATATATATGTATACATATATATACATAGATACATACATATATATGTATACATATATATACATAGATACATACAAATACATATACATACATATATTTATATATATATAGATACAAATACATATACATATATATATATATATATATATATATATATATATATACATACACATACATATATATATATACATACACATACATATATATACATACACATACATATATATATACATACATATACATATATTTATATATTCATATATATACATATAAATATACATATACATATATATACATATAAATATACATATATAGATATATACATAAATACTCATAGATATAGATATATACATACATACTCATAGATATAGATATATACATAAATATATACACATATATACATATAAATATTTACACATATATACATACATTATATATATATATATATATATATATATATATATACATTATATATATTCATATACATATATACATAAATATATATACACACATACATACATATATATACATATATATATATATACACACATACATACATATATATACATAAATATATATACACACATACATACATAAATATACACACATGCATACATATATACATACAAATACATAAATATATACACACATATATACATAAACACACATATATACATATACATAAATATATATACATATACATATACATATATACATATACATAAATATATATACATATACATAAATATATATACATATACATAAATATATATACATATACATAAATATATACGTATGTATACATACATACATACATATATACGTATGTATACATACATACATATATACGTATGTATACATACATACATACATACATATGTATACATACATACATACATATATACGTATGTATACATATATACATATATATATGCATACATATATATATACATATAATGCATACACATATATATACATATATATATATATGCATACACATATATACATATATATATATACATACATACATATATATACATAATATATGTATACATATATATACATAGATACATACATATATATGTATACATATATATACATAGATACATAAATATACATATACATACATATATTTATATATATATACAAATACATATACATACATATATATACATTATACATATAAATAAACATATATACATATACATACATATATATACATACACTTACATATATATATACACATACATACATGTATGTATGTATACATATATACATACATATATATAAATACATACACATACATACATATACATATATGTATACATATATACATACACATACACATACATATATACATACATATACACATACATATATACATACACATATGTATACATATATACATACACATATATATACATATACATACATACAAATATATACATATATACATAAATATATACACATATATACATAAATATTTACACATATATACATACATTATATATACATAATATATATATAATATAATATATATATATACATATATATATATATACATTATATATATTCGTATATATATACATAAATATATATACACACATACATACATATATATACATATACATAAATATATATACATATACATAAATATATACACACATATATACATATATATACATAAATATATATACACATACATACATATATATACATAAATATATATACACATACATACATATATATACATATACATAAATATATATACATATACATAAATATATACACACATACATACATATATATACATATATACATATATATAAATATATATATATATATATATATATATATATATATATATATATATATATATATTTAGTACCAAGAAAATAACAATGACAATAACAATGAACAATAATAGCATCATCACATATCATGACGATCGGCGCAAAATAAGTACAACCGAAAGCGTGGAGGCACATCCGAACTTGTCTCAAACACGTTTCTAATAAGACCAGTCTATAGTCTCCCGCAGCAGGCCGGTTCTAGGTTCAGGCTGTATACACGAGTCCCAACAAGTTTTTATTTTTTCTTCGTTACAGTCTTTCATAAACCTTCCCCTTCTCTCCCTCCCCCTCCCTCCCTCCCTCACATTCGATTGAAAATCTATACTCTGAACTCGAATAGCCGATTTCACCGCCACGAGTGGGCGCAGATGATACCCCTGCACAACTGCTCTATCAACAAAGGCCATTTAATGATGATGATAATCATTATTACTAAAATAATGTTAACAATAAAATATCACAATCATCACCATTCTTATCATTAATCAATAATGACAAATAATTATCATTGTAAGAAAAATACAACAGGACCAGCAGAAAAGGACAATATCAATAGTAAAAATAAGAAGCAAACTGATCTCCACCGACGAAGAACGAGAGGAAACATGATAAAGAATTCTTCGCACAAACACGTGAAACCACGCTTCCCCAGTTTCATTACTCTCCTCCTACGCGATTACCAAAATCTACCAAGCTCTCTCCTTTAACAGCACGGTTTCCCCTCTATACTCCTCCTGCTTTTCACCCTTTCTATTCTTCCTCTTTAATTCTTCTTCTTTTTCTTATTCCTCCTCCTCCCGTTTACTCTTCTCTTACTCCCCCTTCCTTCCCTTTCTTCCTTCATTCCTCCTATTATTCGTCATCATCCCTCACCTTCACATCCTTTTAAACTACCTCCTCGCGCACTTTCTTCATGTTTTTCTTCTTTTCCATCCCCCCCCTCGGTGGGTGTGGCCTCCAGCACCGCCGGCCGAGAAACGCGAAACAGAATTTGCCCCACGCCACGCTCCGCCGGGCTATATGGATCATTCGTACCACTCGGCGGCCGCCACGTGTCGTTCGGGGATCCTATGGAGGGGATTTAGATCCTCGCCATGCCACTGTATGTGTACGTGTATGTATATGTATGCAGTATATTCTCTCTCTCTCTCTCTCTCTCTCTCTCTCTCTCTCTCTCTCTCTCTCTCTCTCTCTCTCTCTCTCTCTCTCTCTCTCTCTCTCACACACACACAATCACGAAAAAGAAATACAAAACGGCATTATACGACGATACTCGGAGACTCGAGTGTAAAGTAGGGGGAGGAAACGGACGATGGAGGTAAGGAAAGGGACGATGGAAGTGGGAAGGGAGAAGGGAGCAGGGGTAGGGGAAGTCTTACCTACCTCCATACCTCCATACCTCCCTCCCTCCCTCCCTCCCTCCGGAAGTCCGTCATTATATAAGAGGCCACACAGCCTCGGGCATCAAGTCGACACCCACGCCCACTGCCCTGTCACACCCGCGGTCAGGAAGGCTGCGCTCGCCTATTCATTTGTTGAATGAGCACGCTGGACAAAACAAACACGGCAAATAAACATGTACGCATCAATACGCTTACATATAATCAAAAGGGTGGAAACGGAGATAAAAGGGGTGGGAGGGAGGGAGGGAGAGGGAGAGTTAGAGAAAGAGGGAGAGAGAAGGAGAAAGAGATAGAGCGCCGCGGGTTGTCCTGCCCCGGCGGCGACACGGAGGCACATTCGGACGTGACAGCGGCGTGACAGCAGCGACGCGAAGGGAACGTGACGCCAGGGCGCAGGTGAGGCTTACCAGGGCGTGGACGACGGGGCGCTGCATGAGCTCATCGTGTAAAAGGAAAGACAGGAGGGGGAGAGAGATGGAGGGAGGGAGGGAGAAAAAGAGAGATAGAGGGAGAGAGAGGTGATAGAACGGAAGGGGGAGAGAGAGAGAGAGAGAGAGAGAGAGAGAGAGAGAGAGAGAGAGAGAGAGAGAGAGAGAGAGAGAGAGAGAGAGAGAGAGAGAGAGAGAGGGGGGGGGGTGATGGGTGAGAGGGAAGGAGGGAAGGGGGAGGGGCGGAAGGAAAATTAGAGAGGAGGTAGGAGGAAGGAGGAGGAGATGCGGATGGAAAGAGATGGGGAGGAGGAAGAGGTAGGAGTGACAGGAGAGAAAAGGAGGGGAGAAGGAAATACGAAAACAAGTTATCAATTAAGAATAATGATACTAATGACAATTAACGTGAATTTTGGATGCTTTCCCTCTTACTATTATTATTATTATTATCATCATCATTATCATCCTCTTACTATCACTATCATCATCATCATCATCATCCTTCTTCTCCTTCACCTCCTTCTCCACCTTCATCACCTCCTCCACTCCCTCCACCACCACCTCCACCTCCTCTTCACAACAGTTGCAAAGGCTAAGTGCAAACCGCCTGACCTTGACCGGCTATCGCTATCGTCCTCGCCGCAGTCACTTCAGGAAATGCAAAAATGCCCTCATTTTTTATAACCAATTTGTTTACTTACTTTAAAACAATTCAAACGACGCTATTTCTTGCGAAGTTGAAGGCGACATAAACGGGGGGAAAATAACGGAGCGAACGAAAGGGAGAGAGAAATCCATTAGTTACGGGCAAAAGGAAGAAGGAAGGAGAGGATGAGGAAGAGAAGCAGAAAGAAGGGGCTTGGAAGAAGAGAAGGAAATAACATAGAAGAAAAAACAAAAGGAAAACATGACAAAATAACAGGCGGAGAGGAAGAATGAAAGGAAAAATAACAAGAACAAGCAGAGCAAGAACAATACGTAGAAGAGACAGCCAAGGAAAGAACTCTTCCTTCGTGTTCCAAGCGTGTTAGAACCCCACAACTTCAGGTTCCGCTACCATCCCCCATCTTGTCCCTATCCCTATCCCTTTCCCCTCTTCCCCCCTCCCCGGGCCCTAACCATCCCCTTCCATTTGCCCCCCCCCCCACCTTCACAGTGCCACCCACCCACCGGGCAAAGCTGCCACTGCCGCAATATCATCAGCCTGCCTGCCTGCCTGCCTCCATCCTTCCTTCCTTCCTTAACCCCCCCTCCCTCCCTCTCTCCCTCCCTCCCTCCTCGTCGCCGTGTCGTAACCACCACCTGCACCCAGCGTCAACTGCCTTGGTAATAAAAGTCTTGGACCACTTAGCAGGCGAAAAATGTAAGAGAGAAAATAATGAGTTTGAAAAAGAAAGAAGATGAAAGAGATCGGCAAAAATTAGATGTATAATGCTAAGAAAATAAATACCGAGACCAAATCGATACGTATAAGCAATGAAGATGTTATCTCCCGTCCACCCGTAAATAAACAAATGCATAAATACAAATATATATATATATATATATATATATATATATATATATATATATATATATATATATGTATAAGTGAATAAAAATAATAACAACGGCACATGAGAAGCAATGAACTTGACCCCTTGACCCTCCTTAAGAAGCATAGGGATCTTACTATAAAAAGGAGAAAAGATATGGCCTTCGTGGTTCTCCTAATTGTATTCTGGCTATTCAAGGATCGTTTGTTCACACTTACACTCACACACACATAACTTATCTATCTCGACCACACATACACAAATGCACAGGCAAAACATCCCCAAAATTCCTTTATCTTCAAGAAACCTGTCGCTATACAACATTTCGACCAGCTCTCAAGGTCGACTTGATCAAGGCAAAGGTCCTCCCAAGGTCACAAAGTGACCGCGTGCGCGAGAGAAGTCCCTGAAGACTAGAGAAAGCGAGACCCGCTCCCTCTACTTAAAATACGACCAGACCGAGTAACAAAGGTCAGATCAGGTCAGCTTGAGATCAGCACGAGGTCACCTTTAAAGCTGTATCCCTAAAGGTCGAGAGGGAAATCAGACGTCGGAGAACGCCTCCTCCAGCGCCACCAGCAGAAGAGGCAAGAGCATCATCAGGTAAAGCCCGAACCATCTAGCGCCGACGCTGAAACCTGGATCGCTTAAAGCAGGGGACTCATCCACCAGCACTCACGTTTTACGTCTTATTTTCTCTCTTTGTCTTTTACCCTCTCCTGTCTGTCTGTCTGTCTGTCTGTCTGTCTGTCTGTCTGTCTGTCTGTCTGTCTGTCTGTCTGTCTGCCTGTCCCGTCCGTCTCTGGTATGGCACATGTACTCTCAATCTCCTTAGAAAACTACAATCTTACTCCTTCTATCCCTTCGTCTTTACGGTCTCTACAACTGCGCCCCCTCTCCTCTCTTCTCCCCCCCCACAATGCAGTGCCAACCGGGAGGGCCGATCGACAAAATCGCGCGTCCGGTGGTCGTAACCGCATGTGCAACGATGAGCAGCGTGTGTGAGTGTGAGTGTGAGTGTGAGTGTGAGTGTGAGTGTGAGTGTGAGTGTGAGTGTGAATGGGAGTGAGAGAGTGAGCGAGAGATATAGAGGGTATACTTTGGAAATGCAACGCATTACTATAACCAGAAGATAAAAGCCCTAACCATACCTCAGGTGAGATACCGTATCTTAAATACCAAAATACTTCCCTCTCCCAATTTCCTTCTAGAACTACCATCAATATGCATAATACCACTAATACTAATACCATTAATTCTTCCATACCCAACTCCACCTACTCCCCTCTTCCTCCAAAAGCCTCCCCACTTCCCCTTCCCTCTCCTCTTCCGTAGGCCATTTCCTCCTCCCCTCCCTCTCCCCTCCTCCCCAAGCCCCATCTACCCCCCCCCCTGCTCCTCTGCACCACAACCACGCAACCACTGCAACTCTGATCGAGTCGCAAGGATTATTCAACGCATCCAGCGTGGCCAAACTCGTGAAGGTCAAAACGCGAGCTGGTTGGGGTGGGGGTGAGGGTGGACGGACGGAGGGGGGAGGGGCAAGGATGAAGGTCAACGAGGGAAGGGATTGAGAGAGAGAGAGAGAGAGAGAGAGAGAGAGAGAGAGAGAGAGAGAGAGAGAGAGAGAGAGAGAGAGAGAGAGAGAGAGAGAGAATCCTCGCCCGCTACTTCTGCCTGCCTATTGATTTCCTCTCCTCTCCCTCTCTCTGTGTTCCTCTCTTCTCTCTTCTTTCTCTTTCCGCCTCTCTTCTCTAACCTCTCTTTTTCTCCTATCTTTCCGTTACCCTTCGTCTACCTATCTTTTTTTTTCATTTATCTCTCTTTACTTTATTTTCCTTGATTCTTTCTCTAAGTCTGTCCTGTCCTTTCATTTCCTTTCGCTCTTCTTATATGACCCCATCTCTTATCACTGTCGCATTCCGCCGCGCTTCCTCTTCCTCTTTCCCTCTCCCATTCACTAGCTACATCTCCTTCTTACTCTCCTCCTCCTCCTCCTTCATCTTCATCAACAACTCGCCCTCCTCCTCCTTTCCACCTTCATCTCCACCGCCACTTACCCCTCCTTTTCCCGTTCTCAAACTCCTGTTCCTATTCCATTACCCCCAACCTCCTCCCCCCTCCCCTCACCCTAGCCCTCACCCCCCTCCCCTCCATTTAAACCGCTCTCGCTGTTTACCGATATATACTCACGCATCATTACAGCCAAGTGTACGTGTGCGCGCTAATGCAGGGGGGGGGGGAGCCACACCTTTAACGAACGTCAATCGCGGAGCTCCTCAACGTATAGTTCATTGTACCAAGTTGATGGTAGAAAGGAAACAATTAAATGTTGTTAATTGTAAATTCAAGAAATAATAAAAAAGTGATGATATACGAAAATAATAATAGTAACAAGTACACACTAGGATGATGATCATCAGAGTCATGGAATAATAATAATAATCATAATAATAACAAAATTATTATCAAAATCGTTAGGATGCACAGCCGGTCAGGCATGATGCACACATCGCCTTATCAGCTATCGTCTTTAGTCGAGTCATCAAGTAATCGCCATAAGATTAAAAAAAGGAGTAAATGGAAAAAAAATCGCAAACAAAGTCTAGAAAACTCTGCCACTATAGTATCAAAATATTAAATATGCCTTATCCCTTAATGTTTATCTTTTCCGTTATATGTATTCCTATCAATACATTCGATAACCATACTGCCATATCGAATTACACAAGTGCCTGACTAATAGGGACGAGGGAGGAGGGGTCGCCACCCCCCCTATCCCTATTATGGCGTTTACTTATAAATAGAAAATAACATATCCTTGTTTATCAAACATCATATCCATTTATCATATCCATATAGCACACTGCACAGTAACATCAAATACTCTATAAAATATAAAGAATAAATACAGAAGTATAGAAGGGGTAGGAGGGGGTACGAAGAGAGG
Organism: Penaeus japonicus; assembly: GCF_977035675.1. Lineage (NCBI taxonomy): Eukaryota > Metazoa > Arthropoda > Malacostraca > Decapoda > Penaeidae > Penaeus > Penaeus japonicus. The sequence continues at coordinate 23,316,003 of NW_028234422.1, read as the reverse complement.
AATAGAAGGGTTGGGAGGGGATAGGAAGATATAAAAAAAAGATAGAAAAAAGGGGAGGGGATAGTAAGATTGAAATAAAAGGGGCGGTGACAGGGAGAGAAAAATAAAATTGGTAGGGTAGGGGAATAGGGAGAGAAA
>NW_028234422.1:23298365-23303365 GCF_977035675.1 Penaeus japonicus | reverse complement strand
ATATATATATATATATATATATATATATATATATATACACACTTGTAACACAGCACACGCATCAGGCCTTTCAAAATAAAAGATCCAATAGTCCAGACGAAGTGCCATGACCTATGACACGCGGAGGCAACCGATCATCCTTGCGTTGCAGGCCCGCTCTGTATGCTACAGTCTGGCACTCTGGTGGGGAAGCGAGGGAGGGCGAAGGGAGGCAGGGGGATAGGGGAGCATTTACCAAGTGTGCCGTTTGAGGAGGTGGAGGGAGGGAAGTAGAGGATACACGAGAAGGAAGGAAGATGAAGCGAGGGGAAAGTGGCGGAAGGGGGGGGGGTCAAAAGAGAGATGAAGGGAGGGATTGAGGGGGGAAGGGAAAGGGAGGTAAAGGGGAAGAGGGGGGAAGTGAGATAAAAGTAGAAGATGCGGGGCAAAAAGGACACCGAGTCGTCGTCTTCCTGTGACAGATGACAGAGCGGCTTGTTTGGGTGCAGATCTGACTTGCAGTGTCATGAGGCCAGCTTCAAGAGGACATGGAGGACGATGGCACGAACTCGTCACGTAAACAATAACATCAAAAATGATAAGAAGGATACGGACGAAGATGAAGATAGGACTACGGATGATGATGATGATGAAAACATGATACATCATCCAATTCAGTACTGACGGTCGGAGGACAAGGCAAAGGCAAATAGACAGCCTCTACTCCGAAACGCTATATACACTAAACAAACAAACAGGAAAGAAGCCAAGAACAACAAGAGTTAAGCAAGAAAGAGCAATGGATCCTCGGGGCCTTCGCAGGCACTCCCCTTCCCCCGCCCTCGCGCCGTGGCATCCCCGGAGTTCCACGGCTCAAATGGCACGCGGAAACATTTTTTTTATAAAGAAAACATTCGGTCACGTTCGATATTCTCAGTGTATAACCGACGGTCTTCTTTCTTTCTTAGATTTAATGAAAAACACACCAAATCAACCATAATTTGGGCTCATTTAATGAGGGAAAAATACCGTACTGAATCTCCATTGGCCAAAAAACTAAATGTGGTATTACGAACAAGAAACAGGCGAATCAAAGAAACGAGTCACCATTTTATGTTATAAAGGTAAACATTCGGTCGTTAGTGGCGAATGGAGTGACATGACATGGTGCTGTTTTTTTCCGAGGCGCTGAGGCAGTTTAAAGTGGCAGCAACGCACAGAGCTTCGTCACGTCATGTCTCAAGAGCGCGTCAATTTGACACCGCATTCACGCAAAGGCGCCTTATCATCTCGTCTACCATCTTGAAAGCCTCGAAATACGCGTTCACACAGTCACACGGACATCCGTGCACTAATAAATAAATAAACAAAATCATGTGCAATGTTGTCGTGCAACTCTCGGCCGGTCCCTCGGGCATGCAACATCAACCTGCATTTTCTTCCTTGTCCGTCGACCTTGGCTGAAAGCGGTGGCCGGCGTCTCTCGCCAGTATATTGCCTCTCCTACTCTCAAATTCGATCAATCTGGTTCACTTACTCTCTTCTCTTCTCCTCTCCCTTCTCTCCCTCCCCCCTACTCACTCTCCTCTCTCTCCCTATTATTTACTTCTTCCCTCCTCCTCTCTTATCCTCTCACTTACTTCCTCTCTCCCTCTCGCATCCCTCATCTTCCCTCATATCTACTCGCTCACTCACACAACAACACGCGGCGCCGGAAATATGTCTCCTCCCTCCCCCCTCCCGTCCCCTACTCGGCTTGAGGATCAGACGGTGTTTTAAAGCTACACCGTAAAGGTTGGGTGCCCCCCCCCCTGCCCCAACCCTGTCTCTCGCCCAAGTTCTTACCCCTCCCTCCCCCCCACAGCCCCCGCTCTCATTCCCTCCTGAAGGTTGGATAAGGGGAAGGAGGGGGGAGGGCTGGGAGGTACAGCTGGGTAGCATAAAGGGGAAAGGAGGAGAAGGAAAAGAAAGAAAGAGGGATAGGGGAGGAGAGGGGAGGAAGATGATGGTAAGTAGAATGACAAGCAGAGAAATATCAGAAACCGAGAAACGAGAGAGAAAAAAAAGGTGAGAGAGAGAGAGAGAGAGAGAGAGAGAGAGAGAGAGAGAGAGAGAGAGAGAGAGAGAGAGAGAGAGAGAGAGAGAGAGAGAGAGAGAGAGAGAGAGGGGGGGGGGGCAGAAACCAGGGACAAACCAAAGTGGAGCGAACGTGCCACTCCCCTCAGCAGTGGGATCTGCAAAAGAACGGTTCGATAACGTAACGATCTCCGCTTAAGGGGTACGGGGCGGAGGTGGGGCGGTCCTCAATCTGGGGTCAACCATGATGCGGTGCGCGGCATTTCCCATGTTGTCGATGGCGAATGGAGAGGACGTAGATGATGATGAGAGGAATGGATTGAAGGAAAAAAGTGAGAATGGCGCGATTGTGTGTGTGTGTGTGTGTGTGTGTGTGTGTGTGTGTGTGTGTGTGTGTGTGTGTGTGTGTGTGTGTGTGTGTGTGTGTGTGTGTGTGTGTGTGTGTGTGTGTGTGTGTGTGTGTGTGTGTGTGTGGTGTGTGTGTGTGTGGTGTGTGTGTGTGTGTGTGGTGTGTGTGTGTGTGTGTGTGTGTGTGTGTGTGTGTGTGTGTGTGTGTGTGTGTGTGTGTGTGTGTGTGTGTGTGTGTGTGTGTGTGCGTGCGTGTGTACGTGTAAGAGTGAGCGCGCGTCAATATTTTCTTCAATTTCTTCCTTTTCCGGTCTCTCACACCTAACCAAAACCCTGCCTTAAAGCCCGAAAGACCGACCGACCGAACAGAAGACAGACTAAAATTTTTGTTTCCTTACGCTACTGTCGCTGCATTCCCGAGGTCATTGTTTTCGATTAAAAGCGGAGAAAAAAAAAACAAATAAATTAGTAATCGATCATAAAAAACAACAACATAAATAACCGCTAACCCCGCCCTTTTGTCCCCCCCTTCACATCCAAATGCTCACACCCCCACTACCAAATGCCATTTTTTAACCCGATGACAACACATCAGTGCGGAATATACATAGGAGTTGCGTAACGTGGATGCCGGCGTGCAAATGCGCCGCGGCGGCATATGTGCGTGCGAAGGGCGGCCGTGTGTACTGAGCTTGGTACTTCCGGTGTCGGTGGGAGTCGGGAGTGGTCGGTGTGCGGTTGCCGTCACGCCTCGACGCGCACGCGCTCACGCAATTCATAGGCGGGAGGAGAACCAATAAAAATGGGAGCGAGGAAAACAGAAAGGAAGGATGGATGGAAAGATATATTTGATGTAAAGATGTAATTCTAATCAACAGGTAATGAGACGCATTAATTACATCTCATGTGTTTGCAGCTATTTATTTACATCTTTATCTACATCCGAGATGAAATCTCAAACTCAAACACATTGAAGCAGACAAAAAACAAACACATCCTATTCATATAAATCAATAATATGGCAATATATAAGAAATATATACAGACAAATAGATACAGCTGATAGAGCGAGCGAGCAAAACGATAAGGGCGAGAGACCGAGCCGACATAAAAGGGCATTCCCCTTCTCCAGTGAGCAGTGTAACTTTAAAAAAAAATCCACGCGAAAAAATAAATAAATATATACATAAAAAAGAGCTCGTCGATAACCATAGTATACGCCAATGGAGGTTTCAGCAGAGAGGAACATGACCTTCAACCCGACGGAGTGAGAGGAGATGATGGTGATCGTGGTGAGGATGGTAGGCAGTGGTGATGGTGATCGTGGTGAGGCTGGTAGGCAGCGGTGATGGTGATCGTGGTGCCTATGGTAGTGGTGGCGACTGGTGGCGCAATGGCGACAATTGTGGCGGAGGAGACTAGTAGTTGTAGGTGGTTATTGACTCGCGAAAAACGTGAACAAGTAAAATCAAAAGCGAGTCCATAAATACAGGAGAGCATTTTCGCTATCCCTTTCGCACTCCTGTTGCTGTCCGCGTGTTACCCCTGTGCTTTTCCACCGGGGATAAGGGACGGGGGAGGGGAAGGGAGGGGAAGGGAGGGGAAGGGAGGGCGAGAGGGAGGAGAAGAACTTATGTGGTGCATGTTTTTCTGTCGATGTTGCTGTTGTTTGAAAGAGACGAAAAAGAGATGGACAGAGGGAGGAAGACTGAAAGAGAGAAAGAAAGAAAGAACAAGAAAGGGAGGCAGAGGAAAGACAGAAAAGTGATGAAGGCATGAATAGAGGAGAGGAGGGTGACGAGAGGCCAACAAACCCATCTTCATCAACATAAAAATATGTTACCCTTGTCCTCAGCCCCCCTCCCCTCCCCCTTCGCAAGTAACAATGAAGGCGACATCCCCCATCCCACCTCCATATCCCCGTGGCCCTTCCCCATCTTCCCTAAACAATGTACGCCCCCTCTACCCCCACCCCTAACTCCCAACATCATGAACTTGCGACCCCCACCCTCACAACCCTTTCCCCTCTCCCCTCTCCTCCTCCCTCCCCCCCTCACCCACCACCCCATCCCACTACAGGTATTAATGACCGGTATCGTGGCCAACACCTCCGGCCTAATTAAAAAGTCCTTAACCGGTCATTTCCGCCTCGGGCATGAATGAAACCGTGTTGATAAGACATTAATAAATATTATTTCCGCCTGCCTCGCGTTCAAGAGTCAGCTGCGGTGGCTACAAGAAGACAGGGTCACAGGTCTTCTTTAACTTCTCTCTTCTACTTACCTCGTTGCACAATAATGACTTGACAAAACTGCAACGCTTTTACGTTTGTAGTGTGCGTATGTGCATGTTTATACGTGTGAAAGTATGGGTGCGTATATGCATGTCTGTGCTTGATTGAGGGTGTGCGTATATGCTTATCTATACTTGTTTGAATATGTGCTTGTCAGTACCTGTTTGAGGGAGCGCGTATGTGCTTGTCTGTTGGTGTGTGAGAATGTGTGCTATGGGTGTGTGTCTGCCTCTCTTTTTTCCGATGTCATAAATCTTAGAACCTCTTTGCCAGTGTAAAACAGAAGAGACTTCCTCCAGCTGTC
>NW_028234422.1:23270865-23280865 GCF_977035675.1 Penaeus japonicus | reverse complement strand
GTGTGAGAATTGGCTCATTTGTTGAACTGTTTATTCATTGTTATTATTAAATTTGTGGTGCTGATTGCTGAAGGAATATAACGATGCAAAACGCATTGACAATACATATCGAGCTTACAGGCATCACAAGAATACGAGCCCTTCCCCCCCACGCCCACGCCCCGTCCCGCCCCAGCCCTGAAACGGCAAATAAATAAAACAAAAATCGAACCCCTACCCCTCTCCCTCCCTTGCCCCCTATCAAGCATGATCGTCCTAGTAGGGCCCCTCCTACTCTCCCTCCCAACCCATCGCCAGACTCGTGGCATCAAACGACGACGACGACGACGACGACACGACACACAAAGGCGACAAAGGCGCTGTTAAAATAAGCGGTGACACGCATGCTGGTAGAATTCGCGGAGATTCGGCGCGCCTCCTCCCGGGGGAGTAAAAACCACAGCGGAGAAGTGGGGGGTTGTGGGGGGTTAGGGGGGGTTAGGGGGGACGTGCGGCAGTGAGTACATCACGAGTATATTTAACCTGAGCTTCCTCACGGTGACGGTGGTTGAGGTGGCCCTTTCACACCGACGATGACGACGATGACGACGATGATGACGACGACGGTGGCTGCAAGCCTGGTCATGACGTCACACACACACACTATCTCTCCTCTCTCTCTCTTCTCTCTCTCTTCTCTCTCTCTCTCTCTCTCTCTCTCTCTCTCTCTCTCTCTCTCTCTCTCTCTCTCTCTCTATATATATATATATATATATATATATATATATATATATATATATTTATATGTATACACATACATACTACACACACATATACATATAGCCATGAGACTGAGATACAAACCATACATAAATAATCCATAAAGTGAAAGAGAAGAAAACCTGCGCATCCTGTTTTGTCTCCTTCCGATGCAGAACACAGACAAGAGGCACTCAAAGGCGTGCCATATGGCCCTCGCCCTCGGCAGCGTGTAATCTAAGTGGCTGAGAGAGTATGACTCGCTTTCCGTCTGTGATTCTGGCTTTATCGTGCCACTGGGCCCTTGCCCTTCTTCGTTTTCTCTATTTCTCTTTATCTGCCTTTTTTACCAAATTCTCCTTTCCCCTGTTTCTCTTCTTCTACCGATATTTCACCTCCTCTCTACTTCTCTCCTCTTTCTCTAACCCCCCCCTTCTCTCTCTCTCTCTCTCTCTCTCTCTCTCTCTCTCTCTCTCTCTCTCTCTCTCTCTCTCTCATCACGTCCTCTCCACACACCAAGACCCTAAGCCAAAACGCACACGTGGGTGCGACCACTGCTAGCACGTGATGCTCGGTGACAAAACAAAGAAAACATAGAACATTTGCACCTATGTGTATGTTTGTGGTATGTACGCTCGTACTTGGGTGAGCGCATGTGCATAAAAAGAAACAGAGAAAAAGAAAAGATAAGAAAATGAAAGTAAGGAATGTCGGGCACTAATAATGGGTTGTAGCAGGAAAGCGTCCCAGGAGAAGAGGTTCGGGAAGTCGGGAAGAGGGAGAGAGAGAGATGGGGGGGGGGGGGCAGAAAAATCCTGGGTAGGGGCAAATAATGACCTTGCGCTCCGCCCACTACATGTTACATCGCCCTTTCTATCGCGTGTATGTGTGTGTGTGTGTGTGTGTGTGTGTGTGTGTGTGTGTGTGTGTGTGTGTGTGTGTGTGTGTGTGTGTGTGTGTGTGTGTGTGTGTGTGTGTCTGTCCGTCCGTCTGCTCTCTCTCCACTATAATTATTTTCATGCCACTTACATACCACTGACACAATCAAAACGACAGCAATAGAAATACGGCAACGGCAACAAATGAAACAACACGCAAACAAAGAAAGTAACTAAAAATGGTAGAACCGAGACAAGAAAACAACAACAACAATAATACAAAGCTAATGATGCTACGACGCTGCTAATTACCACATTCCCACCCAGCATACCATCGCCAATCACGACCGCCGCCCTTTCGACATCAATTATTAGTGAGGATGGCCAGAGAGCGACGACGGCGAGGCGGCAGCGGTAGGAGTGGTGGAGGGAGGGGGGGGGGGGGTATCTATGATGGTGGTAGGAGAGGTGGAGGATGGGTGCCTATTTAAGATGGTGGTGGATGACGAGAAGGATGACGACGAAGGGTGGGTCATAGTAGGAGTCTAAGAAAGAAGACTTTTTTATGATATTTTTTTATCCATATCTGTTTCCTTCCTTCATCCAATCTTTCCCTCCCTTCCTCCTTATCGTCACATACGCCTTCCTTCTCTCCTTGCCCCCTCTCTTCCCTCCCCGCTCTCACACTATCCCCCCCTTCTTCCCTCCACTCTCAGCTGTTCTCCTTCCTTCCCCCGGCTTACTCATGGAAGCCGATGACTCATGGCCGACATGTGATCCCGCTGGCACCACGCTACCTCGGCAACTACTCTGCCAAACTCTGCGTACTGCAGACACTTCTACTAACCTACTGTTACTACTGCTACCTAGCCCCAAATATACTGTTGTCGCTATCATGGCCCGTGATTAATTTACTTTTCCTTGGAACGTGAAAGAGAGAATAAAAATCTCGCCCGTCGGTTTCATCACGGAACGGTAATTCCTCAAGAATAATTCTTGGTCAGCGAGCCCCCTGCTTTAAAGGAAATTTGCTCGATTCATATGGAATAAAATAAAACTTTTTTAGATACCATCCTCTACTCAAAACTCCCTGTAGCCTTAAATCCTTCTTAGGATTAGCGTTCCTGCGTTCCCACACATTCTCGAGCCCTGATTACTATTATTGTCATATAATTGCAATCATTATCATTATCACGATTGTTAATTGGGCCAATATCACCATCATTAATAGTACCACCATAATAGCCATCATTGGTCAACGTTATTACAGCAATTATACAAAATAAAACCATTAAAACAAGGATGACCCAATTCTCCACGCAGGAGTTTTAAGGACATTCATAAGGACATAGCTGACGACCTTCCCTCCCTTCCTCTTATCTTCCGCTCCTTTCCTCCCTAGCCATCCCATCCCCTCTCCTTTCAACCTCCTCCCTCCACCCTTCCCAGTCACCCTTCTCCCATCCCCTCCTCCCTCCTCCCCCACTCATCCTATACCCCTCCGTCCGTTCACATTCCCCTCCCTAACCCCCTCTTCCCAAGCACCCGGAAGTACCCGTGGCACGTCGCTCGCCCCGGGGTCTGACCTTGAGCGGGTCGGATCGAACGGTCGAATGACGAAGAAGAAAGGTCAGTCACGTGACCGGGCTCATGTGTAGGCAAGATAGAAAGGTTTGTCTAATGACGTCATTAGTACTACTAACCAATAACATCAATAATATGGTTCATCCAATAATACTACAAAAATGGCTAAATGACAGCACAGTGAAAATTAAAATGATAATCTAAAGCGTTAACCCTCCTCCTTCCCTCTCTTTCTGATCTAAGGAAGCCTCTCGCATTTGCTTTCGAGCCTTTCCCCTTGTCCACGTTTCCACCAGAGCTACACCGGCCAAGCCTGAGTACTGTGAGGGTAGCATTCTTTCCCAAGCATTCCCCGAACCAAAACGACATCTTCGGTATTTCCACACCCCTTCCTCCTCCCCTTCCGTCTCCTCCCTCCCTCCCTCCCTTGCTTTTGTTTCCTTTGTTTTACTCTTCCTTTGCACTTCTTTTGACTGTAGCTCCTTAGTCCTCCTCATCCTCTTCCGTGTTCTTCCCACAATGTCCATTCCTCCTCATTATCTTTTATTTTCCTTCGCCTAGTTCCGTCACGATTCCCTAACCCTTTAACGCCGACTCTTTTCCGTCTCCTATCTAATGTCTAATATCCCCCTATCTCCTTCACCTCTCTCCCCTATCCCTTTTCTAATCCAATCTATCCTGCCCTTCTCAACCATCCCCTAACTTCCCACAACCACCATGAGGGTAGGCGTGCCAGTGCCTTCGCCCGGACTGGACCCTCATCATCCACTGACGGAGGCCAATTACAAGACCATCATCATCATCATCATCATCACATCACCCGGTCTCTCCCCTCTCCTCTGCCCAGTCATGCTCTCACTCTGGCTCGCTCGCTCTCGTCTTTCTCTCACTGTCGCCTTCCTAAACACTCACCGCATACTATTCTTTGTTTATACATGTGTGAAAATACATACATACATACATACATACACACACTCACACATATTTACACACACACACACATATATATATACACATACATATCTCTAGAGCTTAGGTCTCAAACAAGCCCAGCTGGCGCGCAGGGAGCCACTGACTCCACCCTCGAACAGGCGGGGTACATGCGGGGCGTCCTTAGCATCACGTGCTCGCACATGCCCTCGCCCGCCCTTCCCTCCCTCTCCTTCTTCCCTTCCCCCTCCCCACTTCCATCCACCCAACACGCCCACTGTTCACCACTCCGCGTTCATGCTTGCTTGTCTATTTGGTATGTTTTCAATGTCTGGATTTGAGCCTATTGCATTTACAGATCGACGTGTAATTGCAATCAACTACTGTGGAAGTATCTGCACCATCGTCAACGCCTTGGGTATAACTAGATAAGCCATCTCTATGGGTATAGGGAGGTGGGGGTAGGAGGGGTGAGGGGGGGCAAGGCGAGGAGAGGGAATGCGAGAGCGATAGGGAGGAGGAAGATGGGAGATAGAGTTAAAAATAATTCGATGGATACAGACAGAGAAGTAGAGGAAGACTTAGACTTGCCCCTCCGCTTCCGTGTCCAAAATTATCGCACTCCAATATACGCATTCTAATAATAGCATCCGAAATGTAGAGAAAAATCACTAATGCAAACGGCCTTATCAAGCACAACAACCAAACGCACCCTTCAAGTCCGTCCACCAAAAAACATCATTTTTTTTTACACGCGGCCCGCTTCGTGATGACCCCCTCCATCTTGAACCAAACCCCTGATCCAACGACGGCGCGGAGACACACGAGGTGAGAGAGCCAGACTCCAGCAACGAATCGAAACTTCATAGCAACATGTTTGGGTTCACCGAGGACGCGGGTGGGAGAGCGAGAGGGCTAGTTGAGAGAGAGCGAGAGAACTAGCGAGCGAGGGTGGCGGCGCCGTCAAGGGACAGACCGACTGACCGCCTGGCACAAGAGCCAAATTCATTCTCTCCCTTCTCTGATCTATCCTTGCTCTCTCTTGCTCACACTCTCACACTCTCACACACTCTCTCTCTCTCTCTCTCTCTCTCTCTCTCTCTCTCTCTCTCTCTCTCTCTCTATATATATATATATATATATATATATATATATATATATATATATATATCAACCGTAACACCCCATCCCATACAGATAGACAAACAGGCATGCAAGCAGGCAGAGAGACAGACAGACAGAAAGAGAAGGGAGTGGGCAAATGGCACATCGACTATCGTCCTTACAGAGGGAAGCCAAGAGAGAAGGCGGACAGAGACAGCAACGGCTAGAGCAGGGAAGAGGGAGAGGGAAGGCTGAGGTCATGTCACGGAAGTGCCCAGTCACACTTCCGCGCCCGAGAAATCGCTCGCTCGGGCCTCCCTTCCTGTTTCTTCCACTTCTCACTCATTCATTCATTCTCCCTCCCTCCCTCCCTCTCTCTCTTTATCTTACCTATTTGTTTGTCTGTAAAAGAGAGAGAGAGAGAGAGAGAGAGAGAGAGAGAGAGAGAGAGAGAGAGAGAGAGAGAGAGAGAGAGAGAGAGAGAGAGAGAGAGAGAGAGAGAGAGAGAGAGAGAGAGAGAGAGAGAGAGAGAGAGAGAGCCACACCACTTCATGTTGCCTCTCTACCCCCATGACTCCCATTCCGCTACCCCCCTTCCTTCCCTCCCTGCTTACCCTATCTCATATACTATACTCCCCTTCCCCTCCCCTTTCTTCTCTTCCCCTCCTTAAGTTTACGTCACCCTGGAGTTCAGACTCGCCTAGTGATATATATCTGTAGGTTTGTGTTTGTGTTTGTGTTTGCGTTTGTATGTGTGTGTGTGAGTGAGTGAATGAGAAAGGGGGAGGGCGTGTTAAGAACGAGATATAAAAAATGGGAAAGCGAAACACGACAAACTGAGTAGATAAGGATAGAGATGGTGGTGGCAATTCTCACCTCCCTCTCTCTTCCCACCACCTTCTCCTTCCTCTTCCTCATCCCATTCTCTATCACTTCCCCTCCCTCCCTCACCTCCAACCTCCAATCTCCAATCCCTCACATCCCTTCCCCCCTCCAACTCAGACACAACACAAGGTCCCGGATGATGCGTGGCTTAACCCTGAGCTGGCCGACACACACATACACAGCTGCTCAACCGAAGGGAAGTGACGAGGGGAGGGGCGAGGAAGGGAGGAGGAGACGGTTGGGTGAAGAGGAGGATGAGGAGAAGGTATCGAGGAGGGGAGGAGGGTGGGAGAGGAGAGGAGGGAGGGAGAGGAGGGAGGAAGAGGAGGAGGTAGGAGGAAGGATGAAAAGGATGAAGCGAATGGGTGAAGAAGAGGATGGGGAGGGAAGAGGAGGAAGAGTGGATAAAAGAGGAAGGAGGAGGAGGTAGATGGGGTACACGAAAATAAACAAAGAAGAGCATGGACAGAAATAAGAGGGAGAGGGGACAGGGAGAGGGGACAAGGAGAGGGATAGGGAGAGGGAGAGGGAGAGGGAGAGGGAGAGAGAGAGAGAGAGAGAGAGAGAGAGAGAGAGAGAGAGAGAGAGAGAGAGAGAGAGAGAGAGAGAGAGAGAGAGAGAGAGAGAGAGAGAGAGAGAGAGAGAGAGAGAGAGAAAGGATAGGTGAGGCGAGGGAGAGGGTAAAGATATAAGAGGGGGGGGGGGCATTAAATTTGGAAAAGCAATGGTAAGGATGAGATTCAGGAGGGGGGGTTGGGAGTTTCGAAGTAACAGAAATAGTAAGAGTAATAAACTAAAGAGGAATAAAAGAAATGAACCGAATACGCAACGAAGAGTCATGCACACACTGAAACTTGGGAATGGGGGCGGGGTGGGTTGCTGGTAATGACGTCACCCGACCTTGGATATCGCTAGCTGTCTAAACCAATTCTTGAAGTGAGGAACGAACCAGAGAGAGAGAGAGAGAGAGAGAGAGAGAGAGAGAGAGAGAGAGAGAGAGAGAGAGAGAGAGAGAGAGAGAGAGAGAGAGAGAGAGAGAGAGAGAGAAAATATTCACATTGAAATCACTGTATTCTATAATTTACATTGGATAATCATTTAACATGAATGATATTTAAACAGTGAGTAGCAGGGAAAGAGAGATCTACGAGAAAGAATGAAAACAAGAAAATACAGATCGACACAAAGAAATCCTGACAGCGGCTGAGAAAGGTTTAATTAATAATCAGCATAAATTATATCTGAAATCATGAACAAAAACTTGATAAAATAAAAAGAAAAGAAGAAAAAAAAAGATTCTCAACTAATGAAAAAAGTTGAAAAAAACGTAAAAAATAACAGGAAATACATAGAGTAATCACAAGAATAAGAAAAGAAAGAAAAAAGAAAGAGATACGCGATAAATACAGATAGATGAAGGGTGATAACTTAATGGGTGAAGGAGTTTGTAGGTGGAAAAAAAGAGAAAGAGAAAGAAATAGAGGGGGAGAAACAGCTGTATCCCCCAGAACAGCTGAATCTTGGCACCCAAAACATTTTCTAAAAATCAACAAAACAACGTCATCGGCGTGCCACATGTGTCCGAGAATGCGAAATTATTCATCCCCATCCTCATAGCCACGGGCCTTGACGTCTACAGTAGGTCTCTCTCCCCCCTCTCTTTCTCCACCCCCCCCTCTCTTTCCCTCCCTCCCCCCGCCTCTACCCTCCCCCCCTTCTCTATCTCTTTCCCTCCTCCCTTCTTTCTCTCCTTCCCCCCCCCCCGCGTCTGTCTTTCCCTCCCCCCCTCTCTTTTTCTATACCTCCCCCCTCTTTATTCCTCTATCCACCCTCTCACTCACTCACTCACACTCTGTCTCTCCTCCTTGTCTTTTTAATCTCTCTCACATATCTTTCTATATTCCCTTTTCGTTTTATCTCCTCATCCCCTTTCTACCCTCCTCTACCTTCCTCCCTCCCTCCCTCCCTGTCAATCACGTCTCTTTGCCCCCATGCAGGTTCACTGGCACTACATGTCCTCGGTGCCAATTCCCTGCCCAGGCGAAACCGCGGCACTGAGGCAGTGCCAGACGTGACACCGATAAAGTAATGCTGGCCTGCAAGGGTGGCCGGGGGTAGGGGTAGGGTGGTGGTATGGGAAAGGGTAGGAGTAGGGGTAGGGGTGGGGGTATGGGGAAGGGGTAGAGGTGAAGGTGGGGTGGGGGGGGGTGGAGTTGGCGTCTGGCACTCCATAAAGAGAACTTTAAACGTGAAAGAAATAAACAGAGGGGAGGGAGAGAGAGGAGTATAGGAGGAAGGAATGAGAATGAAATAAAAAGGAAGAAGCGGGGAGGGAGAAAGGAGAAAATATGGAACGCAAAATGAGTAGGAAGAAAGGAAAACAGGATGTTGAAAGGAGGGGAGAGGCAAGAGAGGAGAGAAAAGGAAAGAAGGAAGGAGGGAAAGAAAGGAAGATAGGAAAGAAAGGAAAGGGAGGGGAGATAAACGAAACAGGCAAACATCCAACTTACCTTATACACTTGACCGTATGTTCCATTGCCAACGACTTCTATTAGATCGAATATTCCAGCTGGGTCCTGAAAGACGAAGGAAAACACATTAAAAACAAATAAAACACACAAGAACAAAATCATGAACAATGCAGCAATCAAAAATCAAACAGATGAAATAACAAATCCTTCATGCTGCACTGCACATGGCCAGCCATCAATAAGAAACGACGGTTTAAACGTCACTGTGTGCGCCTAATTTCAAGTAAACGTGATTTTGTGTACACATCCACTACTTCTCGATTAATGACAAGGGCGTGGGCGTGGGGGCGTAGCTGTGGGCGTGTGGGAGCCTGGCGAGTGACAGATGAAGGTCAGAAGGCCATGTGAAATAAAAGAGAACAAGTGGGGGTAGGATGAGGGGGGAGGAGGAGGAGGAGGAGGAGGAGGAGGAGGAGGGGATAACAAAGGGGGAAGAGATAGGAGTGACATGGAGAGAGGGAAGCGAGAGACAGCAGGAACGGAAGAGAATAAAAGGTGGAGAGCACGAGGGAAAGAGGCAAGGAGGAAGTGATCTCCTAGCACCTTGCCACGTGAACTTCTCTCCACGCTGCTACAATATTCAGACGGGAATGAGTGAGCGGCACCCTCCCCTTCTTTCCCCTACTCCCTCCCACAGCCTCCGATCTCTCTTGCTCTCTCACACAAAAAGGTGCAGAGACAAGCGTATATAACCCCCCCCCCCCTTAAAGCTGGTATACTTTTCCATAAATTACCTTTATTCGCCAATTGGCCGAATGACGAATATTCAAATATACCGATTAGTATAGAGGGATGTCAAACAATGACGCGGGGAGAGAGAGAGAGAGAGAGAGAGAGAGAGAGAGAGAGAGAGAGAGAGAGAGAGAGAGAGAGAGAGAGAGAGAGAGAGAGAGAGAGAGAGAGAGAGAGAGAGAGAGAGAGAGAGAGAGGGGAGGGAGGGAAAGGACTTCATTATTTCAAACTGCTTAAATTGATTTTATCAATTCTTTTTTTCAAATTTCCTTTATATAAATCTAACTCTCCGACTGTAAAATCATACAGTAACACACACTAACGTACCTACAGAAAAAAAGGTTTATAAAAACATCGACACAAAAGAAAAGAAACAAAAACTGACATACAAATACAAACAAAACGACCCATCCTCCCCACCCCCTTACACAAGACATTTAACCGCAAACACAAATCATAACCACAAACAAACACAAACAGCACCCCTACCCTTCCCTCCTTTCGTCTCTCTCACACATCCATCCACCCTCCCTCTCTCCCTCTCTCCCTCCCTCCCTTCCTCATTCCCTCCCTCCCCTCCTCTCCCTCCCTCCCTCTCCCAAACTCACAGACTGGTTG
>NW_028234422.1:23255865-23268365 GCF_977035675.1 Penaeus japonicus | reverse complement strand
ACCGCTTCTAAGAAAGCGGGCAAGGGCGATGTCCTCTTGAGACGGTGAAATGAACAGCCGCCGCCGCCCAAGAAAACGTTTATGTTCACGTACGCCTCCTACCCTTTCAACATCTATTACATCCATATTCATCTTTAGACAATGCCCTCTATCAATGCAACTGCAACACGCATCCAACCAGACAATGTATTCATTTCGAAACGAAAACAGTCATGTATATAACGGCGCTGAGGGTACGAGAACGGCGGGAGAGGGTTGGGCAGGGCAGGGCAGGGAAGAAAGAGAGAGAGAGAGCGAGCTAGTGAGCGACCGAGAGAGACCCCGAGTAAGCGAGTGACGTCATAATGTTGTGACGCGAGGCGGGTACTCATGGCAAGGGTGTTGCCAACACAACTAGCCTTTAGAGAACAGAGTCATCCCATCCCACTTGTAACTCAATCAGCAAAAAAAAACAATAACAACGACAACCATAATAACAATAATAATTAAAATCCCATTGCGCAGCGGCATACACACGGTAAAATCCTAGGCTATGATTAAGCGTTTCCTCCCAAGTCTCCTAGAAGCATTACTCACAGCCATCAACAAAGAGAGCGTGTTACGCGGACAGAACAAAGACTAAAGCTCGCCAATTAATATCTAATTCTCAATGACGTAAAACAAGGGAGGAAGGAACAACATGAGGATGACAGTACCGAGGTAGAAGAGATGCGGGAGGGGGGAGGGGGAGGAGGAGGATGAGGAGGAGGGGGAGGGGGAGGGGGAGGGGGAGGAGGAGGAGGAGGGAGGAGGACTGGGAGGATAAGCAACAGAAAAGGAAGGGGAGGTGGTGCAGAAAAAGATCTTGTAATAGGGGAAGGAGAAATTAGAGGACGAGATGGAAGCAGAGGACAAAATGAAATACGGATTAATTAAGGGGGATAAAGGGAGCAAGAGTAAGAAGAGGTCGAAGGGATATATAAAAGACGGATATCCGAAGGGATGGATAAAAGAGGAAAATGAGGGCGAAGGGAGGTAGAAAGGAGAAGGACCATAATCGTGGAATACGTTGAATCTTTTAATTCAACATGGTTCTACCACGAGACAACCAAGCGGTCCCAGTGACAGTAGTCAGACGTAACGTAACGATGATGTCATATCCTCCGGGCGACAGATAAGGTTGCCTAATGGCCCGTATCACATCGGACGCGTGTCGCAATCTCACTGCGAAGCGAAACTGTGACTTAAAATCCACCTTAAGACGAAGACACGGGCACAGTGGGTCTACCTGCAGTGGGGTCGACTGGTGAGGAAATAACTTCTTCGAAGGGCGGGACGATAACGTAGGTCCGAAGGGGGGAATAAGTATTCACAGAAAACTGAGGGAGTAGGAGTAGTGGAAGGAATCTGGTGTATGGGGGGAGGGGGAGGGGGGAGGAGGAAGGGGAGGAGGAAGGGGAGAGGAAGGGAGGCAGAGAGGGAGAGAGAAGGAGAGAGAAATCATTAATTTGTAAATGTAGGAGGAGGTGCGGGGGATTTTAAAAGAAAGATAAAGAGAGGAAACAATATACGTTGCAACGAAGATCTATGCAAGATTAAATTTAGCGCAACACCTATTCCCCAACATTCCAAAGGAATGAATAAGAAAAAAAACGCGTGCAGCAACCTTGAGCCGTAATTCCCAATCGTAAAATCACTAAATCCGCCTCCCTCCCACCCCCGTTGCCCAATAGTACGAGACACCAGGCGGAAAATCACAATGAGTTAGCCGACATGCGGCACTGAAGTACACGGTTTCGTAATAATAGGCATAGTGAAGAGGGAAAAAGAGGAGTGAGTGGGGGGAAGGTAGGGAGAGAGGGAGAGTACAAACTCCTTTACTGTGGGGAAGTTAGAAAGCACATGTTATACATCGTCCTCTGAAGGGTGTCACTCATATAGCGACCAAGCAGGAACGAGGTGGTTTGTATGGGTCTAAGGCTGGTCTTAAAAGAATTAAAAAAAAAGCAGTTCAGCCTGCTAAGGTCGCCGGCGTTGCCTGCATTTTTTCTTCTTTCTTAACAGATCTTATGGCAGACACTAGCCTGACAAGAGCATGGCATCTTCTGAGAGTGGACAGCGAACGTTAAAATAAAGGTAAACTAAAACATATGTCGTTAATATGAAAGTAGCGGCCGGAACTGACGAGGCTATGAAGATATTAGGAGATATAACAATCAGGTCAATGTATACCCTAACTCCGAATTTGAAATATGTTATATAAATAAAATATGAGAGAAGAGGTAGGGGATAAGGGGATAGGGAACGAGAGACGATACCCTGATGATAGTGCCATATATACACCTCTATCATCCATTCCCACAAGTCATGCACCCCAACACAAAGTAGTGTGAAAGGTGACCAACAGATTAATGTATGTGAGTGAGTGAGTCAGTGAATAAGAAAGAAAATGTGTGCGCGCGAGCGTACATACATGCGTGCGTGCGTGCGTGCGAGTGAATGAATGAATGAGTGAGCGTGCATGAGAGAGCTCGTGCACTAAGCCAAGCAAAATGGAAGATGGAAGAGAAGGACGAGGAAAAGGTGTGATTCACATAGATGACCCGGATGACATGAGGGCGAGGGCAGACAAGGGAAGGGGAGAGGAGGGAGGGAGAGGAGGGAGGGAGGGAGGGAGGGAGGGAGGGAGGGAGGGAGGGAGGGAGGGAGGGAGGGAGGGAGAGAGAGCGAGAGAGATACATATATATATACATATATATATATATATATATATATACATACATATATATATATATATATATATATATATATATATATATAGAGAGAGAGAGAGAGAGAGAGAGAGAGAGAGAGAGAGAGAGAGAGAGAGGAAAGAGAGAGAGAGAGAGAGAGGAGAGAGAGAGAGAGAGAGAGAGAGAGAGAGAGAGAGAGAGAGAGAGAGAGAGAGAGAGAGAGAGAGAGAGAGAGAGAGAGAGAGAGAGAGAGAGAGACAAGCGGAAGAATGGTACTATCAGAAGAGCGAAGGAGTGGTCGGGCACTGTAATGGTCACACCGTCCTCCCAGTTTTCCCTAAAGAAGCGCCCTTTGTCAAGCCCCCAAACCCGAAGGACGAACGGAGTAGGGGAAGGGCAGGGGTAAGGGGAGGGTAAGTGGGGGGGGTAACAGAGGGAGCGAGAAGACGGCCGAGCAGTCGAGAAATGCCAGGAGGAAATGTCTCAGATGCACCACAAGTGATTAATAAGGGGAGCCAGACACAGCCACAGTCGAGGTGGTGGTGCTGCCCATGCCCTCGCTCCACACATGCAGGGCGGGTGCTGGTGGTGGTGGTGGTGATGGTGGTGGAAGGGAACGGGATGGGAGGAGACACGGACAAGGAAACAAACACACATAGAGCAATGGAGAAACTGACAACGCAATACCTTGGCAGTGTCATGATAGACTGTGTTGGGAAAATTAATATATAAACGCAAACGCGAATATCAAGAGATGGTGGGTTAGAGGAGAGGATAGCGAATGACAAAATAAAACACAATTCGATCAGCGAAACACGCCATTTCTCGGCAGCAGGTGTTATCTCCCAGCTCCTAGCTCTTACTTCCCGCCTCCGTGCAACGGAAGCGAAGAGGAAGAGCGGGACGTGAACAAGATAGTGTTTCCCTGCCTTCTTACTGGTCGCTCGCTCGCTCGCTCGCGCGCGCGCCTATATCCCCACCATACTACTACGACTTTCCAAGCACATACATCGATACATAATACATATCTCAACTAACATTACCTAATCGTATTTGTGTGTTTGTGTGTGTGTGTGTGTGTGTGTGTGTGTGTGTGTGTGTGTGTGTGTGTGTGTGTGTGTGTGTGTGTGTGTGTGTGTGTGTGTGTGAGAGAGAGAGAGAGAGAGAGAGAGAGAGAGAGAGAGAGAGAGAGAGAGAGAGAGAGAGAGAGAGAGAGAGAGAGAGAGAGAGAGAGAGAGAGAGAGAGAGAGGAGAGAGGGAGGATGGGAGAATGGAAAGGGGGGAAGAGAGAGGAGAGTGTAACAGAGCTAAAAATCGAAGAAAGAAGCAACGCGAGACTATAAAAATGGCAAAACAGACCTTCCATCCCACACTCATGGACGTGTCAACCCACACACAATTTCTGCTTCCTACGGTCCAGGCACCCTCGCAGGCACCTTCTATACCGCATCCATTAGCGCTACCCCTCACTCTCCCGTTTAACCCGTGCGCCTTGTCACAGATCACAAGCACATACAAGCATAGACAAGAAAATTTACTCATACACATAAACATACCAAATTACAAACAACAGACACCACTATAAATCACAAATTCTCTAACAGGCTGAAAGACAGACAGATATACAGACCGATTGACTGACTCACACTCACTCACTCTCTCTGTCTCTAATGCACATATTCAATGTATCCTTTTCTCACACAGCCACCATTCCCAGGTCCTCCCTACCCTTCTCTCAATCCCCCGCATCCTTTATCCAAATGGTCACCACCTCTCGACTCACAACCACCCTTTTATACACTTGTTTGTCACCCCTATCCACGGCTATCCAATTTTATCGGCCTTTACGCTGCTCTCTAGTAATTCTAGTTATTCCTTGTTTCTATGATTCGTTTTGCGTTTAGATATCACAAATCGCCTTCTTTCCATATCTCCTAAGATCCTACTATACCTCCCTGCCCCCCCCCCCCTCTCCCCCTCCCATCGGTTTTCTTCTTGCGACTTTCCCTTCTCCAACCCAACCCCCACACCCGCCTCTTGAATTCCCGGTAGACCTAGAGCCGGGAACGTCTCTCTCCAATCGGCGCGCTCCCTCGATACGGGAACCACGCCCTAGGCCGACCCTCACGCAGGTAGCGGCGGCGGCGGCGATTGTAGGGGGAACTTTCGGAATTTCAATTTCTCTTTTCCCTTTCTTATTCTCTATCATTCCACATGGCATCTCTTAATTTCATATTCTTCCTCATTCATTCTCTGTCAGTCGTCTTCCTTACTTCCTTCGCCTCCTCCCCTCATCTCCTCCTTTTCCTCGTGACTATGGCTTAGTTACCATCCGCTGCTGGTTATGGCGGCCCGGCCGGCACTACACAGACCGGGCATTTAGCACTGCCTTAATCTTGGCAGCAATGATGCCACCGCGAGGATATCATTACTTTTTGGCTTGGGAAGTAGACGACGCTCCACTGACTCGAAAACGATCGTCCGATGAATCTGTCCGAATACTCTCATTTTGTTATGGTAATAAATGACATGACATTTACGTCAGGACATTGGCAAAGGTAACGATTATATATATATATATATATATATATATATATATATATATATATATATATATATATATATATATACATACCAAAAATAAAGCACTGTACATACTCGACCACCTCTACAAATACAGGGCCCCACTCCCCATCAAAAATCTTCCACTTCTCAGAAACAATACAATATCCGGCTACAAAACGAAATCCGTCCTTCGACAACCACCCTTGTACCTAGGTCACTCTGCTCAGGTATTGCAAACACAAGACAATGCAACATTACGTGAGCGCCGTGTGACACAAACTTCTTTCTTGACGTCCGGTCTACCTTGGCTTCAGTCAACAATCACCTGAGGCGTTGTTGCCTCCTTAGAAAGAGAAAGAGGGGGTGTTGCTGTACTTTCAATCCATGGAAAGGGATGGGGGTTGGGGAGAGAAGGGGGACGCGGGGAGGAGGATAAAATTGAGGAAGGATAAGTAAATAAGATGTAAATATTTACACAACACTAATAAGAGCGTATAACATAATCATGTTAAGAAGTCATCATGAATGCTCGTTGAATACTTCATTCTCAAAGATAAAGACAAAGCTATAACAGCATCAGTCTCAAAAAGCGTCACCAATTAACAATAGAATCGTCGCCATCGACTTCATCAGAATCCATCATCGTCATCAACAAGTAATACAGTAAGAATCATAACCACTGTGACACCAGTATCATCAAGGACCATCACCAAGAACATTATCAAAAGTCATCCCTTACTACCCATCTCCCCAAATCCCCACCTATCATAACCACAATCACCACTATCATCACCATCAAATGTCATGATAATCGACAAATTTATCAACATTATTATGGTCATCAACATAAGCATCAACAAGCATCATCATCAACAAAAAATATAACTTAGCTGCATAATTGGCATCACCGCCAGCATCAACGTATGTTATCAGCATCAGTATCAAAAAGCATCCTCCTGCCAACTCTTGCTACTGTAGGCCGCCTATGGCTGGGTCTGGACACTGGACACTAAACGCTACGACCTAAATCAATGTCGCATACAACCTTCAAAACTCAAACAACTCCTGTCAACATCGATCACAAGGACAACACAGTGAATAATGCAGGCGATTTATTTATTCAATTTGGCAGTTTAGACTTTCAACATATTTATTCATCAACATCATTTATTCACGTATAAACATTTTAAAAACACAAACACAAAATTCAATGATAAGTGTTTTTTCACCCATTAACATTTTACGTAAACACTAACTATAATTTTCCCTTTAAAAAATTGACCTCATATCTTAAAACAAACACAAGTCATACATCCGTTCTCCACACTCGAGCAAGCCGAGAACATTTTTTTTCTCCAACTGCTGAAGGACGAACTTCACGCTTCAAATGGCATAAAATAATTTATGTTCGTGTAAATACATACTCATTCAAAATAATAACACTGATAATGATAAAGACTACAATAATAATTATGATGACAACGATAACAAAAAAAAAGTCTAAGAACAGAAATTAAAATACGCAGATGAATTTACTATCAATCAAATGGAAAGTGGAGGTGGATGGGGGGGGGGGGGAGTATTGCCATATGTTATGCGCGTATGACGACGGTCGTGACAGTTTATCGTCGTTGGCTAAGGGAGAGGCGTACTGGAGGGAGGATGACATGAGAGTTATCGCGCGCGCGCAAGAGAGAGAGAGAGAGAGAGAATATGCTTGTTAGTATAGATATGTGAATATATATGTGTGTGTATGCATGTATGTATGTATGTATGTATGTATGTATGTATGTATATATGTATGTATATATGTATATATGCATGTATGGATACATGAATGAATGTATATATGTATGTGTGTGTGTGTGTGTGTGCGTGTGTGTGTGTATGTGTGTGTGTGTGTGTGTGTGTGTGTGTGTGTGTGTGTGTGTGTGTGTGTGTGTGTGTGTGTGTGTGGTGTGTGTGTGTGTGTGGTGTGTGTGTGTGTGTGTGTGTGTGTGTGTGTGTGTGTGTGTGTGTGTGTGTGTGTGTGTGTGTGTGTGTGTGTGTGTGTGTGTGTGTGTGTGTGTGTGTATAAAAAAGCCAAAATAGTACCTCTTGAAATACAGTAAAAATATCAAAATGTACAAAAATTCCAATAAAATATTCCTTACTTTTCAAAAGTAAAGACAATTTATAAAGAAAGGGAGTGAGCGGGACTTGAGCAAGGGAGGCACGGAGGCAGCAGGAGCAGCAGCTTGGGTCGTAACTTTCCCTCTCAACACGTGCGTCACACATATGTTCGAGATTTACTTCTGTGACGTCGCTCCGGTCCCATCCCTCCTCCCTTCTCCCTCCCACTGATTTCCCTTTTCACCTCTTATTTTCTTCCTCTTTCCCTTTCTCACTATACAAGTACTATTTTTACTTTCCTGTTGAATACGGAAGAAAAGACTGAAGGAGGGAGAAAGAGGAGGGAGGAAGGGAGGGGAGAAGAAAGGAAAATAGGTAGAATAGATAGAGGGGAGACAAGCAAACAAATACATAAATAAATACCATAGATATGCGAAATATAACAAACCTATATGAGGCGTGAGGGACCAGATGTAAGACGTAGAAATCCTCTCTGGGCGAAAAGGTCGAAGGAGGGAGGGATGGGGGAAGGTGTGGGTAGGGTCAAAGGAAGGAGGGAAGGAGGGAGGTGAGGGAAGGGGGGAAGTGAGAGTAGGGACCAAGAACGAGGGAAAGGATTGAGAAACAAGAGGAAGGGAAGGGGCAGAGGTCTGAAGGAAAGACAGCCAGACAAATGCGTAGGAGGCAGGATCCAAACAAAGTCAGACTCGAAGGAAGAGAGAACGAAAGAGAGTAAAAGCGATTCTTCGGGTGGGAGTGAGAGTAGTCGTAAGAAAAGCAGTCATAGTGTGGAGTCCGATTTATTTCAAGAGATTTAGGACGAAGCCTTCCACCACAAGGAGGAGAAAGGGGAGGAGGAGGAAGAGAAGGAAGATGTGGAAGAGGAGGAAATGGGCAGAAGCCAAATGGGGATGTACACTATATGAAGGACCATGTGGTAATGAGAAAGAGAATGGGGAATGGGGAGCAGAAGGAGATCCATGTGGGGAAAGAACAGGAGAGGGAGATCCATGTGGGAAAAGAGAAGGAGAGGGAGATCCATGTGGGAAAAGAGAAGGAAAGGGAGATTCATGTGGGTAGAATCGAGAAATAAAGTGAGAGAGAGAGAGCGAGTGAGAATGGTGGGTATGTGGGAGGGGAGAAAGGAAAGGGAAGAATGACGAAGAAAGGAGGGAGGGGAAAGGGAGGGAGGGTGGGGGGTTAAGGACCGCATGCACAGCCGCTACTGTGCTGTGGGCGAGGGGGGAGGGTGTCGTGAATGCCTTCACCGCATCAACAGACTAACGAGGGTAAACACAGACCCGTTGGCACAAACACCACACGAAAGGTTGGCCAGTGTTTCTGCGGTGTCTGGCGAGGGGAGATGTGGGGGATCCCTTCAAAGCTACCTCCTTTCCCTTTTGCTTGTGTCCCCATGTCTCTAGTTTAAGAAGAGAGAGAGAGAAAGCGAAAAATAAAAAAAATAAAAAGAATGATGCCAGTGCCTTGGCTTTCCCAAAACAAAATTACAAATACATACACATACACGTACACGTACACGTACACGTACACGTACACACACACACACACACACACACACACACATTCATATGCATATCTACTCTTCATCATCATAAAAGCTACCGATGCACCTTCGATATATACAGATAAATACATTTATTCCATTATTGTTTTTCTCTCTTTAAAAAAAACATATAACGAAAGAAAAAGGCACGTACCAGTTAATTTTTCTCTGAAATTATCTTGCTCCTCCCCTTATCGATGACGTAAACAAATGCCCGGGCGAGGGTGCGCCTTCCGCTTTCTGTCGCGTTGGGTCATACCCTCTTAAATTTCTCTCTTTTTTAGAGTAAATGCCTGCCCGGTAGGGGGAAATTGCATTTGATTCCCCATAGAACACGTACACCTAAACGCATCCCACACATGTAAATCATGCTTTTATAATAAACTAGATTCTGTAACAGAAAAGGAAGGAAGGAGAGAAGGGAAGGAAGGGAAAGGAAGAAGGGAGAGGAAGGAAGGGGAGGGGAGAGAGGGAAAGAGCTCGTAAAGGTAATATATCAACAATCAGCATAAAGCAAAAACTAAAATTTAATGAGGGAAGTAGGAGACAGAGAAAACGGGAAACGAAGATGGAACAAAAGATGCAAAAGAAGAATATCGGTCAAAAACGACATGAAAAATAGAATTAAATCAAAAGCTAGAATAGGGAGAAAAGCAGAGACGAGAGAGACTTTATCCGGAGCCAGGAACGTCAAGCGCAAGCAGGCCTCAGGCGAAGAACCAACCCCAAGGTCGCAGCAACATTGAGGTTGCTCGCCTCACGGCTGGCAAGGAGAGGAGCGTGCGAACATTCCTCTTGGAGCTCGTGTGCACTAGGACACTCACGCACACACGAACGTACACAAGCACACAGACACACACAATGTACGCTGTCCGTCCACTCATCTCGCTCTCTCTCTCTTTGGTTCGGATTTCTTCACTATGGGTCTAATATTTCTGCTTTATCTATAACTCCTCTTGCTCCTTCTCCTTCTCCTCCTCCTCCTATTTTCTTCTTCCTTTCCTTATACCCTACTTTCTTCTCCACCTCCATCTTGCCACACATATCTCTAAACTGCCAACAACCTCCTCCATCTCTTTTATTCTCTCCCCATCCTTCATCACCCCCTCCACTTCCTCCATCTTCTCCCTCAGTCCTCCGATCAACCTCCATCTCCCCTTTCCCCCTCATCGCCGCCTCCATCCTCTTCCACTCCTACCCCATTTCCATCTCCCTTTACTAAAACTCAACCACTAGTGCATTTCTTTAACACAAAGGTCCCCAAATGCACGGCTTCCCTCAAGCCAGCCCTCGAATGCGAATAGGAGCTGCGGATAAAGCGGCTGTTTAGCGTGTGGGCGTGACAGGAACCGAGAGTACGTCACGCTCTCTCGCACTCCCTCCCTCGCTCCAACTCCTGCTGCCTCCTGCTGTTCTCGTCTCCCTCGCTCCCTCTCTTAGTTCCTTAGCCACCACTCCTGCTGTCCTTGCCTTCTACTACCTTCCTCGCTTCCATTCCTACTGATCCCGCTGTCTCCTATCCCCCGCCATCTGTTTCCGGCTCCGGTTGTTACTTCTTCCTACTGCCTCCTCCTGCCTCCCTCTGTTCAGCTCGTGTTGGTCAGCGGAAATCGCCGCCACCTTCTCCCTCCTTGGACTTCCATTGGCGTTGCTCTAAACCTTCCTCGGCTAGCGACCGCCTTACGTTTGACCGGCAAGGATGATTATTTTCATGATCAACGAACAGGATATAAAATTAACCCAAAGGCCATTGCTAATGAATTCCTTTGCGTTACAGAATCAGAATCCAATTTTCATCCCTCTCTATGTTGACTCCTCCACTCCACACCACTCCTCTCCTCTCCTCTCTCTGCTGTAAAACGCGTCGATCAACAAGGACGGACAGACACCATTTGCCGATGCGGGTAATGCTGCCTTCCCATATGATGATGGCAGTTGTGGGGGATGACAGCCGATAATGCTCAACGCCGAATCAAATAGTCTGTCTCATCCTGTCGCGGTTTGCGAATTTGTTTGCTTGACTTTTGTGTGTGTGTGGGGGGGGGGGGTTGCTAAAACATATACGAATGTATATAGAAAATCTAGAATATATATAAAAAAGGACAAGCGATCGATTGAAGTATTAGCAAGAGCGACCAAACAACAATAATGGCGGTGGTGTGGCCTAGCATTATTTCACTATTCTATGCTGGGTATTCAGTCGCTCAACGTAAGAACCAACCCATAGAAGAGATAAATCTTACCGTAAAATGCGAATGGAAATTGGAAACAAAGACTTTTTCCTTGCTCCTGCTAATCCCAAAAAATGTGATATCGAAGCGAGAGTTATCTCTGATTTTAGAAAAAAATCGAGGTCATTTGGTGCTGTACGTAGATAGGAAGAGAAAACGACACCGACAGACAGACCAGGAGACATACAGTCAGCGACATGGACCTTCTCGCCGAACTGCACACACAATACAACCATTCATTCAGCTACAGCAGGATTAGTCACAGATTTTGCACCCCGAGCATAAGTGTATGCACATTTCGTAATAACTCTTGATCTTCACAATCGGATAATGGTTTAGGCGAAAGAGATCGTTTCGCTCCCATCCTAGGTGCTAGATCTGAGTGACCCGCCCACTCGCTTCGCGTGCTCCCTCGTCACGATGGGGTGTGCAGGAACATTTCGATCACAAGGAGAAAGTAAAGCAGGGGAAGGGAAGGTAAGAGAGAGAGAGAGAGAGAGAGAGAGAGAGAGAGAGAGAGAGAGAGAGAGAGAGAGAGAGAGAGAGAGAGAGAGAGAGAGAGAGAGAGAGAGAGAGAGAGGCGATGGAAACAAAACCGAGAGTGTAAATACCGACAGAAGACCAAAAATGGAGCATTTAACGGTAGAGCAATAATCCATCAAAAAGTAAGGACATCCTTGCGGGGGCGTGGCGGCCCTGAAGGAGGCAGTAGTGTGACGGTATGTGTCGCGGAGGCAGACAGAGGAACAAGTTGAAGAGTCAAGGAAGGACGGAGGAGAGGGCGGTGGGAGAAGGATGGAAGGGAATGGAAAAAAAGGAAAGGAAAGAAGTTGGAAGGAAAAGGAAGAAAAGGATGAGAGAGGGATGAGGGAGGAAGGTGGGGTGGCGGGAAGTGAGGAAGGGAAGGGAAGGGAAGGGAAGGGGAGGAGAGGGGAGGGGCAGGGAGGATAGGAGGAATCCACCGCACACTTTCACCGCCCACAACTCTCACCATTCTCCATACATCACCCCACCCTCTTGTACTCTTGACGTGTGCACAAATATATATCGATAGAAGACCAGCCTATTTAAGACAATTGACTGATATTCCATAATTATCAAGCGAATGGGAAGAACAAATACATAAATCAATAAATCATAAACAAACAAACATTTCCGATATGCACACTGACTACCACCATTCTCTTCCGGTGGTTTCCTACAAACAGGGAAAAGACGACAACGAACAAGATAAACGAAACAATAACAAGAACCACGACGAAAGCGATGGTCCATTCCTCTTTTAAAAAAGGAGTATAAGAGAATATCAAGGAAGAT
>NW_028234422.1:23233365-23250865 GCF_977035675.1 Penaeus japonicus | reverse complement strand
AGAAGGAGGAGAGGGAAGGGGAAGGGAAGGGAGAGGGAAGGGAGAGGAGAGGAGGGAAGGAGGGGAGAGAGGGAGGGAAGGGGAGGAGAGGAGGGAGAGGAGAGGGGGAGGGAGAGAGAGAGGGAGAGGGGGGAGAGAGGGGGAAGGAGGGAGAGAGAGAGGGGGAAGGAGGGAGAGAGAGAGGGGGAAGGAGGGAGAGAGAGAGGGGGAAGGAGGGAGAGAGAGAGGGGGAAGGAGGGAGAGAGAGAGGGGGAAGGAGGGAGAGAGAGAGGGGGAAGGAAGGAGAGAGAGGGGGAAGGAAGGAGAGAGAGGGGGAAGGAAGGAGAGAGAGGGGGAAGGAAGGAGAGAGAGGGGGAAGGAAGGAGAGAGAGGGGGAAGGAAGGAGAGAGAGGGAGAGGGAGAAGGAGAAGGAGAGGGAGAGGGAGAGGGAGAGAGAGGTCGAAAGTCAACCTGGAGGTCAAGAGGTCACCATAAAAGGTTGGGAGTTTACATAAATGAACGTCAGAGTTGAGGCGAGCTTGGTGGGCGGGGTTGCTGTGTAGGTGGGTGGGAGGGGGTCATGGGTAGGAAGGAGAGATGGTGGGGAGAGGTAATGGTCTGTAACACTGCGGACCAACAGCACATGAACAGACTTTTCACTGACTCTAATTTCTGGGTAGTTTAAGCTTTTACGACACAAGATACAAGCAGGTACACTACATAAATAAAAAGCTTAATACTAGAAAATCAACAATAACGACAACAAATATTAAACTCGAACCGTCGATAACACAGGAGGTAGACACACAAACAGATAATAACAGAATAAAATAATGCACGACAAGGAGAGATATAGCCGAGATCAAAATACAAGTTCAGAACATGTTTATGGAATACTGTAAGGATGGTCATAATATTTAAAAAGAATACGAGACGTTGTGCGGGAGGGGGGGGGGTGTAACAGAGTATCGGTGGTTAACAAACCAAGACTGAGGCTAAACTGAATAACAGTAAAATAATAATAATAATAACTAACTAATTCAAGGAATAAAAAGTAAAAGAAAATTAAATAATCAAAAACATATATAGATAAAAAAATACAAAAATAATAAATCTAAACAACACTAAAGACAACGAGCACAGCAACAAAAGGCAATCAATATAGCATTAATCTATTCAATTAGTATCTATTGAGCACACACCGACGACAACGACGACGACAAGGAGAGCCAAATGAAAGCGCCGCCCCTGTGATTCCCCCTCGGTCGCCATGATTAACACTGCCAATGCCGTGTTGTGTCTTCGCCGCAGTATCATAGTTGGCTTAAATAGTGTCACCGACGCGGCTTGCCATCTTGGGGAACAGCGCCGCCATAAGCATGGAGGTTGCCATCTTGGTGCCTTAATTAACAGTGCCATGGCACCGTCACAAAGAAAGCATGGGCACTGCCACCACCGCCGTGCCATTTCTTCCCAAATAAAGAGGCATCCAAAAGAAATGGAAGAAGGAAGTTAAGCAGAGGAGAAATAGGATAGATAATGGAAGAGGAAGAAAAAGAAGAAAAAACTTTAAACGATCATAAAACGATGATAAACAAAGATGGCGAGGAAGAGTTACGGAATAATTAGAACAGGGCAGAAAAAGACGAAGAAAAAGTAGGAGGTGGAGGAAGAAAAAAAAGAGGAGGAAGAGGAGCATGGAGAGGAGGAGGGAGGAGGAGGAGATGGAGCAAGGATAGGAGGAGGAGGAGGAGGAGATGGAGCAAGGTGAGGAGGAGGAGGCGGAGGAAGAGATGGAACAGGGAGAGGAGGAGGAGATGGAGCAAGGTGAGGAGGAGGAGGCGGAGGAAGAGATGGAGCAGGGAGAGGAGGAGGAGATGGAGCAAGGAGAGGAGGAGGAGATGGAGAAATGAGAGGAAGAGGAGGAGGAGATGGAGCAGGGAGAGGAGGAGGAGGTGGTGGAGCAGGGAGTGGAGGAGGAGGGAGAAGAGGAGTAGGATAACGAAGAACGAAGAAAATGAGTGAATATATAAGAGAGGTTTCAGGTCTATTCACCCCAGTTGAAAGAGCACCGTGTTAACACCGACAAGAAGCACCAACACTTATGAAAAATTCCCCAGCACGATTAAGGCAGAAGCAGCAGCTGCCCTTGCTGTGTATGAGTTCAAAGGAGGATGGAGAATAGAAAGGACTTGAGAAGAAACGAAAGAAGGAAAGTAAGAAAGAAGGATGGAAGGGGGAGGGCAAATAAGAAGGCAGGAAGAGAAAAAAAGTAAGAGGAGGAGGAAAGAAAGATGAAAAGGAAGGAAGGAGTGCATGAATTAAAGAAAGAAAGAAGGAATGAAGGAATGATGAGAGATAAAAAAGAAAGGAAGAGTGAGGAAAGAGATGGAGCGACAAAAGAAAAGGGGCAAGGAAGGAAAGAGGAGGGGTGGGGGTGAACGGAAGAAAAAGAAACGGATAGACAGATCGAGAGTGAAACTAAAAACGTCGTCCTTTGGAAGGTCAAGGGTCCGGAGCCCACAGCGGCACAGCGGCACTCCGTTGACCTTTGCTCTCTGGCGAAACAGCATGTGGGAAGGTCAACCGCTGCGCCGCCGTAACCCGGGAGCCCATCCCTCTCATCCCTGCAGGACTTTTCGCTTATCCTCATCTTGAAAACACCGTATCATTTCAAACGTAAATGCTGACCATTACTTTCCTATGCCAATTTCTCTTCCTAAAAAATCAATTTTATCGAATTGTCACATTCTCTTAATGAACACATACCCGCGCGCATGTACAAGCTTACGCACACCTCTTTCTCTTTCTCTTTCTCTCTCTCTCTCTCTCTATATATATATATATACATACATATATATATATATATATATATATATATATATATATATATATATATATATATGCGTGTGTGTGCAGGTATTATATATAGATACATATATATAAACACACACGTATACACGTATATATTATAATATACACACACACCAATACTACACATATATACATTACATATATACATATATATATACATACCATACATATATATATATATATATATATATATATATATATATATATATATATATATATACATACATACATATACATATACATACATACACATACAGCGTTAACACATACATATGTAAACTTATGCGTATTCATATAATACACATATATGTACATAAAGCTATAGACTGTAGATGTATAGATGTATATATATACATACATACATGTCAAAGCTCAATCACCCCGATAAAAACGACATAATCAGACTTTCACACAAGATGGGCGTCGGGCAAGCAGCTGGACGGACGGACAAGTCGTCGTGCAGCATCAACAATCCAGGTGGGCGGCTGCTGTGCGGGAGTACAGGCAGGGGGCGGCCGTGGGCGTAGGAGGGTAATTCAGGGGGATGGGCGTAAAAGGGTGCTTGAAGGGGTGGGGGTGGGGGATGGGCGTGAGAGGGTTTGGGGATGGGGGCGGAGACTAGGCTCTCGCTACTCCGGCTGGGGATCGATGCTGCTGTACACACGTGACGCGGCAGCAGCAGCAACAAACACGGGGGCGAGAGACCGGGATCGTGGGCGGGAGGGCGCTTTAGCAGATTGGTGGGCAGGGAGTGGGCGTATTGCACAGGCTACACTGGCCATAATTCCTCATTTCATGGTAGGGGGATATGAAGAATAAATCCTGAATGATATTCGTGTCTGTCTGTCTGGTTGTAGGCGCGCGCGCGCTTCCTAATATCTAAAATACTGGCTTCCTTGAATTAATGCATAGTTGATATCAAATTTCTCTCTCTCTCTCTCTCTCTCTCTCTCTCTCTCTCTCTCTCTCTCTCTCTCTCTCTCTCTCTCTCTCTCTAATTATATATATATATATATATATATATATATATATATATATATATATATATATGTTCTTATTAATAACCTCAATAGCAAAGAAAAGGGGATAACAATACTTAATCCAGAGTCTACACTGTAACGTCCTCCCTTACTTCTCAGGGAGGCAATAACAATATCATCATCAACAGTCACATTTTCAAAATCCTCTGGCCAACCAGCTGTCTGTTAGTCTTGTTGACAGTCTTTTCCATCCTAAACTCTCACCTAACTCTCTAAACTTTTCCTCAAGTATATAAAAAATAAAAGCACAAATGCATAACCATAAAAAGAATGCACAAAATTTGAACGAAAGATCAACGACGGCACTGTATTCTATAGAGTACACTGCAATTCCCATATTGAAAAGCAGCTGCTACTTATGACGGTGCATAAACAGCGTATCCTGCCCCCCCCCCCCCTCTCCCATCCTACCCTTTAACCCTATCTCTCCTACCCCCACCCCCACCCCTGCCATCTCATGTTACCCTGGAGTTTGTGGGGGAATGAGACCCTGTGATGAACACACTCCTTCGTCCTTGTGGTTGGCGTATGGCCTTACAGAGATGAGAGTGAAGGGGGTGTGTGTGTGGGGGGGGGGTAAACCTGGAAGGATTGGTAGTGGTGAAGGGAGAATGAGATATGGGGAAATGGAGGGGCAGAGGGGTAAATGGGAGAGGAAAGCTGAGGGAAGAACATGTGTACAGAGCCAGAGAATCCACACACAGATAAGTACACGAAACAGACAAACACATCTTCACATTAAAACGAGCAACCTGCGCGAAATGCACCTCGAGGCATGAGAGAGAAGCAACAACAAAAAAACAAACGAAACGAGATGAAGAACGAGCAACTCGCTGATAATCAAACGATCACAAATTAAAAAGGGGAAAGAGGGAAAGGAGGGGGGGGGGGTTAATCGACAAAATATCATCACCGACAAAGAGCGGAAACCCACCTATGGGCAAGAGACAGACGACGCGTGACACCATACACAGACAACACCCACAGCAGGAGAAGCGCCAGCGGGCGTTGATCGCCTGTCCCCCCCTCCACCCCCTCTACCTCCTCCTCAACTCGCGCACACCTCAGCCATTTCCCAACGCAGGGAGCGGCTCCCCCGACAGCGCCACCGTCGTCGGAATGGGACCTGCACATGTGTCCCCACTTCAAGGTTACGTAGGCAATAGGGAGGAGGTAGAAAGACTGAAATGGAAAAAGGAGGGCGGAGGTGGGGGGCGGGGAGGGAGAAGGTGGAGGAGGGGAAGGAGGAGGAAAAGGTATAGGAGTAGGAGGAGGAGGAGAAGGTGGAGGAGGGGAAGGGGAATGGGGGAAGAGGAGGAACAAGAAGGGGAGGGGGAGGAGAAGGTGGAGGAGGGGAAGGGGAATGGGGGAAGAGGAGGAACAAGAAGGGGAGGAGGAGGAGAAGAGAGCCAGCGAATGGGGGAGGAACTTTTAAAAGCTAACTTTTATAAGCCAATGGGAAAACATGCATCAGGTGTAATCAAACTATGATTAAGATGGACCAGGACACATAATGAGAGATATGAGGGAAACTAATAGATAAATAAATGAAACAATATAAAATGTAAAATAAATGAGGTAGAACCACCACAAGCAATCTCTAACCGTATCTCGTGTCATTTTGACTTATCCCTTCCCAACACGCTCCTGCAAAACACGGCCATGTTTGGCCAACATTGAAAAAAAACTCCGTATTGATCTTGCCATACGTAGGCCTAAGAAGAGTAAGCCTACGTCCTTCCATGGTATTTTGAGGGACACGGCGAGTCTTCAAGGGGCCGATCGATGTCCCAACAGCTGCACCAGCAGTGGTAGAAGCGGCAGTCGTATTAGCAGCCTCCGTATTTAAAAAAAAACACGAAAGTACACAACTATATACGGGAGACAGAAACAAGACGAAATACTTATCCTTAATTGGGTAGCAGAGGTAGGTGTGGATGGGGCTGGTTCCGGAGGCCGGTTAACCAAGGCTAATGGTTTTAATAGGTGATGGAAAAAACTCAAAAGAGAGGGAGAGAGGGAGAGAGGGGGAGGAAGGGGGGAGAGGGAGAGGGTGGGTGGGAGGGAGGGAGGGGGGAGGGGGGGGGAGAGAGGGAGAGAGAGAGAGAGAGAGAGAGAGAGAGAGAGAGAGAGAGAGAGAGAGAGAGAGAGAGAGAGAGAGAGAGAGAGAGAGAGAGAGAGAGAGCGCACATGCAAGCAAAAAACCTGTTCATGGAATATTTATATAATGAACTCATCTTCAGAGCTGTACCATGAGAAACTCGCTCAAATTTCTGGACTGTCGTTTTCACTTGAAGGTTGCGCACTGCGATGTACTTTCTACATTATTTCAGTAATCACACTCGTGAAGCACCCACAAGAAATTTCAAGAAAATGTCGAAGTTCTTCATTCCCTTGGGGGGAAAAGGGGGGAAGAAAATAACGAGGACGCGAGTTTAAGCGCTCGTTCTTTCTTTGTTTCTAGATTATCTCATCATCCATTCTGTCTTGTCTTTCCTTTCAAATAATCAAATTCCATCACTACCATCAACACAGACGAAAATAAATTCGTCCAGCTTATCCATTCCAAAATATACAAAAACAAAAACAAAAAGAGATACTAATAATTGTTTTCAAAATATGACTTTCCGCACGAAGCCTCTTGAGAAAACCGTCACATTCTCACACTCTCACCCTAAAGAACAAATCACAATGTAATGCCGTCTGTGCACCTTCTGGACACACTAACACACTTTCACCCTGCAACCCCAAGCACCAGCTGCTATGTAAAGTGTAAAAGAAAGGAAGGAAGGGAGGGACGGAGGGAGGGAAGGAGTGAGGGAGTGAGAAGGAAAAAAAAGACCACTCTTCAAACTTCGGGAATTCCAAGCTCTTCTGCTATTTTCTTACATCATCGTTGACAAAAGCGCTATTTCACTTTTGTTTTGGTCTACTTAGGCGATTGTCGTATTTGCCCTACATAAATACATTGGTGTTGATTCTGAAAATGCAGTCATGCAGACAAACCTCCTATCTGTACTAACAATGAGAGTCCCTTCCATTACTACTACTGCTATTACTAATACTACTTCTACTAACAACAATAATATTCAGTTCGGTGAAGTTTGTGAGTACAAGGCCACTGTCATAAAAATAATAAATCATAAATACCTAGCAATACAATAAAACATATCATAATATCTGTTAATGTGCGTGGTGATATCTAAACCATGACCAACTAGGATATCTCTCTGTGTCCTAAGTTTGTACTAATACATACCTATAGTATATTAGTTCTAAATGCAGCTATCTTATACAACAGTTTACAAATCATCTATATACATGTACAACTAAGCATGTAATCAAAATCTTCATACTAACATCCAGTTTTAAATATCAACCACAGACCTCCCCTTCCCTGTAAACGCTGTATGTGGTAACACCAGAATTTGGGATCATGTTCTGCTGAGAGACCCTTTATCACCCTTTTTAAAATTTATCCAAAACGAGGGACAACACCTATTACCTGAATCTATATTTAGAAACAGAGCTTTACTTCTGAAGACGGTTTAGGCCTACATGATTCCCTAGCTCGTATGCATGTATGGTGCATATACAGCACCTGCAAACAACCAAACGGAATCATATTCATTCACATAAACAGAAAATATACAAACTTTCAAGGTTCTGCACCTACGTTTTTATCTAACAGATACAACCAAGTACATGTGAAGGCTTTATGGATGCAAAAAAACAGTCTCTGATATAACTTTAAATGTTAACCCTTGTGCAAGATAATATATAATCCTGTGTATGTATTTTACCTACTGATAAATATAGTACTAATAATGTTCAAATACTGTAAATAACATTTTAATGCCATTTTTATTTCCATTACAACATAAGAAACCACCATTAAAATGCTCTGAGTGTAAAGTGCATTTGTGATGACTTTCCAATAGATGTCATCCTATAGGTAAGATTACAAAACAATAATCAAATGCATTCTGTGCAACATGTGCAATTATATAATTGCAATAATAGAAATTAGAGTTCAAATCAACTAACTAAACTAAAACTTCCATTTGCACTTGTGAATATTAATCTAAACATGAAAATTACACTGCATCCAGCACAGGAAAATCCTTGAAACAAGTTTGACAGGTTATACTTGGAATAAACAATATAGATGTGTGTGTGCATGCGTGTGTTAAAGTGGGTGTGCATGTGGATATGCATGTGGGTGTGAATGTGGGTGTGAATGTCGGTGTGGATGTGGATGTAAATGTGGGTGTGGGTGTGAATGTCGATGTGGATGTGGATGTAAATGTGGGTGTGGGTGTGGGTGTGAATGTGAATGTGGGAATGGGAGTGCGTGCATGTATGTGAGTATGGGGATGCATGCATGTATGTGGGTATGGGGATGCGTGCATGTATGTGGGTATGGGGATGCGTGCATGTATGTGGGTATGGGGATGCGTGCATGTATGTGGGTATGGGGATGCATGCATGTATGTGGGTATGGGGATGCATGCATGTATGTGGGTATGGGGATGCATGCATGTATGTGGGTATGGGTATGCATGCATGTATGTGGGTATGGGAGTGCATGCATGTATGTGGGTATGGGAGTGCCTATATGTATGTGGGTATGAGAGTGCGTGCATGTATGTGGGTATGGGAGTGCGTGCATGTATGTGGGTATGGGAGTGCCTGCATGTCTATGTGGGTATGGGAGTGCATGCATGTATGTGGGTATGGGGATGCGTGCATGTATGTGGGTATGGGAGTGCGTGCATGTATGTGGGTATGGGAGTGCCTATATGTATGTGGGTATGAGAGTGCGTGCATGTATGTGGGTATGGGAGTGCGTGCATGTATGTGGGTATGGGAGTGCCTGCATGTCTATGTGGGTATGGGAGTGCATGCATGTATGTGGGTATGGGGATGCGTGCATGTATGTGGGTATGGGAGTGCGTGCATGTATGTGGGTATGGGAGTGCCTATATGTATGTGGGTATGGGAGTGCGTGCATGTATGTGGGTATGGGAGTGCCTATATGTATGTGGGTATGAGAGTGCCTGCATATATGTGGGTATGGGAGTGCCTGCATATATGTGGGTATGGGGATGCGTGCATATATGTGGGTATGGGAGTGCCTATATGTATGTGGGTATGAGAGTGCGTGCATGTATGTGGGTATGGGGATGCGTGCATGTATGTGGATATGGGGATGCGTGCATGTATGTGGGTATGGGAGTGCGTGCATGTGTGGGTATGGGAGTGCCTACATGTATGTGGGTATGAGAGTGCCTGCATATATGTGGGTATGGGGGTGCCTGCATATATGTGGGTATGGGAGTGCCTGCATATATGTGGGTATGGGAGTGCCTGCATATATGTGGGTATGGGAGTGCCTGCATATATGTGGGTATGGGAGTGCCTGCATATATGTGGGTATGGGAGTGCAGGCATGTGTGTGTGTCATGTCTAAGTGAGCATGCCTGCATAGATGATGTTTTCACATCAATATGACTGACATCAATTTTCACCTGGACACATCCAAGCCATCATTAACAAGACAGATCTCATTTGCTAGGTGACTGCAGAACCTTATGGTTGGTTGAACCAATCTATAAATCACTGGGAATGATTAAGTTGTAAGGCAACATACCTGACCTTAACCATATTTCAAATAAAATAATCAGACAACAGTTCAGATTTTCCAACTTTTATTTTTAAAAGTTTTAAATCCCATCCTTCAGTAAAATAAAAATGCATAAAAAAATACATATATATATAAAAAAAAAAAACAGAATTATATATGCAACAAAAGCATACAATGTTCAAGTTACTTAGTGCAATCTACGCATGATCACCTCATTCAAATAAAAGGATGTTGGTGTAATTCATGATGCACAATAATGAGGAGACACTCTAAGAGTAAAGGTACTGCAATTTTATTGTACTGTACTCTCTGACAATAGAACTTTCACCCAATGATGCCAGGATGATGTGCTGTTGACTATGGTTTTCTTTCATTACCTTTTACATTATGAAGTTTCCAGTTTTAAGAAGTGGATTAGATACCAGTAATAAGCCCACCTATTTTCACTTGTTGACTTTGTCTCTTGAATTTTGGGGAAGAAAGATTGTATTTCCCAAGTATCAATGGGTTATATGAATCAACTGAAAGAAAACACATTTTTCTTGCAAGTAATAAATATAAGGATTATTCACACAATTTCCATGAGAAAGAAAATGTGCCACTATTACACTCAAAATTTATTATTTATAACAAATTAAACTCAATAAAGAAAGTCCCTATTCAGTACAGCCCTATTCTCTAAGAAAGAAAGAAAGAAAAAAAAAAAACTAATGATATGAACACCTACAGTATCCCTACTACTTTCACACTTAAATTTCAAAGTTCGTTTCAATCTTCTTAAAGTCAGCATCCTTACTATAAAGATGGGAATTCAGAAATAAATGCACAAGACTTCATTTTCAAAATCCTCTCTCCTCACATTTTTAGAACAAATTGAAGTGAGGTTGGATAGAAAGTATCATTCATTAGCTTTACAGAAAAACAATTGAACTCAAATGGTTATCCTCTTGGTCTAATATATCAGATTAACACTTGCCTGGCAAGTAATAATCTGTTTACAATACAAGGAATGAATAGAACAATACAGATTTTTTCAAGTCCTATAATACAATGTATTCATTAATGTCTACCATCCCCCTCTGTTAATCTCTTATGCAATA
This sequence comes from Penaeus japonicus, assembly GCF_977035675.1. Taxonomy (NCBI): domain Eukaryota; kingdom Metazoa; phylum Arthropoda; class Malacostraca; order Decapoda; family Penaeidae; genus Penaeus; species Penaeus japonicus. The sequence continues at coordinate 23,240,225 of NW_028234422.1, read as the reverse complement.
ATATCGTATTCACTTTGACAAAAGATTTTCCAACTTTTATCACTTTTCTTTTCACAATGTGGTATATATGTACATTTCATATCTAAATTCAATAGCATATTGCAGTAAAAAAAAGGTAAACTGTACACTGTATGTCTATAAATATGCTCTAGCTTTTCAAAATCAATGTGGACGTAGATGTACTGTAACATAAATAATATATTTCCTATTTCAGTCGAGCCACTAGCTGAGATAAACTGATATATCATTAACAAGGAGCAACAGAGCTTTCTTGATTTCATACAAGCTTGGTTTTTACCCATAGCATTTCATTCTATTATCACACTCACTTTCAAAAAGACTTCACAAACCTCCTTGATTATCTTTTCCTGTGAAGCATTAATTCTCTAAAGTTCTTGAATAAAACAAAAAACAAATCTTGAATTTCATGTTCACTTTCTGATCTAAACTGAGTTGATGTGTTAGCTGTTTGCTGTTTTTTTTTTCTAGATGAGCTTTGTAAAACCAACAAGGTAAGAATCATTGCATTATAGGGTCATATAGCTAAATTGACAACCTATGCCTGAAAACCTACATCTTATTTCTCATCATACAATATTTGAGGAGGAACTGTATAAAAATATTTAAATGTGACAACTGCTTATGAAATGACTGAACTGAAGTTGAGTACTTCTAAATAATCAATTTTTTCATTGGAGAGACTAATAATAATGCAAAGCTGGAGTGTACATGTCCCTCCAATTAATCTCAACATCCAAAAACACCTATTTAGGAACACATATAAGGACAACTTGCACTGCCTCTAAAGTAATGGTCTGACTGTAAAGGTGCACCTTGATCTAAAATACGCGAAAATAAGCCGTCAAACATCATACTCAATCTATCCTTGGTAAAATATTAGTATACGAAAACTATGGCTATCACACAGAAGATATGTTTTCTTGTGTAAGAACTATACCTAATCTGATGCTCTTTTCCATAACCAGCATAGTTTCCATGATAGCACACACACACACACTCCCCATCCAACAGGGAACTGCGGAAAATTGTAGGCATAGTTTTTGTCAAACAACTTCAAAACAAAAACACATTAGTCTAATGTTTTTAACTCACATGTATTATAATCATATATCAAACACATAACTTTTTAATTTCAGTTCATGGTGGAAATCTCATGATTGAAGTAAATCAATGTCATGAACTATTAACCCATTCCCGACGGGGGAATTCTAGCCTTGAATGTCCAAATGCCGGGGCGTTCGAATTATTAGGCCTAAATCAATTGAATGGCTGGCACAATACTGTGCCGCCCGGCAACTGGGCTTTTGAATGCGCGGTACACATGCTGTACCACCCGTCCTGTGTGGGTTAATGATGAAATCCATGGTTGGCATCACAATAAGGAATATATATATACTGTTTTATCATTATTCCCAAGAAAAGATATCAAACAAATAAGACAATATTAGAAAAATGCCACATTTAAATCCCTTCAGTACAGAGACTAACCCATTTTTGTTTAAGAAAACAAACGATAAGAACTGAGGATGAAATAAAAATGGCGTCACTCAATAGACCTTCGACTACATCAATCTTGAAAGTAAGGTACAATACTTTTACAGTTTGCAAGACCACCAATACCATGTGGCCTACACACATTGTTCTAAAGATCTTAAATTTTGAGACAAAATTTAGGAGATAGAATGACATCAGCAAAATTAATCATACGGCAGAATAATTCAGACAATATCACATTTGTGGTATTGCTACCTTTAATATGATCTTCATTAGCATTGTATTTATATCATTTCCTAACAAAAAAGGAAGCCGAGATGAGTCACATCTCATTATGTCTAGAATTGGACAATATTTTGGTACTCATGGCAGTCCATTCAAACTTCATCAAGATTCACATCATACTCTCCAAAGCTATAGCTTTTTCACTTCCCACTACTAGGATCTTAGTTTTGAACAATTCCATAAAGTCTCAGTGTAATGCATCATATACCGGCTTCACCTTAAAACTGCTTCATGAATACCATGCAGTAAACAAAGAGCAGTACCTGATTAGTTGGTACATAACTAATACCTGAAAGTAATTATAAAAAGATGTTCTAAAGAAAGAGACACCTTCAAGTGGATGCAATTTCAGGGTTGCAAGTGGAAACAGAGGTCCCAGCTTTCAATCATCCTCTACTATGAATATGCTGAACTTCCAGACAGAATCAAATTGCTGAGATTGCCTGGTATATATGAAAATGAACTTTACTTTCTTTAAGAATGCCTTACCAATTATCCCCCAAATTACTGAAGCAGGCTAGAAAATCAAATTGTTAAAGTCGATTAACATGTAACCACTGTACAAAATGTTCTTATCCAAAGACCAAATCCAACGGAAATGACAATTCCCTAAAAACAGTAGGCTTGCAACAGAGAGCAATATATAAATCTCACTATCAGGTAAGCCTACTTTGAACACATGTTCCCCTCGAGTGCATAAGCCTTCCAAGCAACAGGAATATTACTTTTCAAAGCAATTTTGCATTCATCATTCAAGAGTTAAGAACGAGGGGTAGAAGACGCTAAAGGGAAGATTGGAAATCTACCGAAATCACGAAGCCTTCGAGATAAAATAACAGGGACGAGAGATCTTACGGCAGGAAGCGGTGCAGAAGATGGAGATCCTTCTATTACTAAGAAAACTTCGTAATCCCAATAAAAATTACATTCTCCTTTTCCTCCGCTGATCCATTGTTCGAATTCCTCATCTCCTCTTATCTCCCCAAAGAGAAATTAATAGAAATGAACTTACCTTTAACGCGTTGAGGTCGATGTCATCCAAGCTACAATTCACAGACTGGGAGTGAGCCATTTTTCCTCGGGACAAAACTTAATAAAATACTCATAAACCAGGATGCTTTTCCTATTTAAGTCGCATCCCTATCCACAATGCACACTTTCCTCCATCATTAGAAACACACTAAGCACCTTTTATCACTGGAAATAGCAAAGAAATGGCCAAGAAAAGAGACAATCGCACCGAAACCCCTCTCACTCCCAACACAAATGGCGATCTGACACAACACACGACTCCATGGAGGAACACAAGGGTGGAAGTGGAGGAAAAAAATAATTTCTCAATTTCTTTGTTTGAAAAGCATTTGATTTTTTTCAACTTATATCTTATGATTAAATAGCTTATTCTTGTATGTTCTAGTATATTGATATAGAAATTATTGTTTCATTAATGCGTTTGGATAGGAACACCGTTCGCAATTTCATTGGCTTCCTCTGGCAAATAAAGTCAGAAATACCAACTTTTGGTTTAATTGGCAAATTTTGGTCTCATTACTCCAGTATACTGAAGATAAATCGATATATAATATTCTCAAGAATAATTGGATATGAAGTAAAATCAGTGTATACATTTTTTCTCCTTATCATCTTCAATATTGAAGTAGTGACTCTGTTGGTAATTCTGAAGGGTGCGGTGAGAAAATACTAGACAATAAACCTATTGGTTAGTCAGATACCTTTTATTTCAATAAGTATCGCCATCTTCATAATTAATACACGCGGATAAATACAAAATATACAAAGAAAAGAAAGAGTAGATAGAGAAAAAGTCAAAATGATACCCCGTGAAAAGAACGTAATGTAAACACCGTCGTCGTCGTTCACGGTTTATTACGGTAATTGACAGTTCGGAAGTTTAACGTTGTTTTTGCCTTTTGTAAGTGTTGTCAGTACGCTATTGTAATTAGTTAATTTTTGTAGTGCGTGATTCACTTATTAACTGCCATCAGTTTGTTTCTCACTTTAGTGATTGTTGTCAACTTGATTAAACTAGTAACGTTCATCAGCTTGTTTCTGTATTTACTGTTAATAGGTTGTTTGTGTCTAGTACTGTCGTCTTTTTTATTTATATATTTATCAAGCTTGTTTTAGTTTTTACAGCTGATTTTTCATGTGCTTATTTTACGAGTTTTATTTTTTTGTGCTAGAGTTAGCTTGTTGTATGTGTTTAGGATAACGATTACCGTATATAGTATTTGCAGTTAGCTTACATTTTGTATTCAATAGATAATTTCAGTTTGTTTCTCTAATTATTAAGTGTTATAAGCATGTTCCTGCATTGATAATTGTTGACAATAAGTTTTGATTTCGAGTTAAAATGTTGTCAGCTTGCTTTAATATTAGTTTTTGGCTAGTGATGCTTATGCATTATAAAATGTTGACAATTATTATCTGTGACAGATATTTGTTACTAGCTTGTATTTAGTAGATAATCCAAGCTTCTTTCTAATATTATTAAATGTCTGTTTTTTATGTATTTTGTAAGCCATTAGTGTGTATTGTCAGCAAGTTCCTATAAGTGTTTTCATTTTAATAGCATTACAATAGCCTGATTATTTCATTCTTTCATGATGAGTGAGATGTAAACCTGTCGGATATGGGCTATATGTTTTAATGTAAACCTGTCAGATGTGGGCTATATATTTTCTCTTTTAGCCACAAGAATGGCACTAGTGCCATCTGTATAGCACACCAAGCAGCAAATGGAGGCCGGTTGCACTCATTAATTTACTTGTTTTGATACTAGTCTTTTCTGTGTGTCAATTTTTGTGTTTTGTTATATTATAAGGCTTTAATGTGCCATCCAACTAACAGCCTTTCTCAGTTTTGCTATTGTTCCAAATTTTGTTCTTGATACTCCATTTGACAAAATAGAGAACACACATAAAGATGGGGAAAAGGAAGGCAACCTGTGCATACTACTATGAGTGTCACAGCATATTGCACCCGTTGCTTGTGGTCTGATTTACCTTCCCCAATCTCATTCTGCCTGCACAGCCTGCACCACTGTTTCTTTAGAGCCAAAGGTCAGCATCTTGCTGTATGTCATTGTTTTATGAAGCTAGTGTTTGGTAGAGACTGTGGATAGTTGCTCATCAAGTCTTTCTTTCCTACTTATGCAATGAGAGTTTGAACTAAACCTAATTTGGTGAATATCTAAGTAATTAGTGACTATAATAATAATTCCCATCCTTAGACACTATATATAACCATTACTCTTTTATTATGAAAAAAACAAAGACAGAAAAAAATAAAAACTAGAGATTTACTCTTGTCGGCACATTCCCGTCACCTGTTAAATGTCTTAGGATTAGTATTCCAGGATATATTTTGTGTTATATATATGAAACATATTCTGTGTGATTTTAACCTAGCATCTTTGATTTCTCCTTCCTTTTCCTATTATGTCAGTACCAGAGTTGATATTAAGTTACTAGAATTTGTTTGATGGAGTTCTCCATGGTATAATTTTAACCCATTGGTTGTGGTTTTAATAAAATATGTATACAGTCTTGTGGCAGGTGTATGTTGTTTGGCCATCCATGTCTATGCCCAACTCTGCCTTGGCAGCAAATCATGCCATCCACTGTAAATGGATTAATAGAAAAGTGCAAGCATACCTTGTTCCCTGTATCATGTATATTTTGAGCATAGTTTACACAAAAAAAAAGTCAGGGTTGGTTGAATTTTCATAGTTTTATATCTTTTCTAAGATTAGATTAATTATTCAAGTACCGAATATTCTCAAACAACTGTTTATAGTGTATAAGATAGTTTGTAGTGTGTAGTGGTTCCCTCATTGTAAGTTACCTATTGTGTATAGTGTAGATTTGTCTTGCAATATTAGGTATAATATTAATACAATAAGTTGTCACAATAAAGACTATTACATTAGCTTCTGTATTAAGTGATACTTAATTTTATTTAAGTTTTGGTGTTGAAGTTATTTTCATCATCATTCATAGTCAGAGAATTTTTAGTGACTTTAAGAGGCATATAGCATGGTGGAAGTCAAGAATATAAAGAATACTCAACATAATAGATTAAAAGATTAACTCTAATGCCAGGGAAATTAGATATTCCATAAGTTTAGTGATTTCTATGAATATGTCAGTGTTCACTTCTTGCTGTAGTTCTACATGAATTCTTGAGAGTTTATTCATATAGACCTGTACATGATTAGATCATGTGTGACTTATGTCTGTTTCCAAACGGGATTAACTATAGACTGCTGCCCACTTCTTGATGCCCTTAACATGAAGGAAGATGCCAGGTCAGCAGTTGTCCTGCTCCTAACAAGCAGACCTCTATGTTACAGAGCTATAGGAAAGCTTTTTTGAATACTTGAGCATGGGCTCCTACAGTTCTTTATGATAAAACTATGGGCCTGGTCACTATTTCAGGGCTAACTCACCAACTACTACTCTGTAGGTCTTTTGGAATGTGATCTAACTTCACACTCTTTAATACCATATTACTAAGACTCCATTTAGTCACCTTCAGATAATGCCAATATTATATGTTATGTCTGTGGATTTTCATTCCTACCTTTAACACTGTTGTTTTTTATTTTTTAATAGTTTATTCATTATTATAATTTCAGGTTTTAGTACTGTGTTTGTAGCAGGAATTCCTTTTATTCTTTTCTTCAGATTTGCAATTTTCACTTCAGTATGGTATTTATAGTCCATGAGTTTCCAGAGTCAAAGCTTTACTGTATTAACTTGCTTGGATAATAAGCAGTGTCCTTAAAGTTTTCATGAAAAGACTCCATTTTGATTTTATTATTGCAATTATATTTGCTAGAAAGAAATTCTGTATTATATATTTTCAGATTAAGTACTGGCTTCATATTGTGTTTATTTGTCACAGTTCAGAACTTTTTATATTTTATAACTGTTTGAAGTATTCATACTTTGTCAGTTGTACATTATTCTTATATGCACAGATTTCATTTTTTTTTATCCCTTGTTCCTTTTTCCAAACTCCATATCCCTATATGA
>NW_028234422.1:23218365-23220865 GCF_977035675.1 Penaeus japonicus | reverse complement strand
CATTTTTTTTGCGCAACTATCACTAGAGGCGCTCTGATGAACAAACATCAATAAATATATAAATAAGTGAAAGTTGTGTGTGTGTGTGTGTGTGTGTGTGTGTGTGTGTGTGTGTGTGTGTGTGTGTGTGTGTGTGTGTGTGTGTGTGTGTGTGTGTGTGTGTGTGTGTGTGTGTGTTTGTCTGTGTGCTGTTAAATAAATAAGTAAATGAATATGTAAAACTATATATTAATGTAGATATATACTTATACATACATACAAATACACATACACACATATGCAAATACATTTATATAAAATTACGTTAACATACGTTAATGCGTGTGTGAATATGATATATATATATATATATATATATATATATATATATATATATATACACATATATACATATATACATACATACACACATACATGCATGCATGTGTATATATAAACACATACAGTCACAGAAAGAGAGAGAAGTGTGGTGTGTGTGTGTATGTCACTGTGTGAAACAAAAGATCAGTCGAAACGTCTAAACAAGATTCAGAGATACTTCAAGGACTCCAGATGTCTTCCAGCTACTGTAACATCACACATGCACATACGCACACATAAACGCCTGCAAGCATATATCAGTTGGATAAATATTCAGAATAAATTCCAATGCTCAGACTGACAGTGTAAAAGGACTGAGGATGAAGAAGGGTCACTGTCGAGAGCATGGGATGGGTGTGGCGGGAAGTCATCAGTAACTCCAAGAAGTTCACGTGCCGACTCTGCCAAAATGTCTGAGGAAGTATGGGGCAGTATGTCACTCGGAGGCGGAATCAAAATCTCCTGTGACGGATGAATTAATTCTTTTTTAAGTGGTTGTTTTGTTTGGCTTTGGCACGGCGTATTACGGAGGAGTTCCAAATCAGCGGCCAGTGTTCTCTGGGCTACGCTTCTCTGGACCTTATCAGCAAGCTTCTCCATTAGAGCTCGACGTTCAGGAGAAACGACGGTTTCCTTTGGGGGCGGTGATTCAGCTGGAGGTGTCCGAGGCGTTGACACTTTAGATGTGTTGGCGAGCGAGACTGACGGCCTACCTTCCACGCTTGCCATGGTAGCCGAAGCGAGCGCAGCCAAGCGACGTTTTTCTTTTCTGCGTTCATTTTCACGTTTTGTGCGTTCCGGGTCACTCAGCCGTGCCGCTGCTCGCCGCAAGCGTCTTCTAGCATTAGAGAAAAAATTCTTGACAGTGAGGTGATGCAGTCCTAATTCTGAAGCAATATGAAGTACGAGACCTCTGGATGGTTTATCTGTTACGCTGAAGATGTCGTCGAGCGCCCGTCTCTGCAGGGGGCCAATCTTGCCTTTTGTGTTCCCTGTAGTAGCAAATAAGTAAACACCATTATTAGTCTCGTGATCTAGTACACCAAGAAAATAAATCAGTATCCACATTTCAAAACACTATTATACAACTAACAAGTATATAACACAATTCAAATGTTTCTCTACTGACATTTTTTTTCCCCGGACAACTCACCTTCGTCCCAACTTTTTTCAGTAGAGAGTTGTTTTGTGTCTGTGATGCCGACTTCTTGGTTGAGAGAGTCTGGTGCACTTCCGAAGTCAAAGGAAAGGGCTTGGGAGTCTTCTGTACTGATGCTATAAGCACTTCCCGAGAAGCAGTCGTTACTTGATGCATCGTCCTCAAACCCAAGTTCATTTAGAATAGGTTTAACGTCTTCGTCATATAAGTTCCTCTCAAACTCATGTGATTGAATATCGTCTATAAAAGGTTTTCTGTCTTCTTCAAGAGGTTCCATATAATGGTCATATAGTACAATTGCATTGTCATATCCTGCGGGATCATATACAGTTGCCGTGAGGACAGTGGTTGGGGTGGAAGACTCTATAGACTCGTGTTTCTGAGATAAACCATAATATGAGTCATTTGACAGTCCTGTATCAAAGTATTCAAAGTCTGTATGTTTGATGGCATACTCTGCAAGGTCATCCAAGGGCGAGACTGACATATTTTCATCATCTACTGCCAGTCCTCCTGTCGCACTGAGAAGTTCCAACTGAGTTAACATTTTTGCTGGTTCTGAATTAGGTTTAGAGTTCTTGTTTTATTCTTTAACTTTGTTTCCTCTAGTGCCAAGAACAGGGGAAATAAAGAACCGATATCACTCCTTTATACATGCAATTTGCACTGTATGTCAATATGCTGTTTGGAGATTTTTTTCATAATAAAATTCTCGGAGGGGCTTGATGAGAAGAGCAATATATATCGACTTGATTAGATCCTGAAGCCATCCACGTAGTCTTTATAACATATCTGAAAAATAAATATCTGTATCAATATATGCAAACAAATGCTGAAAAAGGAGTGCAGTTATTTGTAATAAAGTACTAAACAATAAAATGCAAAGCTCGCAATGTTTCCCTACAGTCACAATACCCCAACTGATGGTAAATTCATATTGGCGGGAAACCGAAGGAAGAGCATCAATCTATACACAACTAT
>NW_028234422.1:23203365-23205865 GCF_977035675.1 Penaeus japonicus | reverse complement strand
AGAGTTCTCAGCATAGACTTTGAATAGGCCTAAAATTGCGTTCGGCGAAAAGATGGTTTTGAAGAAGTACGCAGGACCGATTTAGATGTAATAAAGTTTGTATACCAGTGTGGAGCATTGGAGTCGGCACTGATTTATTCTTTTTTTTTCAAATCTACAATTCGGTATATGATCAATTTCAAACAGATGAATAATTCTGACATCCACCCCTAAAGTGAGATTCAAAATATCCTTGGGAAAGCAAGTATTCTATATCCTTGGGGATGTTTCCAGCTCCTCTCTAAAATGTTCTTTCTCTTCTTCTCATTCATTTACATATATATATTTTTTCTATCTCCCTTTTATTCTACGATTCATTCTCTCTTTCCCCTTTTTGATATGACATGCATCATTGTCACCATTCAGATGATCAAGTGCTGGATCCTGTGAGTTCTATCCTAAACTACCTCATCTGCATCCCAGTCTGTTCCAACAAATCCCGTTTGCACTATCGAGTGTTTATGAGCGCAGGTTGACTGTTGAGCCTATTTCTTTTATTCACGGGTAAATCCGAAGTGTGTCAAGCGTCACTGACAGACAAAGGAAGTTATATGCAGACCCAGAAGGGCAGTGGTGTCAGTTACTTGAGTTTGACCAAAGTAATCGTCAACACCATGTTAATTTCACCACTCACTCACTGGTATTTATTTGGGATAAAAATGTGCTGCACACGGCCATGGTGGGCACTCATTATTGCTCTCGCCCAACTGTGAGACATTGATTGAAGTATGACCACAAACAGCACACAATGGCAAATCTCGACATCTCTGCCGCCATCCACAATAAAAAAGAAGAAAAAAAAGAAGAAAAAACAACACACAGATCTGACAAAATATAAATCATTTGCACGCCAAACATATTAGCTTACACTCACACATTCTGCATTCAAATTTGGTGCTATAACCCCGTATAAAGTCATTTGTTGATGAAAATATTCAAATCATGTAAAAAAATAAAGTTTAACAAACTGAAAATGCGACTAGCCATCCACTTTAACATTATGATGAATACCTGTATGAGGACATTCACAACTGCTGAATATCAGCAAGAGCTTCTCCCAGGACAGTGCCACTCAGACAGAGGGGAAAGTACTACAAGACTGCATTTAGATCAGCTATGCTGATTTTGAATACTATGCTGAGTTGAATAAAAATAAAAAGTTCAAGTAAAAGATACGTCAGAGAGAAAATAAGGCAGCGAAAACTGGATGATGAGAGAGGGCAGGGTGGTTGATACACGAAATGAAAGGCTAGGCAGATGGAGGTATTGACATTCTTCAGAATAAAGATCACCAAACTGTTCTCTGCATTTATTAAAAAACAAAAGAAATTAGAAACTCTCATCTTGGTTAAATATTTCACAATATTTCACAATCTAAAAAATAACTTTTAACATTTTCTAAAAAAAACAAAAAAACACTGAAACTGATGAAAAATGTTCTTGAAAATACATAGTTCTTTAGTATTTAAGATTGGAAAAACTGTAATTCTTCACTATTATCAAAAGTTCCATTGCAATACAAAATCACTACATTCTGCTGTTATGTAACAGTTCACAAAAATGATCACGCAACTGATGACGAATTGCTACTTTCTTTCTAAAGTCACATACTCAGAGGAAAATCAATCATACTTTTATAAATCAAACTTCTGCAATTGATAATGCATAGCGTATCTGCATTACTGTCCATAAGTTAAAAATCACAAAATCAAACGTTCACTTCCTTCTGGATGAAATAGAGTAGAACAGTGAAGTATACAAAATAAAGATCACAAGCATAATGTCACTGTAAGAGATTTTAAATCCCTTTAACATTAAAAAAAAGAAACACCTCTTCACCGTTCAGACTACATATATGAAATAATTTTATTTATATCCTTCTTTTTTCTTCATGCCTCCACGTCCTGGGCCTCCACGTCCTCCCCCTGGCGGACCACCACGCCCACGGCCTCCAAAACCACCTACAGAGATCAAGAGAAAAACATGAGATAACATTGTGATAATTAAAATTAAATTAAAATTAATTAAGTTCGATATTCAACATTGATAAAAAGAAAATCGTTATTCTAAGTGCGCTGAGCATTGCTTAAGTATGTACTTTTGGCAAAACTTGAGATAATTCAGTTGCTTTTCCATTATACATGGCAATCAAGAAGAAAATATATACCAATTGCACACTGTACTTACAACCAAAGAAATCGATTGCCGAAGAGCCAGAATGCTTGATGGCCACCCGTACAAAAATCATAAATTCTACAAACAATTACTACTATATGACATAAAAAAATGTTTTGAAACAAACCTCTGCCAGGACCTCCACGACCTCTTCCTGGTCCGCCACGCCCTCTATTTTCACCTCGACCACGGCCTCTGGCTATCACTTCTTCCTTGACCAAATCAATCACTTCATCGGGCAGTCGTAAGTACTTAATAGTTGAACCTCGAATGTAGCACTCTGGCA
>NW_028234422.1:23193365-23195865 GCF_977035675.1 Penaeus japonicus | reverse complement strand
ATAACATTTAAATGATACATGGAATTAATAATCAAGTAGATCAACCAAAAATACCAATAGGTGAATTTAGCGCACATCAGCCTAGTTGGAATCCCAAAAATGCATACAAGTAATAAAACAGGGAAAAGCCTATATGAATTTATAAATGAAAATAATTTAATAATGATGACCCCACCAGGTCAGATAACTAGAATAGATCCAAAAACTAATAAAGAAACTACATTAGGCTTGATAATAGGCTCACCAACAATAAACCATTTAGAAATAAAAGTAGGTCCTTGTCTAGGGAGTGACCATTTCCCTATAATCATAGAAGATATAGATTATCAAAACCAACCTAAACTAATAGAAAAAAAATTGCAGTTTAACAATAATGGATGGTGTGAATATCAAGAATAATTTAAAAATGAGGATACAGATAGAATAAATTGTATGATCTAATAGACCTAGTAAAAAAAACAACTGGACAAAATCTGTACATTTGAAGAGAAAAAAATTAACCATAAACCAAATAAACCATGGTGGAATCAAGAATGTGATAACATTATAAAAAAAGGAATAAAGCATATAATAGATGGAGAAAAAGACCTACACAAAAAAACAAAAACAAATGGATTATAAAGAATTGAGAAGAAAATCATGATAAGTAACAGAATAACAAGAGGGAATCATGAGGGAAATTTTGTGAACAAACAAGTTTTAATATACCAACCAAAAGAATTTGGAACTTTATTAAAAAGCAGACAGGTAAAATAACATCAAGTTACTATCCCATAATTGACAACAATCTCCCAATTACAGATACTGATCGGAAATTAGAACTTTTTAAAGAAGAATACGAAAAAGTAACAAACAAACAAAGAAAATACAGAATTAGAAAAAAAATACTCAAGATGATGATGATTTATGCAAAGAAATAACATATGGTGAATTAAAAACAACAATAATGAACACAAATAATGGAAAAGTATATGGGCCAGACAAAATAGGTTACGAATTTGATAAAAATGTCCCCGATAACATCTTAAAAACACTATTAAAGATATTCAATTGTTACTGGTTAAAAGGGGAATATCCAAACATGTTTAAGAATGCAAAAATAAACCCAATAGATAAACCAGGGAAAGATCCAGGAGGTAAAAAATCCTAGATATAATAGCAGAACCTCTTGTATTGGAAAGATATATGAAAATATAGTGACAAAAAGACTAAATTGGTGGTTCAAAACAAGTAAAAAATTAGACAAAGATCTAGAAGGCTTTAGACCAAACAGAACAACAATTGATGCCATACAGATTATAGATTTGAAGATTAAAGAAAAGGAAACCCTTTATTCACAGAGTCATTGAAACATGAAGGAAACATCAATACAGTACCAAATATAACTTCTGTTCCACCATGGTATGACATATCAGAGAGTCTAAAAATAACTTTTATAGAAAATATGGATCAAAATGTCCCCAAACAAATGATACAACAATAATTTCATTTAATAGAAAACACAAAAAACAAAGAATACCAAAAGATATACACAGACAGGTCAAAGATAAAATATCCAGTCTCTGTCTCAGCAGCAAAATATATACAAGAAAAAATTTGACAACAATATGGAGATTACAGGAAACAGAATACATATGCAATAACAAATTACAAAACACAGTAACCTTTACAGACTCCCTGGCAACCATACATACATAGGAAACTACAGACCAAGAAACTACCAACAGATAACATACAAGATCCAAAAATCAATAAACTTACTAATAAAAAGCACACAAAATAAAAATGCATGTCTCACTAGAATAATGACAAAACACACCAAATTGAGATAACACTTACATAGACTAAAATTAGAAACAATCAACAATTGAGAAGAAACCATTGAACACCTGATATTACAATGTCCAAGATTTCACTTATACAGACTCAAACTACTGCAAGCACTAACAAAAGCAAAAATCCACAACCCTAATATGAGAATGCTAATTACAGGTGCTGAACAACCTCCAATAAGGAAGTACTACATATTGAGACATATGAAGATCTTCCTACAAAAGTTAAGAATTATAGATATGAAGAAGTAAGAAGAATCAAGAAAAAGAAGATCCAGGGAATATAGACTTTACATAGTCTAAAACCCTGTAAAAGAAGAAAGAAGTTATTTTTCGTAGAAGACAAGCAACAAAATAATTCGAGGTAGGATATCTCGTGGAACTTGATATGATGATGGTTATGTCTAGAGTGCATCTGTTTGGTACAATAATATTTACTTATGACAAGTAGATATTACGATTTTATATAGAGTGGTGCATGTAACTTAAAATAAAATAAATAAGCACTGCATTTTTCATTAATTTTCAGCTTAGAACAGCATAGCTTCTGCTAGGTCATTTTACAGTTTCAGAATTCCATGCAGTGCAAAGTAAATAATACATGGCATAGATAAGTTAATGAATTTGTGACACTTAATCTGTAACATTTCTATTGTATAGTAAGAATA
>NW_028234422.1:23168365-23185865 GCF_977035675.1 Penaeus japonicus | reverse complement strand
GCTAGTCATGACTACACTTTTTCATAATGAACTTCACTCTTCAGATCTACTACACTGCAAGAAATGGTGAAGCTTGGTGTTGACATCAGCAGATGGGAGAAGAGAAAAGGCATCAGTTCATATATCTTGAAACTGGAATTTCAGCGTGATATGAAGCAGCACATAATGTAAGTATAATGCAATGTACGTGTCAAAACTTCCAGATTTTCAAAAAGGCAAAATTAATCTTTTACAGTTTTTAGTAAAGTAGTCCCAGAAGACCTTAAGCCAAACCTGCATGATTCGTATACACTGCCACAACAGTTTCATGTTTCTGAAACCTCCTTATTTAGTCTCAGGGAACATCAACTATTTTCAGGGGGGCAGGGCTAGACTGCTGGGAGAATGGCCTATATGCATATCAAATTTTGCTTTTTCAATATCCATGTGGCCTATCTGCATATCAAATTTTGCCCCTTCAATATCCATGTGGAAGAAAAAGAGTATGATGCTGCTTCTGCGTCCTTTATACTGCAGCTTTTTCATGTGTTTGTGAAGATAAACGGTTGTAAACTAATGGGCTGTGACTGTATATTGAAGTTGAAGTTGAACAGGGATAATGTTGTTATGCATGTCAAAGAATTGGTACACCATCTCATTTCCCACCCTCCAATATTTCTTGATTTTCAGAAGAGGATATTCTAGAAACACCCACGAATTAGATTACCGCTTGGTTTCATGCACACTACATGTACACACCCACACTACACACACACACAAACATTTCACGCAGTACATTACACTACAAACATTCATTACACGCTTACTACATGCACACTACATGCACATACATACCACATTGCATAGGCACTCTCACTAAGTGCACACACGAAAACCACACATGTATGCACAATCACACTATACTACAGCTGACATCACATCATTTCAGATTTTATTTATATATGAATTTTCTCTGTCACCAATTTGACTTGTGACGTGTTATGTATGGTCCCCCCTTTTATCTATTTTGCCTAAACTTATTGCAAGATCGTCTTATGTCACCAAAATGCATTTGATGGGTACTGGAGATCTGAGCTTAAGTCTAAAATGGTCAGTGCACCTTTAAAGTGGATTCAAAACCCCAAAAGTTTATATATTTATTTTTAATTCTAAGAAAAAACATGGAAATTCCAGATCTCTTGTTGGTAAGAATATAAAAAAGAACATTGGAAGATAGTTTGACATACAGTGTTTGCTCAAAATTAAAATATAAAACATTTTCTTAACCCTTTTTTTTTCTTTTTACAGGTTCCTTCATCATCAGGGTGTAAAACCAGAAGATCTTGGACGCTGGCTTACTCTGAATCCTCTAATATTTCGTGAAAAAATTGAAGATCTTCAATCCCGTATAAATTATCTTGAGGCAGTGAAATTTAACAAGGATGAAATTGCGCGTTTGGTGTCACGCAATCCCCACTGGTTGTTATTTAGGTAAGGATTTTTTTTTTTTTTTCAGAATTAGAAGGCTTCTTATGTATTGTTCCATTTAGATTTGAAACAACTTTTCCCAATTAGATTAAGGTGTCGAGTTTTGATTGACCCTAAAATTGTGAAAAGGAGACAAACGATGTTACTACAGAGGCTACGTGTAAAAATCTGAAGCAAAACTAAGAAGTTCTTAGTGATTTTCCAGGGAAAGGTTTGAGACATGATATGGACAAAGATTTTTGGAAGTGCTCTGCTAATTTTGTAAAAATTAGAAATAGATATTAATGACATTGTTTCATTATATATTACAGCACACCATAATAGATAAATTACTCTTTATTTAGCTGTTATTAGTAACAATAGTTTCTTATAAAAGTACAAGAACTGTTACGTGTACATAATTCCATTTTTTCTCCTTAACCCATTAGCAGTGGATGGCATGATTTGCTGCAAAGGCAGAGTCGGTCATAGACGTGGATGGCATCTTGCCAGACATGTAAAATAGCCATCCTACTGCATAGACCTTTTTTTAATACCGCGACCAATGTGTTAAATGAGTTTGAAATGTCAAATTTTCTAGGAGTTCCTGTCTCTATTTTAAAGAAAGGTTTAATTGATGGCAGCAGATTCAATGCAGTATAAATGATGTAAATAGACTTAAAATTGGAGTATTTGATTTGTTTTTTCACAAATGGTTTCTTGTGTATCTGCATTTAAATCTTACACATTTTTAGGGATTCTTGAAGGTGATTTAAAATCAGCTAAATCTACTCACCATGGCCTTTATGATGTTCATGTAAGAAAGTGAAAGTTATATTATAATATGTTATCATATTTCATCAGGTGACTGCAGGTAATGCTATCACTTTCACACTTTCTGCTGATTTAACAGTTATTTGATAGTAGGAAAACTCATTGTCAATTCCTTGTTACTAGTTTGTTTTCATAATAGGTATTTCGTATTTAGAGTGAAGTTGGAATGCATACATACTGTACGCTTCCTGGACGTATGATTGTATTTGAAATGTATTATATTGACCCATTGTTTTTGCAGTACTGTCAGAATTGACAACCGCCTTGGTTTTTTTCAACGTATGTGTGACCTAAGTAGAGATGAAGTTCGTGCTGTAGCAGTAAAGGAGCCACGATTGGTTACGCATAACCTCCATCATATCAAGGTATTTTTATGCATTTTTCTGTTCTAATAAACTGAAGTGGAGATAAGTAAAGTTTTAGTAGAATAGACAAGAGTCTTTCATTATGGAAGCATGAACTAAATACATATTGTACCGGACTTGCCCATTACCATTCTTTACCAAAACAGTGCCAGAGTGAATTTTACTTTATATGCAATTCATTACTTCTAAGCCTTTTAAAAAAGAGTGGCATTTGAAATAGTGTAATGGTGTAGATATTGCATTTGATTTTTAAATATTTTGATCAATTTTGTATCTTCCTCCTTCCCTAGAGGACATCCTTTGCTGTTAGTGAGGAGATGGGCTTCAGTAAAGATGAGATGAAATGTTTGATATTATCCACCCCAAAATTATGGATTATGCGTAAGTAACTGAAGGCAACCGCCCTAGAATCTGGCAGGGTTAAGAAAAGTGTTTTGTCTTTCCATTGTTTATCACTAATTTGTTTTGCACTTGCAACAGCTCTTTGAAAATATTAGTAATGATTAATTTTTATCACCATGCATGTCCTTTTTCAACTTATTACAAACTTTGAATTAAAAGTCAGTAATTTTTTTCTTTGTTTCTCAGTTCATGTTGATTGCACTTAGTTATGAAAATTAAATGTTTTACCATCACTCATTTGTATAAGTGTGAACAGTTTAAAGTAAAAAGTAACCAATAAAATAAACAACAACAGTTATTTGATTGCATTATGTAATATTTTAAAATTATTCTTGCAGATGGCCCCTCATTACTACGAAGGTTCAACTATACGCACAATGAAATGGGATTATCACACAGTCTACTTGTAAAGTTTCCAAAGATTTTACAGTCACGGGAAATTAGGTTAAAGCAACGTCACATTTTCCTGAAGAATCTTGGTCGGGCCCAGTATGATCCTAGGAAACCGAACTACGTATCTCCGGCTTCATTGATAGAGGGCAATGATTTGGATTTTTGCAATAATGTCGCAAAAAGCGCTATTCAAGATTTTAACATATTTCTCAAGACACTCTAGTTCTCTATTATTATGCCAGCATCTTTTGCCTTATCTCATACCCTTTGAATGTGATAATTAACTATTTGTCTGGAAAGGTTTCTTTACCTTACAGTAAATTAAGCCATTACCTACGAGGGATAGATTTACTTACCTAGGCTGCAGGGTTTTATTTCAGAGCGAGGCTGCTTCATGCAACATAACTTTTCCCACTCTATTTTAGTCACTCACTGTAGAGCTATTTTTGTGTTTTATATTGTGTGTGATTTATTGTATTTAGAGACATATCTGTCATATCACAGGTGCTATCAATTCTGCAGTTGACTAAAATTGTAGTTTAGGGTCCATATCTGCTCATTTTTTTTCTTTATACTCAGTGTGATAGAAGTATTGTTTTTATGGGAGGACAAAAAGCAACTTTATTTTTTTGTATTTCATATCATCACTCCCTCATTACTCATTGCACAATAAAATAACAGTGATCTAAAATCCCCAAACGTCATGACGCCTGTCATCAGGCCAGAGCTGCTGCGTTAAGTATGATGAAAAATGTGTGACCCGTCATTAACGGGGGTTAAAGAATGAAAATACAGAAAAATTATCACTTTTATTTAATACCTTCCCGATTCATATGATCTTACATAACAGGTTTGTACAGACTGCTCTGCAGAAATATGACAAAGACCTGAGTAAAGTTAATGTCAACATTGAATTTATTTGAATATTTCTCAAACTACCCTTGTATTCTACAATTACACCCCTCTTACTTTTGTCTTGATTAAAAAAAAAAAAAAAAAAAAAAAAAAAAAAAAGATGTTTACAAAGAATCGATTATATTGACACACCATCTGTGACTGTGTTAATAATACTTTCAAAAGGCAATGGGCCCATTACAAAACTACCATTAGGTGGTTATATTATTTATTTAGTTGTTATTGGTAACAAAAGGTTTCTTGAAAAATACAAGTGCTTTAAAGTTAGAAATGTCATATTTCAAGGTTATCTCTAAAAGATTTTACTTGATAATTTCCTATTCAGAGAATAGTGTAACAACAATTATCCTTTAAAAAATAATACTTTCTCAATCTTATTGTAAAACACATCCACAGAGCCACTTTCTTTAACTGTTTTATTGCATTTTCATGGGGCAGAGTCATCCCTATGACAGCTCCCTCTGACTGTGGACAACCAGACGGTGAGTAGGACATATTTGATGAGGAAATCGGGAAATTTAGAAAAAATAAAAAATAAAATAAAATAAACATACAGAAATGTAGAATGTAGAGAGGGAAGGAAGTGAAAGCATTGTAATTATCCCTGTCGCTATTACCATGCTTAATTGTACTTACATGTGTCACTGCTATATCTACAGATTATTATTGTACTTATGTATCATCATTGCTATAATACGAGTCCTAATGTCTACAATAACAATCAAAATTTTTAAAGATACTCTAGTTCATTGAAACGGTAATTAGCTGAAATACATCAGTCAAGTCCTCAGTTTAACCTGACCATATTTCAGGTAAGATGCAAAACAGGAATTAATGGAAAAACTGTATGAGACAACTACTTAGTATTAAGGTAAACATCCTTTACATTACAATAATTACACAGGTGGCACATTAGCTTCATACTTCTCACAAACTAAAAGGACTCGGATAACTTAACATTTTTGTAACCATGGTAATATGGCAAATGTCATGAGGCAAAAACAAACAAACGAAAACCCCCGGGAAGACAACACCGGTGAAAGCCCCCGGGAAGACAACACCGGCGAAGACCTCCAGGAAAGCCGTCACCAGACCATGGACGAAGAAGACTCTACAAACAAGCAAGCACAACAAAGCCAAAATGTAGTACCCATTAATTTAACTGGGGAATCAATCTCATCAAACTTTAGTAACCCCATCAAACTAACGAATGCCGTCAACGAATTAATATTCCAGAAATATATCATTAAAAATATCGTAAGAGTATTCGGAAGAGGCAAAGCACTCAGGTTTGAAGTAGATGATATAAGAAAAACCACTAAATTAATTACATGAAATAACCAAACTGGGAGACTGGAACATAAGGTGCAAGCAACCTGCATTAAGTAGGAACACTGATTGCACTTATGGAACAATATTCCCAATAGAAATTGACACTGATCCAGAGATGATAAAAGGCTAAGATCAAAATGTTACAGGGTAGAAACTCTGAAATAATAGAGGTAATCAGAATTTAAGAATTTAACAAAGACAAAGAAAGCCAGACCCAATGGATTCCCACAAGGTTCTTACGCATAACCTTCCAGGGGACCGATACCAGAGAGAATAGCAATAGGACATACCTCGCTTGTAAAAACAAAAACATATAGTAAATCCAGTCAATCATAATTTCAATGAATGCACCAACATTTTTGTTTTTGTTGTCAACAAGAACATGCACCCAATACAAACTCATGTATGATTCACTTAAAGTCACAACAAATCTTCTTCTACTGGCTTTTCCCAATTTACTCGGGGTCGCCGGCACGGATCCGCCTCCTCCTCCTCTGTCACCCCTTTCGCTATCTTGTCCTCTTTCACGCAATCCTCCCACCTTCTCTTGGGCCTTCCCCTCTTCCTCCTCCCAACAGTCATCCATCTAACCCTCTTCCCTACATAATCTCCATTTCTTCTCACTACGTGTCCCAGCCACCTCAATCTGCTTTCTCTCAACTTTTCCGATATTTCTGCCACTTTCAATCTTTCTCTAATGTCCTCATTTCTTACTTTATCCAACTTTGTGAACCCCAGTGACCACCTCAGCATCTTCATTTCGGCTACCTGTATTTTCTTCTCCTGTGCTTTCGTCACAGCCACCGCCTCCATGCCATAGATCATTGCTGGTCTTACTATGGTCTTGTACATTTTTCCTTTCACCACATCTGACACTTTTCTATCGCACATCACCCCTGTTACTTTCTTCCACGCACCCCAACCTGCTTGTATGCGTTTTGTGACTTCCCTGTCCGAACCTCCATCTTCCTGCACTGTGGAGCCAAGGTACTTAAACTCTTTTACCTGGTTCACGTCCTCACCCTGTATCTTTACCGGTGTTACATCCTCATCATCATCCTCTACGTCCTCTTCTCCTACCTTCATCTTCAAATACTCGGTCTTTAAAGGCACAACAAATAAACACACAAAATTTAACTCCCAACAACTTTGACATCAAAAAGCAATTACTAGAACTGAAACCGTTTCTAAAACAAAACAACAACACAAACACATCTTCCACACCAAATTTAAATCATAAGCCAACTTCACTCACAAGTGATCAACAAGAAAACAACACAAACATACAACCAACAAAGAACACTCCCCAACCATATACCAAACACAAAAATCACACAAACAAGCAAACAGACAACCCCGTTCAACACCAAACCCTTAACATTAGATCATAGCCTACATTAGGACAGAAAACTCCCATAAAGCAAATAAGCAAAAGTAATATTACCAAAAAGAAACAACAAACTCATCAGAAAAATTAAATCAAACTAACGGGTCAGAATCTAAGTCAAATGAAAAACAAACAGGATTTAGATATAAATCTAACCCAATTAAAAGACTTCCCAATAATGTGGTCACTACCAACCCCTATTAGAGCCTAATACACAAGAAGAAAGAGAAACAAATAAGAGAAAGTCTTCCTGAAAGAGATTTTTAACGCATTAAAAAAGAAAAGAAAACCGACAGCTCAATGACAGAAATGATAACTGAAGCAATAAAAGACTTGACCCTAACAATAAAAGCAATAGTGAAGTATTTTTATGGATAAATTACTTCTTTGAAACGCAAGATCACTACTGAATTTAAAAAAAAAATCTAATTTACGAAAAACAACCTGATTTAATGAATAGGTATATCTGAAATGTGGTTGAAAATTAAGATCGATATGACATTAACAATTATGAAGTAATCTGAAAAGACAGAACAGATCAAGTGGGAGGAGGGTTAGCTTTCTGCATAAAGAGTAACTTACAGTTTAGAATATTAGATTTAGGAGATTGACTTAAGCACAAAATAGAAGCATTCGGATTTAAATTAAAGTATAAAGATAAATGGCAGAATATACTTTTGATATACAATCCTTGCAACAATATAGAAACAAATGAAATAGAGTATTGCGTAGTTAGAGGACCCAAAACTGATAATAGGAGACTTTAACAGTCACCACCCACATTGGAATCCAAATAAAATATAAAACTGACAAACAAAACTTGGATAAATATATTTAACTCCATAAGCCAAAATAATTTAATGCTATTAATCCCACCTGACCAAACCACAAGGATAGACCAGAGAAATACAAAAGAATCAATAATAGACCTAGTAATAGGGACACCAACCCTTTGTCACTTCGAAATAAATACTGGGCCACACCTAACTAGTGATCATCTTCCAGTGATTACTGGGAATAAGATATAACCAAATATACAACAACTGAAAGAAAAGAAATGGGAGCTTTTAAAAGAGGGATGAATAGACTACAAAAAAGAGTTGAATACTAAAGATGTAACAAATATAAACTCTAGAGAAATTAACAGATCTGCTGAGAATTACAGGAGAAAAATACTTCAAATTCAGAAATACAAACATAAAAGATAAACCAAACAAGCCATGGTGGAATGACAAATGTAACGAAATAATGATAATAAAAAACTTACAATATGTGGAGGGGAAAAAAGTAAAAAAGACCAAACGGAATACAAAATATTATTAGCAAAAGCTAAACAAATTACTGATAAAGAAAAAAAAAAATCCTGAGAAAAAAAAGCAAGGAATAGACGAGTTTAAGGGATCGACAGGCTGGTTGGATAAATTTAAAACCCGCCACAATATAAACTGCGCCGTCCTAAGTGGTGAAGGAGCTGCCATAAATTCTGAAACCGTAGAAACGTGGAAAGATCGATTGCCAGAAATTATTCGACCCTACGATCAGAAGGTCATCTTCAACCTCGATGAAAGTGGACATTTTTACGGCGCTTTCCCCGACAGAACGCTGCGCGTACGTGGTACGGATTGTCACGGTGGCAAACGATCAAAGCAACGCTTGGCTGCAATGTTTTGTGTAAACATGAAAGGCGAATTCGAGAAGCCTTTGATCATCGGAAGGTGTAAGAAACCACGCTGCTTTAAACGAGTCAACACGTTTGGAAAAGTAACAGACGAGCGTGGATGACCGCGGCGCTTTTCAAAGAATGGTTGGATAAATTCAACGAGAAGATGAAACGCCAGAAACGGAATGTCATTCTGTTTTTGGATAACGCCACGTGTCACCCCCCAACGGAACTCAGCAACGTCAAATTGGTTTTCTTCTCGCCGAATACGACTTCTCACCTTCAGTCGTTAGATCAAGGGATAATCAAGACGTTGATAACGCACTATCGACGAATGTTACTGCATAAAGCCATCAAGGACGTCGACAACGATGGACAAAAAACGAACGTGTCCGTGCTTGATGCATGCCTGTGGACTGCAAAGGCCGTCAAGCTCGTGCGGTCACAAACAGTGGTGGCGTGTTTTGGCCGCTCTGGTTTCACGGATGACTTCACAATCACAGAGGATCCAGACGACGAAATTCCGCTGGCCGATCTCGTTCGTCGTGCGCGCTGACGGGTCAGGAGACGTTGCAGCAGCCGAATACGTGGACTGCGACAACGATATGGTAACGCAAGACGTCGTGGCAACGGAAGACGACGGCCATGGCACGCGGCGTATTGATGACAGCGACGAGAGTGATGACGACGGAGACGAAAAGGAAGAACGTCCGGACACGACCATCAGACAAGCCATCGGATGGCCGAAAAGGCTTAGGGAATTTTTCTGAGTGGGAATATGTCCGAATACGCGCAGACGATGACACAAATGAACAATGCTTTACTGGAACAATTTGTATCATCCACCCGTCAGACCGACTTGATGTCTTTTTTTACCCGCGTGGACAGTTGAACAGTCCAAAAATACTTCTGACTGAACACAGAAAGAAAAAGCCTATTAGAAACTTCCAGACACAAACGGCTTCAATAAAAAAAACGATTGCAAAATTAAATGCATTGTTAAATAACACTAAAAACAATAATGCATATGGACCAGATGAAGTTCCTTGTGAACTTTACAAAAATGCACCATATGATATCATGGAAGGCATAGGCTACTGAAATTATTAAACAATCATTGGTCCAAGGGAACATATCCAAATCAATGTAAAAACACAATAGTAAACCCATTATTAAAACCAAACAAAAAGACAGAAGAACCAAAATCTTACAGATTCATAAGTAGAATATCATGTATAGGCAAACTATTTGAAGGAATAATTACAAGACGATTGAACTGGTGGGTTGAAAAAATGACAAATTAGACAGAGACCTGACGCATTTAAGACCAAATAGAAGCACTACAGATGCCTTACATATAATAGATATGCACATAAACAAGGCATTCAAAGACAAGACGTATGCACTTGTAGCATGCACAGATTTAGAAAAAGCTTTTGACACTAAACCACGATGC
This sequence comes from Penaeus japonicus, assembly GCF_977035675.1. NCBI lineage: Eukaryota > Metazoa > Arthropoda > Malacostraca > Decapoda > Penaeidae > Penaeus > Penaeus japonicus. Next base: position 23,175,675 of record NW_028234422.1, on the reverse strand, counting down.
AGTATTCATAAAAATGGCAAGATTAGGAATAACAGGAAACATATCATAATGGACTCAATTTTCTAAATGAAAGAACGTATGCAATCAAAACTCAACACAAGGCAAAACCTCAAATGGGATCACACAAGACTTGCCTTTAAGTCAAACTTTATCTAACATTATGATGAACCTGAAACTCCCAGCGGACATCTCCAAAATAATATATGCAGATGACATAGCAATACTAACATATGACAAGAATTTAATTGAAGCCAAAAATAAACTCAAAATTGGTCTAAGGAAGATAAAGGTATGGGCAAACATCTGGGACATGAAAATAAATTTTACAAAAAGTAATGCGTTTCTGTAGTGATACGAAAACAACGAGGTTAAGAGTTTTGACATCTTGAATGTTCCCGAACGACCTGTCGATCATCCTCCCATCCATTCAGCCGCACCGAACTACCATCCGAGGTCGTTTACCTGGAATGTCTGGACAACCTCGGGCTCGGGTCAGGTGAGGGAGGTCGCAGAGAGAGGATTGGCGCCAAGACGGACACAACAACGGACGGAGAGCCGGAGTCAAGAGGCAGAGCAGCAGACGGATCGGCAATCTAATCTTCTTTTTAGCGTTATTTTCTTCCACCAACATTTCTTTTACAAGATAAGTTACGTATAAACCTGTGTGGTGCCTTTTTAATAAAATGTTTTAAATTAAATTATCCTTTGTGGATTAAACGATCCTTATTAAGCAAGGCCTCTCAATGTCTAACGTATATTTGAACATTAAATATTTGCTTCTACGTACAAATTCGACTTGTCTGTTTCCTTAAAAATCTTCCCACGCTACCAACCCATTTAATTTTAAAAGGGCACATCATAATATGCCTAGTACAGAGCAGAATCGCCCTTACACTTCAACAAATAGAAAAATAGATCAGATCCCAAATATCCAAATAGATAACGAAGAACTACAATATGTGAATAGTCATGCTCTTCTAGGATTAAAATTCGATGCTCGAAAATTAAACTGGAGAAATCATATAGGAAATTCGAAAATGCAATCAAATAACAGAATTAACATAATGAAAAAACTATCACCGTATACATGGGGTTAGCAAACAGAGAAACATTAATGAAATTTTACAATATATGTATATGTATATATATGACCCAAAATAGAGTATGGAATTATCATTTATGTAACTGCCAATAATCAAGAAATGAAAAAAAACTAGAGACAGCACAAAATACAATAATCGCTCTACAAACTTTAACAAACAAATCCCCCATAACAGTCAGGTTAAGAGAACTAGAATGTAAACAAATAATAATGATATTAGAAAAAAACAGAAAAACATGCTCATAAAAAGATTAACAAATCTATATATAAAAGAATACAACCCCACTAAAGACATAAGAACTTGTAGAGAAATAAAACTTAACCTAAAAATAAGCATCATACCAAATATATCTCCAATTCCACCATGGAACATCTCCAAGCACATTGAAAATCATTTTATGGATAATTTCACACAAAAAATCATCCTCAGCAGATTATAAGTTATAAATCAGTTTCGAGAAATAGGAAACATAAAATACATAAACCACTCTAGGAATGAAGTAAATCTAACAATGCAAGCCTTCTATGCCATAGCTGGCGCAGTATTGACTGCACACATGTTGCCATAAGCAGACCACCTGGATATAGACCTGGAGTATATATAAATAGAAAAGGATATTTCTCCATAAATGTTCAAGCAGTCTGATCCTGATTTACAGGTCTACAACATTATTTCACAGTGGCATGGAATACTGAATACTGAGCCAGAGTCGTCTCATGCAGGAGCAGGAAGATGGCCTATATAGGGGCCATTTATTGGGAGACTCTAGATATGCATGTCGCACATATCCTCTGACTCCTATTCTCAATCCAAGAAAAGCTTAAGTGAGGAGATACAACACGGCACATATCAAGATAAGAAACACCACAGAAAGAGGCTTTGGTGTACTCAAAGAGACGATTTAGCATTCCTGGGAAAAGTGTTAAAGTGGACACAACTAAAGCAATGATTACTGTAACATAATGTGCCAATGCCTGAGGATGCACAAGGTGGACATTTTGGAGCTATTGCAGGAGACCCTGAAGATCCTGACGACCTAGACCCCGTGTATGAGAGGCCAAATGACTTGCAAAGAAATGTGGTTGGAAATGCTGAGAGACAACGTATTGTAAGGAATTATCTGTAACTTTATCTTAATTATTATAATTACAGTTGATATATTTTAGTATTCGTTTGTAAGTGCATTCACTCAAAAAGGATATTCCATTTGTTTGTATATAAGGACCTGTATATTCCTGTAGATTTTCCCCATGTATCACATATTTCAATACAAAAATGTATATAATTGTATTATTCCATGCAATACAGCACACAAATTAAAATCTATAATACAGTAAAAAAAAATTAAATAAGATACCCTAATACTGTGAATGCTAATAAACTTGATATATATGGGAAAAATCTATATTTAACACATTTCAATATAAATCTGTATATATTTGTAATATTCCATGTAATACAGCACACAAACAGTAAAAAAAAAAATGAAAATAAGATAATACTGTGAATGTTAACTTAATAACACATTTCATAAATATAAACATAACTATGAATACAATTGAAAACAAAACATAGATAACTCTGCAATGGCTTTCTATCACAGGATAAAATAGCACCTAACATAAATCACCTGGTTATTTGTGATGACCATCATTCATTATTGTTCAATCACATTTCCATTACACTGTGGAGAAGACCAAATGTAGCCCTTATTTCAGCAAATGCCAACTTCACATCGTGTGTAACTTCCTTAGTACTCTTAATTAGTTCAAGTTTGGCCTTTTTCACCTGAATATCATATTCCAGGGACGTGAGACGGCATTCTTCACACTCAATGATTGCCTTATGTTGTTCCTCTTGGTAACGCAGTCTCATTATAGCAATCTTCCTTGGTAAATTTACTCCATCTTTTCCCTTGTGTAGGAACTGGAATATCAGGACAAGGAAAAATTGGAGGTGGGTCAAGGCTTGAACTGGAACAAGTTCTAGAGGGGTTCAGGCTAGATGAGACAGAAATACCTACTGGGAAACAAGAGCTGGACCTGGGGCAAGAACAGGAGCTGGATCTGGGACAGGAACATGAGCTGGACCTGAGACGGGAACAGGAGCTGGACCTGGGGCAGGAACAGGAGCTGGACCTGGGACGGGAACAGGAGCTGGACCTGGGACGGGAACAGGAGCTGGACCTGAGACAGGAACAGGAGCTGGACCTGAGACAGGAACAGGAGCTGGGCCTGAGACAGGAACAGGAGCTGGACCTGGGACGGGAACAGGAGCTGGACCTGAGACGGGAACAGGAGCTGGACCTGGGACGGGAACAGGAGCTAGACCTGAGACGGGAACAGGAGCTGGACCTGAGACGGGAACAGGAGCTGGACCTGAGATGGGAACAGGAGCTGGACCTGAGACAGAAACAGGAGCTGGACCTGGGACAGGAACAGGAGCTGGACCTGGGACAGGAACAGGAGCTGGACCTGGGGCAGGAACAGGAACAGGAGCTGGAGCTGGGACAGGAACAGGAGCTGGGCCTGGGACGGGAACATGAGCTGGACCTGAGACGGGAGCATGAGGCAGGAACAGGAGCTGGACCTGGGGCAGGGAAAGGAGCTGGATCTGGGACGGGAACAGGAGCTGGACCTGAGACAGGAACAGGAGCTGGACCTGGGACAGGATCAGGAACAGGAGCTGGACCTGGGACAGGATCAGGAACAGGAGCTGGACCTGGGACAGGATCAGGAACAGGAGCTGGACCTGGGACAGGATCAGGAACAGGAGCTGGACCTGGAACAGGATCAGGAACAGGAGCTGGACCTGGGACAGGATCAGGAACAGGAGCTGGACCTGGAACAGGATCAGGAACAGGAGCTGGATCTGGGACGGGAACAGGAGCTGGACCTGAGACAGGAACAGGAGCTGGACCTGAGACAGGAACAGGAGCTGGACCTGGGACGGGAACAGGAGCTGGACCTGGGACGGGAACAGGAGCTGGACCTGGGGCAGGAACAGGAGCTGGACCTGGGGCAGGAACAGGAGCTGGACCTGGGACAAGATCAGGAACAGGAGCTGGACCTGGGACAGGATCAGGAACAGGAGCTGGACCTGGGATAGGATCAGGAACAGGAGCTGGACCTGGGACAGGATCAGGAACAGGAGCTGGACCTGGGATAGGATCAGGAACAGGAGCTGGACCTGGGACAGGATCAGGAACAGGAGCTGGACCTGGGACAGGAACAGGAGCTGGATCTGGGACGGGAACAGGAGCTGGACCTGGGGCGGGAACAGGAGCTGGACCTGAGACGGGAACAGGAGCTGGACCTGGGACGGGAACAGGAGCTGGACCTGGGGCAGGAACAGGAGCTGGACCTGGGACAGGATCAGGAACAGGAGCTGGACCTGGGACAGGATCAGGAACAGGAGCTGGACCTGGGACAGGATCAGGAACAGGAGCTGGACCTGGGACGGGAACAGGCGCTGGACCTGGGACGGGAACAGGCGCTGGACCTGGGACGGGAACAGGCGCTGGACCTGGGACGGGAACAGGAGCTGGACCTGGGACGGGAACAGGAGCTGGACCTGGGACGGGAACAGGAGCTGGACCTGGGACGGGAACAGGAGCTGGACCTGGGACGGGAACAGGAGCTGGATCTGGGACGGGAACAGGAGCTGGACCTGGGGCAGGAACAGGAGCTGGACCTGGGATGGGAACAGGAGCTGGACCTGGGACAGGATCAGGAACAGGAGCTGGACCTCGGATATTGCCCAATTTCTTTTTATGTATTAAAAAAGAAAAGAAAAAAGAGGACAACCAAAATGTAGGCATAAATATTGGGATAATTTAAATCAGAATAACCTCTTTTAACAGAAAAATAACTTTAAAACGTGATGTGTTAAGGTTATCCGATTACACCTGGTTTTAATTACTGTGAAGAGGAATCATAATGAAACTAGGCTAATCATGCCTTGTACTGTATAATAAATCACATAATAACACATACAAAAATAACTTCCTATAGATACCTCGCATAGCAATCACTCTGACACTCTCTGAAGAGCTGTCTTCATTCTTCTTCATTGAGAGTCGGTCGTGATGTGTTAGTCTTGAGCAATCATCTGAGCATCCGGTCTGGAGTTCCGGCGTTAAACTCAGCCTTTGAACCCGCTCCTGAGAATTAACTTTACTTTAGGAGTGTGTAACAGATATTATTCAACAATCTCACTAACATCTGTGAGGTATAGCATTGCAAGTTTTCGTGAAATTTACCATAGTCACAAGTTCAAAAATTAATAATTTATCACCTTATAAGTTTACAAAAAACTTACGTACCAAGTTAAATATAAGTTTCACTGTTGATATAAATTTTTTACAATACATCTATTACTTATAATTACTGCCAGTAATATTATAATACGTAATTTAAGTACTATCTTATCAATGTTTTATTATAATAGTTTGTGGTTTCCTATTAATGGCATGACAGAAATGAGTGCACTTATAGCGGGTTTAATTTGGTAAACGTGTCATGAGGGGACGTCACCCTTATGGCGATGAAAATGGCACCTGAGGCAAGAGGCGAGGAAGATCGTGTCTGAGGCAAGATTTGCCAGTATAAGTCTCCCTATCACATATTTCTTTCTTTATGGCAATTATCATCATTATCCTTCTCTATATTCATTGGAATATTGACCATGCTGAAATACCCTTACCCTTGTCACTAAATGAAATACACTACCCTCACCTCATATAAGACAGATAGAATCTCCTGCTTGTGTTCCCCTCGGCTCGCCTAATGTCACCTTGCTCCGGGCGTAACCAGGTCTTTGTGCGGTCGCCCCTCACTTGACCACAAAGGTCCCTTTGTGTGACGCCATTCATGACACGTCACCATTTTTACACAGAACGTTGGTTCTATTCTCTAATTTTCGTAATGTTATCAATACCCTTAAATATCTTATCCAGCACCGTGCAATTGGTGATATCACATTTCATTAGTTACCTATCGGCTTTCAAATATACCGCTGCTGGTACTCATTCTTCACATCTTATGACAACACGTTTTCTGTTATACCGAAATGGGTAACCTCAGTAGATTACAATTTTCTGTTTTTTAATAATAATCCTTATGTTACCCTACTATATAACCCTTGTACAATTTACATGAAGTTATCTAAACTAAGTGATACTTAAATAGTAATTATATGGATAGTCCTGATTACATTATGCAGGACAGAATCTTACGGGAAGTAAATGGTACATAGTGTTACTTACATATATTGACAATATCCTCTGTCACACATAGCGGAAAACACACCAATTTCAATTTCTAAGACGGATTTCGATCAATTAATTCTCTCCATAACATCCCGGTCATTACATTGGGCCAGGAACAGGAACTGGACTTAGGGTAACTGCTAATGTGGATCTTGCAGTTGCAGTTTTACTGGGAGCTGTCTTATTGAAAGCAATATAAACAGAGTCAACCCTCATTTCTATATATATTCTACAAGAGCTTGCAAATGTGTACATATACACAGTACGTACCATCACAATCATAACGACTAGGTGGGATATCATTTAGTTCAGGGAGAATGATGGCGATGACCTTTGAGATTGTGAAATCATGAATGACTGGTGGTAGAGCCCCTACACCAGTCCTGTAGAGTTCACGCTGAAAACTGCTCTGATGCTTTTTGGCTCTGAAAATATATCAACAGCATTAAAATTGGGATAGAATTTATTACAGCAAACTTCATGACTGTTCACTACAAAATAAAGGATGGATTTAAGCATCATGATGCCATAATAACCATGGGAGTATTTTATTGGCCTTTGTCATAACAATTGGGCTATGGTATCAAGCTATATTGCAGGGGTCAGCATGGCAGTGCCGTGCCGAAAAATCAGTTTTTAGCAACTTCATGTGCCAGATGTAATTTCTTTCTACTACACTTAACTTTAGGATTAGTTATACTGCTAATATGTAAACAAATATTATTAATGTGATATCAAAATAAACTGTCCATGATACAAAATACTTGATGTTCTGTATTGATTCATGAAGTAGTAGACTTACACAAGTACTACGTTACTTTGTTTCCTCCCCTTTCCCACTTTCTTTGATTAATTATTATTATGATTTTCATTAGTATTATCATAACATCATCATTATCAATATCGTTATTATCAATATTCTCATTATCATTATCATC
>NW_028234422.1:23143365-23163365 GCF_977035675.1 Penaeus japonicus | reverse complement strand
CACCGTTTTTTATAAACGCAGCAGCAACAAACAATAAGTCTTGTGCCACTGGAGATACCCTGTTTATCGGGGCCTCTCGTCTCACTGGGCATTGTTGCTTCTGAGTTTTGATTAAAGTCGAGTAAACGCTGTTTTTTGTACAGATTTTGCGCACTTTAAGTGCTTTATCTGCACCTTCAGTGCTTTGATTTTGAAGGTGACACGAGACTACTAGTAGTAGTCAGCCCCCACCCCAGACCCGCAGCTCTCTTCTACCCCAGGGTAGCCCTTACGGGCTGTGACCCCTGGGTAGGGAGGCCCAGTAGTCTGGGGCGTCCTTTGGGCGCAACTTTTCTCTCCCCCTGAATTTTTTCCATTTTTCTGGTGTGACTTTCCTGAGCTCCTGTGTTCGCTTGGGTGGGCATTGACTTACCGTCCCTCGCACTAGGCAGGTTCGGCGGTAAGAAGGTGCCTTACACACCAACCCCGATCCCTTAGTTGGTACTGGAGAAAGCAGCCAGGCTTCCACTAGGGGGGGGGGGCGAGGACGTGTAACGAAAGACTTGTTTTTTTATCCTCTCTTAGCTATTGGGATTAGGTTGATATACAATAGTTAAGGGAAAGGTAGTCCTCTCAGGACAACGGGCTTTGGCCCAGGGATCGGACCTGGTCCGACACCCCAGCATGATTGATCCCCGGCTACCCTTCCTCCTCCCCAAGGAGGAGGGGCGACTCAGAACTTTTCTAAGACCACTTTGACCAATAATGGAACCCCGACCAATGACCGACCCAGAAGACATCGATATCCCTCCCGAGAACGCAAGGTGCGCGAACATTCGATGCGTGAAAGAAAATCAATCCCTGCAGAATGTCAACCCCTTTATCATTAAGAAGGTCCTTGATGGTCAAGTGGAAGGCGGGTTTGATTTTGTCCGAAAATTGCGAGATGGTAGCCTCCTTGTAAAAGTGCAATTTAAATCTCAGGTTAAGGATTTGCTTAAACTGACGCAAATTCATGACCTTCAAGTTAAAGTAACTATTCCTGTTGGCCCAAATACCTGTAATCTTTCACAGGGATTTGAGGACAATGGAAGAAAGTGAAATTCTTGAGGCCATGAAAGACCAAAGCGTAGTAGACGTAAATTGTATGGCTAAGAAAGATGGAGATGTGCGAGTAAAAACCGGATTGTGTTTCTTGACCTTTTCTTCACATAAAATTCCAAGTACTGTTAAAGTTGGGTATGAGATCCTTCAAGTTCGACCCTATATCCAAAAACCAATGCGTTGCAATAGATGCCAAAAATTAAAAACCGGCGGACAAGGCACTTCCAAACCCCATAAAACGTAATCCACGCGTATACCATTATACAATGGAATTGTCGAAGTCTTAGATCAAAATTAAACTCCCTTTGATTATTAGCCTCGTCCTATGCTCCCGATATCATCATTCTACAAGAAATCCATTGAAACGACCAAGTCTCTGACGAGGTCGTATCGCTAAGAAACTACCATCTTTGTAGAAAAGACCGAGAGGGAAGGGGTGGAGGTGGAGTCGCCATGTACATCCACCAGAATCTCCCTTTCATTGAAGTGACGATTAATTCTACTTTGGAACACGTCGCATGCAAAGTAAAATTCAATAACACGTATCTGACTATATGCTCAGCTTACTGTCCACCTGATAAAATGTTAATCTATGATGAGCTTTTTGCTATTCAGGACAGTATGCCAAACAATGAATTAATTCTAGGAGATTTTAATGCTCGTCATACATCATGGGGTTCCCTGCGGGTGAATGGTAGAGGTGAGCAAGTAGTTAAGTTGATCAACGACTCTGATCTGGTTCTTCTAAATGATGGTAGTCCAACGCGAATAGACGATAATACCGGTAATTTGAGCTTTATTGACCTATCACTGGTTTCTTCAACACTTGCAGCCAAGTGCCTGTGGCACACCATTGACGACTCGTTGGGAAGCGATCACCTTCCTATTTGTATTCAATATTCATGCGACACCACGAGGACGCCTTCAGCACCCAAATTTAACGTAGAAAGAGCAGATTGGGTCGCCTTCACAAGGAGCGTCAAGCTCGAAGTTGTTGGAGAAACCATTGATGATAAAGTAAACAGTGTTCAAAATTGTATTATAAATGCAGCAATGGCAACCATCCCTAAGACTTCGACAGATAGCGTTAAGCATAGAGTTCCATGGTGGACACCAGATTGCCGCAGGGTGCTATGTGAACGAAATAGGGCCTACAGGCTTTTCCATAATAATATCACAAATGAGAACTTTCGCAAATACAAACAAGCGAGAGCTAGGGCTCGAAGAACAATCAGACAAGCCAAAAGAGACTCCTGGCGAAGCTTTGTCTCTACGATCAATAGCAACACTAAGATCTCAGAGGTTTGGTCCACAGTTAATAAAATCAATAGAAAAAAACATCAATTAAAATCAGAAACATCATTCATGAGGGAAATAATTACGATTCCCCTAGAGACATAGCTAACATAATCGCCAGGCAGTTCTCTTATACAAGCAGCTCGGAAAACTACAATCCTGCTTTCCTGACCACCAAGGAAGCATCTGAGCTGCAACCAATTCACTTTGTCACAGGAGATAACTTTGATTACAATAAAGATCTTACAATGAATGAGCTTGTCCGAGCCCTTGAAGCCTGTAGAGGAACATCCCCAGGCCCCGATGAGATTCGATATGAGATGATAAAGCATCTTAATCATGATGACATGATTAAGTTGCTAGAAGTGTACAATGATAATTGGAAAAGCCAGACTTTTCCAAATTCATGGCACTTCGCCCACATCATTCCCATATTGAAAGGAGGGGGAAATCCCAGATCCGCCATATCTTACCGCCCAATTGCGTTGACAAGCTGCTTATGCAAGGTCATGGAAAGAATTGTTAATAGTAGGCTATTGCATTTTTTAAATACCAGGAATTTACTAGTTGACGAACAGTGCGGCTTCCGAAAGGGACGTCAAACTCTCGATCAGCTAGTAAAACTGGAAAGTCATATTCATGAGGCATTTGCCAAAAAGCATTTTTTGATTTCAGTATTTTTAGACAGAAAAAGCCTATGACATGACATGGCCTACTCAGAAAACTTTATGCTTTCGGATTGCGTGGAAACTTGCCTTGTTTTATCCAAAATTTCATTTCTGACAGAACGTTTTCTGTCAAATTATTTTCTGACAACGTCACTTTCTCGGACATTTTTGTCCAGGCAAACGGGGTCCCACAAGGAAGTGTCTTGTCTCCTACATTATTTTTATGTATGATAAATGACATTTTACCATCTCCTCCTCGGAATCTTAAATACTCACTGTACGCCGATGATTGTGCATTATGGCACTCTAGCAATAATGCAGAGTTCTCGGCAAATCAGATTCAATTGGCACTGGATGTGATTCATAACTGGGGCCTCCAGTGGGGTTTTAAGTTTTCCATAAGAAAGAGTATTGGCGTGGTTTTTACACATAGGAGAAAGCCCAACATCAGGCTAACTCTAGACAACCACCCAATACCTATACAAAATTCAGCTAGATTTCTTGGTCTACTCTTTGATAGTAGATTAAATTGGAAAGACCACATTGGTCAGTTAAAGAATAAATGTCAAAAAGCACTCAATTTATTAAAGTGCATTTCTGGACACAAATGGGGAGCTGATAGAAAGTCTTTACTGATGTCATATAAATCCCTGATTAGGTCTAAAGTAGATTATGGGTCAATCGTGTATGGCTCGGCAACGAGCTCAACTCTGAAAGGATTGAATGTTGTGCAGAATGCGTGTTTACGCGTCTGTCTTGGAGCCCTTAAGTGCACTAGCACCGAGCGCCTAGAGGTAGAGTCGGGAGTACCTCCCCTCCGTCTTAGGCGCGGCCAGCTTGCGCTGTCTTACGCCGCAAAATTAGCCAGGCAGCCCCAGCATCCCAACAGGGATGTTTTACGCCGGCAGTTAGGGCCACAGCACCGCGCCGGAAAGCCTCTGTGCAATAGACTCCATGACCTCACAAATAAAGTCGGTATAGATCTCTCTACCATCGATACCCTGGTTAAAGATCTTTCCTTTTTTCATTTATATACCGACGGGTCCAAGACAGACGAGTGTGTGGGTGCGGGTGTATAGTCGACTGAATGTCAGTTGAGATTTCGATTGCCGAATCATACATCGATCTTTCTTGCCGAACTTTTTGCAATAGATAAAGCTTTAGATTTTGCCCTATCGACGACCCACGATAGAATAGTCACATTTTCAGACTCGTTAAGTTCACTTAAAGCAATTAAATCCCTAGAAACCACTAATAATGAAATACAGCGTAATATCATTCGTAAATTACATAGTGCCAATAAATCAATCAAGCTGATATGGGTACCTGGACATTCGGGTATCTATGGCAATGAACAGGCTGACAAACTAGCCGGGTCGACTGATGATATGGAGCCTGGCATTGTCCGCACAGATCTCAGGTGTTTTGTCTCTTTTATAAAAGCAAAAATCCATCTCCTGTGGCAGAGTGAGTGGACCGACCTCACAATCAGAAAAATCAAAACTGAAATAGAAATGTGGGACACAGCCCACAGGAAAAACAGAAGGGAGGAGGTGGTATTGGCTCGGCTTCGGGTCAATGCCCAAGATATACCCACCTTACTCCCTATATAAAAAGAAATTTCCCTCCACAGTGTGGCCAATGCAATAGACCATTAACAATACCACACTTTTTAATATCCTGCCAAATATACAATAGACCAAGACAAAAAATGAAAAACTATTTACAAATTAAAAACATTGAATGTAATATAAACAATTTACTATCAGATAATGAAAAAATAATTAGTAATCACTTTCCTAAAGGAGACAAAACTTTATGACCTTCTATAGATTGATAAAATAAAATGGAATCATTGGCTTAATGACCTTGGCATGTGCCGCTGGTTGATAGCCAATAAATCCAACAAGTAAGTAAGTAAGCATGGCGCAGTGAGAGGATTATTTGTGGTCGCAGCACCCAGATTGTGGGGGCATAGGGGCGGAATCGCGGGTAAGGTCGACTATAAATATATAGTACAGAGTGAGAGGAATCCATCGATACCACTTTTGTAGTATTTAGTAAAGCGGCGCTATTCGGAAAATTTACCGACCACTCAACAGATGGCACTCTCTAATTATGCTGTAAACAATGAGGGATATTGAGCCTTCTTTTGAGAGAACATAACAGGGCATGCAAATAATTCATAGAGGGTTTCCAGTTCATAGCTCGCCAGTAGCCATAGATACGTAAATACTGAACCATAATGAATTTCAGAGTGAGGATGGTGTTTCTCTAGGTATGTTGCACGAAGTGCCCTGAATAGATGGGGATCCAGGGGGGGGAGCCCCTCCCCCCATGGCTTGGACTAACTTCGAAACTGGGCAAAGTTAGATAGGTAAATGGGTTAAGATTTTGCATACGAAATATGCCCCGGATTCATATTTTACCCCGCAAAATCTACTTCATACCCTTCTCTACTATCGGGACCCAGATTGTGGGGTACAGGGGTGGAATCGGGGATTATATCCACTACATATGATAAGGGGTTTAGAGGAATCTATCGATACCACTTTTGTGGTATTTAGTAACGCGACATTATTCGGAAATTTTACCATACTCCCTAATTGGGTATGGACCAATTAGGTCAACGAGCATGTTAGTCCAACCAATCGGGATCGTACAAGGTCCCGCTCCCCTGCAGTGATTTTCAGGGGCGGCTGGCTGGTCCATGCGTTAAAAAAAACTGTTATTTGCGACATTTTCTTACGACACGTGATATTTGTAATATATAAATGTAATAAATTAATGGACTATAAACGTATAGAAGTATAAAATCCCCCACGAGCATTCCAGTCAGTCGATTTGTTATCTAAGCAAATATATGAATTACCATGAAAATATGAAATGAAATGAAGTTAATCATGATAAATTAATGGGTGAGTTGTATAACATCGTGACATGACAAATGAAAATAACTGATTAATATAGTTGAAAACAAACAGTGAACGACCATAATTACCCTTTTTCAGTTTCAACGTAAATAATCATAGCGGGCCGGGGACTCACGACCAGACATGTTCCAAACATGGAACGCTACACTAATGTTTTCATGAAAATAATCATATGCACAAGTTGAACTTCAGTTTGAGTTTGAAGAGCCTTAATGTCTGCGCGATGAACAACATATACTCGATTATTTTCTCATTAAACATTGCCAGTTTTCTCTAGACTATACAGTGAAAATGTTCGACTTCACTGTCTAAAGCGATTGCACTTACAAAATAAGAGAAGAACCGGCAGTTCAGTACTATATCAAAATGCAACCGAGTAATAATCATCTGCCATAATAACTCGTTTAAATAAATACTTACAAAATGATAATGGTAATAATAGCGCTAATAATGATAATAAAAAAAACAATAATCAAGATGATGATAATGATGATATAGATAATGATGATAATATAGATAATGATGATATAGATAATGCTGATGTTAATGATAATAATGATACTAATCTAATACTAAGGATAACAATGCTCATGCGTCAACTACGTTAATGCTTTTGACATCAAAATGGGGTAATTTGCGTAGCGTTTTCTGTTTTCTCTAAGCCCAAACGGCTCAGTACGCCTAACCGGCCCTTTGGGAAAAGACTATGACGAGCATAACAACGTAAGTAGATGAATTTTTTGGCTATGGAATGAGATACACAATATTCCAATGTAGAGATGGTCAATTTAAGGATATTTTAGTAAGAAGGGACAAATGTCAATTCCCTGAACCTGTCTTGTTTGGAACGATTGAAGTCTTGTATCTCTGATTTTCGAGCCTCTTTTCAGATGTTTCTGTCCATTTCGTTGCTTTTTCAGTTCTGCATCATTCTTAAGCTTTTTATCGAGTAAACGGAGTGAATAACGATTTTTAGTGTTTGTTAACTCCAATTTTATTTTATTTTATTACTCTTTTAAGCATTGTCTTAAGCTACTACTGCTTTTACATATTCAAACCATCATTTTCGTCAACACATAAGCTACTTTTACAAATCAGATATCTTTAATATTGTGTAGCTTCCCATCTTTATATCATGGTAAGTACCAAAATGAGTTCGGGGGAACGTGTTAAGTCAGTTGTGCTCCATGAGGAAGGATAAGGTTGCAATAATATAGCAAAGAGGACGGAATTCTCAAGAAGAGCCATTCAGGAGGCCATTAAAAAGCACATGGGGACTAGAGCAGGAAAGGAAGAAATGAACTAACATTATCAAGAGATGATGGTATAACAATCGCAAAAATAACGTTAAACTTCATACTTGTTTTTAAAATGATATTGAGATCGACTATGAGATCAAAAATAGTGTCAAAACACTTAGAAGAAGACTTCATAAAGGTGACCTAACGTACTCAAGGCCCATAAAAAAAAACTCTTGTAACTGCTGCAGTACGTAAGAAGCGTTTGGAACGGGATAAGAATCTCATAAATATGATCTGGTATTAAGTAATATCCAGCGATGAGAGAAGGTTCTGCCTAGTTATTGACAGACATGTATCTATTATCAGAAAGGTGGACAGTCCTTTCCAGAGTGCTTATACCCAAATTTGAAGCATGGAAGAAGTGGCATCGTAGTTTAGGGTTGCTTTGCCAAGAATATCACTTCGTCAGTGCAATCTCAATACGGAGCATTACATAAAAATCTTGCAATCCCTCCAACATATATATATATATATATATATATATATATATATATATATATATATATATATATATATATATATATATATATATATAGGGATAAAGGAGCAATGCGCACTCACACACACTTATACACATTCTCACTCTCACACACACACACGCATATATATATACGTATGTCTGGTAGAAAAACCCACTGTACACAAAATAGATTTATTTGGAAGTGTGACGACAGTTTCAAGATCCATCTGGATTCATCTTCAGACTTGAAGATGGGATCCAGGTGGATCTTGAAACTGTCGTCTCACTCTCAATTTTTTTTTTTTTTTGTTTTTTGTTTTTAGTATAGTTTTTTTTTTCTTTTCTTTGTATACCATATCAACACGGTAGAGTGTTTTTGCTTTTCATGAGTATGTCTCTGTGTATGTGCATTTACATATAGTCTTCGTCTTTCGGCTTATCCCTGTATCAGGGATCGCCACAGCGTGTCAACTTTCTTCAACCGCAACGCGATATCCGTCAGAAGGGATGTCACTAACGGTCGGGTTGTATCACACTGAGAATGAGACATTCATATGCATTCCTATACAGGAATATCAGGGCATTGATCACAGCACCAGCTTGTCCCTGCAGTGTTGGCTCTGGTTTTGCTTCTTTTGCTTCCCACTCTCCTCAGGCTGTTCCTTGCCTGAAGTCAATCTCCATCCAGCGGTTCTCTTCCTCCTTCACCCACCTTGCAGTGGGATACCAAGTTGACCTGTTGCTTCCTGCACTCCTTTGCACACTGCAGAGGAGAAGTGAAGTAGCCGTTGTGGAACACGTCACTAGTGCTGATATCCCTGACCTCTAGGTCGCGGAGACCAGCTCTCACTTTGATTTCCTTTTTTTGGCGCTTCCTCGGATGCCTCAGGCTGTCTGAATGGTATTCTGTTGGTTGTCGTGCATCATTGATTTGGCTGGTTTTACGCCGCTTGCCTGCTGTCGCACCCCTCTGCTTCTCTCCGGGCTTGGGACCGGCACCGACTCACAGTGGCTCCTACGTCTGGTGGCTGCATTGTGTGTGTTTATATGTATAATTATATATATATATATACACACACACACACACACACACACACACACACACACACACACATATATATATATATATATATATATATATATATATATATATATATATATATATATTAGTCTAGGCAATCCGTTTGGCGTCCAAGGCCAGCAGCAACGCACCATAAGAAATCGTTTGACAGATTTTATATGAACCAAGAAAATGAAGCCGAGAGAAGCTAGGGAAAGAATTAAGGGTATTGAAAACCTCGTAAATAAGGGATATGATAAATAATAATGGTGGTGGTGGTAAACCTGCGACAGGAATAGATACATATACGGTGCTAGATTTTATGCAAAAACGTGAGACAGAGTTCTTAGACTTGTTAGAGTACAAGTGGATTTGTAATTTTTAACAAATCAGGCCAGTATTGCTGGGACGTTTTGTTATATATTATCAGTGGACATGGATGGGACCCAATCTTGAAAAAATCCAGTTAAGATATGACTCCATCCAATTTAATGTTGGCTTCTAGACACGGTAATTGCATTTCCTTGGCGTTTTTTTATTTATTTATTTTTAAAATATTTTATATATATATGTATATATATGTATATATATATATATATATATATATATATATATATATATATATATATATATATTTAGAATGGGTCCTACCCGATTATGCATATTTTCTCTCTAGTTGGCTAGTATGTTTACGGTACACAGAAGTAATCAAAATATATGTTTGACTTCCATTACTTTTTAACTTTCAAGAATTTTCAGTGAAACGACTGGAGTAAACAAGATTCACATTTTTTCTTTATTCAAGAGCATAATAAATAAATGGGATTTTGTTTGTTTAAATTCGTTATTACTTCTTAGCCAGGGAGGTGCTTGCAAAATGCTCATTGTTATTTTGTGTGAGTATTGATATCTTAGATTGATGTTTTGGGGGTGTAAATGACGAGGGCCTTTTTAAGTCGCCAACTGACTTTGATGCTATTAACGCTGAACCATTCATGAACTACATGACAGACATGCAAAAATTATTTTGTCTTTTGTCCAGTAAAGAATTTTTAAAACTTGATATTGCTAGGAAATTTGTGCCAGTTGGTGTTAGCTGGTTAGGTCATTTGTGTTCGTTATTGCATGTTTGTATATCACTTGATGTTGTACTTAATAGATTGGAAAGTATTGAAATGCTGATTTGCCATACAAGCCAAAAATTGGCTTGAAAGACAATCTTATTAAATGCTTGAGGACATTGCAAAAGAACTTTACTGTTGTCAAAGGTATGCTCAAGTTCTCCAAGACCGATTTCCTTTGTTGGCGAAAAGCTATATTTTAGACAGCAGTTGGGACCTCTCAAATGTATGCAGAAGTAGGGATCAGATTAGGGTTTGACAAATCCTAGTTCGTATGCATCAATAGACATTTGCATAACGCAGATGGAATTTTCATGCCACTCTCTCACGATGCTGACTGCATGCATGAGGTATTTGGTATGCTGAAAATGAGATTGGAAAAAGGCTGGATGTACAAAAAAAGCCAAGCTGAAGGATCAAATTCGGTACAATTTTTCCAATGAGGAATTAAGCAGCCTAAGCATAGAAAAGTTTGTGAAGGTCCCAGTTTTTTTTTCGGAAAGAGTTTTTAGTTCCCTTTGTTCCATTATATACGGGAAGATATAAATAAGATATGCCATCTTCATGGGAAGATAATCGTGTACTAATTCCCAGCCATAATCAGCATTGTGAAAGACTGATTTTATTCATGAAGCGGTCCCGGGACATCACCACCCTAGTCTCTATATCAAATACATGGTAATTGTGAAAGTGAAAGGAAATGTGAATAAGGGAATAGAATGCATGTGAGAGGTTGTTGCATGTAAATATTGCCATTAAAAATGTTTCTAATTTGCAATTTCACCATATGTAATATTACACTTAATTGTAGAAAAATAATCTTAAAATATAAATTATACTATACAAGTTTAGATATATATGAATACATCGTTCACTAATTACTACTAAAATGAAGAAAATATAGAAAATGGGTAATTTCACCCCAGACTAAACTAAATATTGAATCATAATTTTAGTATCTGTGTTAATAGTGGAATAGGTAAATATTGATAAAAAATGATATTACTAGTCAAGAAAAGAAATTGACTCTACATCTGAACAGTCCCCGTGAATTTACTAAAATCACAAATTATTGAAATACCCTAGCGTGCGTGTTTGTGTATGAGCGTGTTTCAGGAAAGTAACTTTTAGAATGTTTGCATTCTTAAATTAGTACATCATATGTTTACACACACACACACACGCGCGCGCGCACTTGTATATATATATATATATATATATATATATATATATATATATATATATATATAATATATATATATATATGTATATATATACATATATATACATATATATATACACATATGTATATATATACACAAATATGTATATATATGTATATATATGTATATATATATGTATATATATATGTATATATGTGTATATATATATACATATATCTACATATATATACACGAATATGTATATATATGTATATAAATACAAATATGTATATGTATATATATATATAATATATATATATATATATATATATATATATATAATATATATATATATATATATATATATATATATATATATATATATATATATATATATATATATACATATATACACATTTATTTACACACACATGTATATATATATATATATATATATATATATATATATGTATATATGTATGTATATTATATAAAGCCAAACTGGATTAAAAATTTGAAGAGCAATTCTATTTTCCCCACGAAATATATTAGTTTCCCTACACTACACAGTAATAGAATCGAGCAATAGATGGCGCCGTGTACACAGTTGCAAGTTCCTATTGGCTGACGTTTGTTTACATCCAGTGCTCAAACATTTCAAATAGTAGGTGAGTCCCGAAGTCATTATTGTGAAATATATAGTGTTACAAATCTTGGATTAAATGTTACATGTTATGTTTGAATATAATTAAGGTTTTTCTATAATAGCAGCTGTCACTGACTGAAGATCATTATGTTTTTACCAAATAGTAGTCTCTCGAAGTTTGTTCAACGTCTCGTTTTGTTTAACGAATAAAATGTTCGTATCCAGTTTGAATTAACATATTTTCTGAAATGAAAGTTAACTTGGCTACGCCACTACCTCAAATAGCCTACTTACCCGAAGGTAAACTATTGTAAATAACTTAATAACACCTAACATATTATTGATGTGGTCATGAATGCGTTTGTAAGTGTTTGAACTAAAGTTACAGTATTTGCAATGGTAATTTAAACTTTGCAACAAATCACCTACAAGTTCTAAAGTACTGATACTTTGAGTTGTTATATCAGTGAATTTTAAGAAACTTCATCTATGATATATCTGTTCAAATTGCAAATAAAGGGATTAAGAATAATCCATTGCAGATGGGAAAGATTTGCTTATATATATATATATATATATATATATATATATATATATATATATATATATATGTACATATTAAATATTTATAGTCATATAGATATAG
The DNA here is from genome assembly GCF_977035675.1 of Penaeus japonicus. Lineage (NCBI taxonomy): Eukaryota > Metazoa > Arthropoda > Malacostraca > Decapoda > Penaeidae > Penaeus > Penaeus japonicus. Next base: position 23,150,988 of record NW_028234422.1, on the reverse strand, counting down.
GTATGAATATATATTTATATATATTTTTTATAGATATTTATGGATATATTTTCACATATACATATATATGAATAATTTATATAGAATATTAATACCAGGTAAATATTTATGGAGACTAGGGTATATGTGACCAAAATGGTTGGGTTATGTATGAATGCATTTGAATTGTTCCACAAAGCAAGAAGTATTATTCAGCATTTTATTTGTAGTAAAGATTCAATAGATTATTTATGGCATTATGGTATTCACTATTGTGTCAAGCAAAAAATGTATTGCATTTTGAAGATGTAACCATTAAAAAGGCATTCTTTGTTGACAGACTTGATAAAGATAACAAAATGACAACTGTAGCTGCTGAAATCAAGGACTATGATGTGGAGTTTGAAGCTTTCAATCAAAAGCTTTCTCTCAATAAGAAGTCATTTCAGAAGATTATGGCATCCTCCAGTTGCGAGATAAATACAATTTGCCAGCATCAGTATGATCTCCTCTTAAAAACAAAAGGTAAATATGCTATGTACATTTCAGAAGAGATGTTATATTTCCTAAAACCAAGGAAATAATCCAATTTGTTGTTCTTTGGTCATGACAAGTATCTGATGCAAAGAAAAATCCAAAGTTTTCTATTGTCTACCTTTTCATATTGGTGCTTGATGAGGCAGGAATCTTATATGTAAAATGAAACAATTGGTACATGTGCATTTTTATGATATTTTGGAGATTTGTACTGATATCTTTTGGTAACAGATACTCTTTTTACTAACATTTTTTTCATCTTTTCAAAGTAGACTTATGGTATTGCCAAAACCATATATTTTCAGCTAATTTTTTTTAGGGGGTCTTTGCCAGTTTTTATATAGAGTATTTGCTTTCACTCCTTAAGTGCATTAACCCTATGATGACGGTGCATCACACCCTTGTGACACAGCTAAATTCCCGATGCCAGGGCGTCATACCAGTGTGACGTTTCCAATGCAATATTGCAGTGGCTCGGCATAGGGGTTTTCGCGTGTGCCTCATCGGGAATGGGTTAAGTGTCACACAGGGGAAAAAGAAATATAAGAAGAGAATAATGACAAGGGAAGCAAAACAGGAAAAATAGGGAGAAGGATTTCATCAATTTGACTAGCCCAAATAACTTAAATGTCCGTTTTGTCATGGTTATAACCCGATTCTTGGTATATTCAGTATTTTTTTTCATGACAAGTATTTTTACTACTTTAGCAAAAGTATGTTTCTTGTTAATGCAAAAAAAATAATTTTATGTGCTAACCATTATAATGTTAGTTTTTAATTGCTACTAATGGCCTGAATTGCCAGTTGGATGCTATGCGGTTGTGTGGGAGGCTGGAGCTCTAAGATTCTGATTGCTTCAGCCTCTGAAAACTGTAGATAGATCCTAAGATGATATCTTAATTTCAAATGTGTGCATGTATTATATTTTCAGGAAGTCTATGATATCTTGAATGTAATGAGAGGTTCCTGCCACCAGGACCCAACTTATCACAATGACAAGACTGCAGAATTGCTCTACCTATGACAGAAATACATGTAAATTTTAGCTTAAAACAAATATTTCTTATATTCAAAGGAGAAATTGAGGAATTGCAAGAGAAAATCCATGGAATCCAGCTTGAAATTAAAGCCGTTTATGGGGACAAGGACCGAGCAGGGAGAGAATTTCAGAGCCTGAGGCAAGAACTAGAGCAGATCAACATGGGTATAAATGAAAAGGTATGTTTGATTATCTTTCAAGAGAATACAAATTGTTTATTGTTGAAATGCATAAAGTAGGATTAGTTGAATTCATAAAATTGATTGTTTATAATGTTTTTTATATTTATTCTTAAACATCGTCATTTTATTAAATAATTCATGCTTTATTGGTTAGATTGCAAAATAGGAATCAGATTAGACTAGCCATCAAGATTTCATAGAAAGTCATTGAATATGTTCCCATATATGGTGACAGTGAAGTTCACTGCATTGTGATTGATAAATTTCCCTGGAATCATAAAATCCTTGGTTACAGATTCACGAAAAGGAGACAGTAGATAAGAAGCTCACTGAAGCTAAGTGCCGATTAAAGGAAAAAGAGCTGAATGTGGAAGATACTGAACGAAAGAATCAGGTATGGGTGTTTTATAAAACCAATGTTAATCTTGAAAGTATTGATAAGAACTACCATTAGGATATTAATTGATTTAATCCAACCAGTCATGGGAAGATTTGCAGCTGAAACTAACCACAATTGATTATAACAGCTACATACTTCAGTATCTTAATTTTAAATTTCTTGTTTTTTCAAGTCATTCCATATATTTTTATTCAATGGAAAAATGTTTACATTAGCTTGTAATTACTACTAACAATCAAAGAATTTGAAATGCACTGAAGCCTCAAGTATTTAAATATCACTTTGTTTACTATGGCTTTATTCAAAACATTTAAGCTAATATACATATTTATTGTTAACCCATTGAGTACGGGTGTCATGACATACATGACGGCAGTGATTAGGCCTAAAAGACAGGTGTCAATGCATACATGACCCGACATTGGGATCTGCTCACAGATGAAGCACGCATACAGTCAGGGAGTAATATGGCTGTAATGGCACTTGGTTCAAAGCTACAGGGTTCTAAAGTCAGGTTAAATCCACATTTTGTGATGGATATATGGAAAAATATTGTTTGGGCTAATCTGTGCTACCCAGAGGGCAGAGAAAACACTTTCCCTGTCCCTCTAATTTTTAGCAATTGCTTCCAGTGTCATAGACCACCTGTCAGTTAGGTCGTTAGGTGCCCTGTCAGCAAAGAGTTAAGAGAGTTACCAACATATTTGTGTTTAGAAAAATACCTCATAGTGGTATAGTGCCAAGGCTGCATGTCAGAATTTATCATTTATTAACTGCAATTGCTTGTGGTGTTATAAAGGTAGTGCCAATACCAAAACAGAGAACATCTGTTGCTTACTAATATTTTTAAGAAATTAAGAAAAATATAAATACCCAATTTCATATATGCCCAGATGCCATGCAGCTCTTCCATAGCTAAGATGATTGGTTAAAGTGCAGTATTCATGTTACTATCCGTGTATTCACACATGTTCAGATTTTATTATCAGACCTGCTCTTCTGTATGATAATGCTAATTTTTAGCAATGAATGAGGGGCATCCCTTTTGGGCTTATGTGAAATATGGTGACTATAGTATGGGTATACTTGGCCAAATAAATCATTGCAGAGAAGTTTTAGACAGAAAGAGCTACCTGGCATTGAAGAATGAGTAATGATCAAATTATAAAAAACTACAATATGCCATAGTAATTTTAATATTTTGTGTCTAATTTGTCAGAAAGTAACCAAAAAAAAAAGACTCCCAGTCTGCTAATAAACATGTATGCTTGCTTTGTGACACCACAATACAGTTTTGTTCTTAATACACAAGCCTGATCCTTCTGTAAAAAGAAATTAGACATGAATATTTGGTATATTGTTGTACATTAATTTTGTGTCTCTTTCTTCATTTTCTAATAATTTTCTAACAAATTTGAACTTAGCATTATCATTCGGAAGGTTGTTCTCTGAGCTTTTGTTGTTTAGTCATCATGAAATTGTTATGGAAGCATTAAGTAAATGAATAGACTATAGAGTTAATTTACTTGTACCAAATTTAGATATTATAAGGATTATAATTTTGATTTTAGCAGTGATATCTAATACAAAGGAAAACAGAATGCTTACAAGAGCTCTTTTTAATGTGAAGTACGTAATACTTGACCTCCATGCAGTTATTTTCAGTGTTCCTGAATGATTATCAGATGTCCCATAATACATACATGTCCAGAATCAATCATGCATTCAATTTGTCCTACCACATTATGATAGATGATACATTGAATCATTAATAAGTTATTATATTGCAGTATTTTATGTGAAAAATTTCCCTTTTTAAAGTGTCACAGAAAAATATGTAATAAAGTAGAGTTGCCAGTTACCACGCTTTTGAGTAAAAGCCATCATATCACACTCATTCATCTTTTTGTGTGATTATACAGTAGGGAGATGTTTAAGAGTGCAGAAAGGAGTGGTTTCTACATTTTTAAATGGGAATGGAAAATCTTGTCACACGATTGTAAGAAATTTTGGACAAAGGAACAATAGATATCTGTAGAAACACATTTGTTTGTTGTGGAAAAGTATATCCTTAACTGTATTTTGATAGTGGTATAGTCCTGTGGAACCAACTTAACTCAAGGTAATGTTGAAAATGACAATTAGAAGGATAATATTTAATTAAATGAATATGAGCATTTTATTATCTTTCTTGGTATATAATATCCTTGATTTTTTTTTTTTATTAACAGGAACAAACAAGTAATGTAGAACGAGGTGCTCAGCTCTTCAGAAAACATCTTGGCCTTGATATACAACGTACAAATCACAGTACTTTAGTCTTCACTTTTACCCAGGTTAGTTGCAGCTTTAAAACAGCATAGAGCATTTGAAAAATTTAGTGTCTGTCAGGTTTTTGATATTGACTTTCCATACATTCTTTAACATAGACAGATTCTCTCTCTCTCTCTCTCTCTCTCTCTCTCTCTCTCTCTCTCTCTCTCTCTCTCTCTCTCTCTCTCTCTCCTTCCCTTCCCCTCTTTCTCTCTCTCGCTTTCCTCTCCTCTCTCCCTCTCTCTCTCTCCTTCCCTCTCCCTCTCCTCCTCTCCTCTCCCTCTCCCTCTCTCTCCCTCTCCTCTCCCTCTCTCCCTCTCTCTCTCCCTCTCCCTCCCTCCCTCTCCCTCTCCCTCTCCCTCTCCCTCTCCCTCTCTCTCTCTCTCTCTCCCTCTCCCTCTCCCTCTCCCTCTCTCTCTCTCTCTCTCTCTCCCTCTCCCCCTCTCTCTCCCTCTCCCTCTCCCTCTCCTTCCCCCTCCCTTCCTCCCTCCCTCTCTCTCCCCTCTCTCAATCTGTCTGTCTATCTGTCTCTATTTTTAATCTCTCTTTCTCTATAATCTTCAGTAAGTTATGTGTCTTTTCAGATAAGTCGGTCTGAGCCCGATAAGGAATACATTCTTGAACTGACTTTGGATGAAGACAACTACCGTCTGGTCTGTTCTGTGCCTCCATTGCACAACTTGAAACAGTTGGAGGATAAACTAAATGCAACTAATGACTTCTCTGGTTGCATTGCTTACATTAGAAAACTTTTTCAGAAGCTTGAGACATAAATCAGGTGGCACCACGGGAGGATTTATTTGACTTGTGTTTATTTAAGGAATTTACAGAGTGCTTTGGTTATAGATATTTTATTTTTTATTTTTTATTTTGGTTATCATAGTTAGCCATTAGAGCTTCTTATATGCTGAACATATTAGTGAATATTACTTGAATACTTACACCAAATAACAAAGTGTATAAACATAATTTGAACCTATAATGTATTAGATAAGTCTAATCAATATATTGTGACAAGGTCTAGACTTTTATTTATTTATTCATATTTTCTTAATATATCTTTTTTGTTTATCTAAGTGTTTTTATAGGTATTATATTGAACACCCTTTTATAGATAGGATAGTATGTACTTTATATATGGATTGTCATAAAGAAGTTTTTTGTATATTATGATTGTATTGCATACAACAAAATTTAAAAGCCCTTTCCAGTAGTGGGTCCCATAGATTATGGATATAAGAGATATATTATATACTTTCAGGAAATCAATAAATCATATTGAAAAAAAAGTCTATTCAAAGATCATTATAAACTGTGAATAGATGAATTTGGTATTGCCTTTACTTTTAGACTGAACTTTACATTACTAAATGAACAAGAATTAAAGAGAATATGTAACCTTAGATGTTATTTCATTTACCAATGTGTTTTTTATTCTGGTATGGTACTGATTCAGTTATCATAATTTTTTTGTAGTTTGTCATATTGGTTTAATACAAAAATGTGATGCGCATAAAGAATGAATGTAAAAAACTCTTGTACTGATAGTATGTAATCAGCAGTAGAAAACATTTATTTTTATAATGTCTACCAGGTGGCATCAGATCTTAATTAGGAAAGTAGTATTACCAGCCCTAGCAGTATATTTGAATTTGACTTCCCTCACAGGGAATATTTAGTTAATAGCTTTACTATTTCATGTCATATTTAAATTATCTTAGTTTTACATTGTATTTTCTTTATTTGTGATAAAGACATGGGAACGCATAATGCGTAATTTAATCGGTATCAGAGATTTCCCCAATTATATGGTCAGCATTACTGTAACAAGATTAATCTTTACTACTAAAGATTTTTTTAACTATTGATAAATGTCCACAGCTGGCCTCATAGCAATTTATCACAGTAAATGCCATATCTCCATGCATGTCCATAAAACCTTTCCTCTTAATAACTATTATGAAATAAGTAACAGGTTTTACTTGTTCATACCATTTCTTTGTATATTTACTCAAAATAGTTAAGTTGAACTGCATTTTATTAATATCCAAATAGACACCCCTCACACACACATACACACATAAGTAGTGTTATATTTATATGTTAGCCAGGGTTGAGTCTGTTGCAATTTTTCTGCTTTTGACTTAGACTTTGAGTGTAGTCTTTATGAGGTCATAAGGGCCTTTGATTTTAATCTTGCGATGTCGTCAACTCAAGCATAACATTACAAACTCAAAAACACCATGGCTTTGTTGGTATATCATTGTTCTTTGAAATTATTTCTAATAAATTTGGAAAACAAAAGACAAAACACTGCATTCTTTCAAAAATGCTATCCTAAAGTTTACAAGTGGGCATGAGATAGAATAAAGTTGCTGATGTCACATCCCCATGATTGGCAGATTGAGCCACCTCCAAGCTCGTGAGTTTCCATTGTCACCTGGCGGTTACTGCTGTTACTGGGCATCATGTTGGGTAAGGATTGAGCTCAGATCAAGTCAATACTCGTTGGCAAGCTATCTCACGAGTCAGCACATGCTGACACAGGCTAGCTCGTGTTCATGCATATAAGCCTGGTGAAGCATCCTACTCAACAAATCTGGCTTATCCTTGACTTTATAGTTCAACAAGCCTTTTTAACTGTTTCAAGCATGGCTTGATAAATTTCATGACAAAAAAATTGGGTAATTTGAACAATTGAATGACTTCTTGATTATTATTATTATTATTATTATTATATATATATATATATATATATATATATATATATATATATATATATATATATATATATATATATATATATATATAAAACAGAAAATAACAATTGTGTTTGGTATGTGTGGAGTAATTAGCTATCCTAACATGGATTTGAGAAATTGCACCACATGCCTCCGCAGATACGTGTTGTAATACAACATGGGCACTCTTAATATCCCCTTAACTTTACGAAGGCCAGCATGGTACATTAGGACTCTTGCCCTGTGGGAAGGAGGCTTGAAGTTCCTGTTATTTCTCACCAACAAAGGCTTTAAAATATCTTGCATACATTACAAGTTATGAGTGAATGTTTACAGTTTGTAATACATGGTTGGGACTAAAGAAAATCTGTACGACTTCGTTTATCTTTTTCTTTTCCTTCTAGCTTAGTTACAACATCAAGTTTGAGAGAA
>NW_028234422.1:23128365-23133365 GCF_977035675.1 Penaeus japonicus | reverse complement strand
GTCGTAATACACATGTAAACAACTTTATATACCCTAGGGAAACGCAAGAGCAAGAGAATAACATTTATCTACATCATTATATCTTCGCTCTTACACTCTATCTATTCTACATCATATATTATCTATAGACCTCAATATCTCAATATCTATCTAAATATATGACCATCATCTCAAGATATCATCCCTCTCTTTCTATCTATCTATCTATCTCTCTCTCATCTATATCTTTTCCTCTCTCTCTCTCCTTTCATCTCTCTCTTCTGTCTCTCTCACTCCCTATATCTATCTATCATTATATCTCCCTCCCTATATCCTCTTCCCCACCCCCTCATCTTATCTATCTCCCCCCCCTCTTAATCTCTTTCTCACTCTCTTCTCTCTCTACCCCCTGTCTTCTACTCTCTTCTCTTCCCCTCCCCCTATCTCTTCTCACTCCCTCTCTCCTACCACTCTCTCTATCTCTCTATCTCTCTCTATCTCTCTATATCATCTCCTCTCTATTTTTCTCTCTCTCTCTCTCTCTCTCTTTCTTCTTCTTCTCTATATATCTACAATACATAATGTATCTTTCTCCTTCTATCTCTCTATATCTATCTATATTATCTCTATATCCTTTCTACTACTATATATATATAATATATTATATATATTAGCTCTCTCTTACTTATTATATATATCGCGCGAGGCGATAGAGAGGAGTAAGTAGAGACGATGGAGAGGAGAGAGAGAGAGAGAGAGAGAGGAGAGAGAGCGAGAGAGAAGCGAAGAAGAGAGAGAAGAGCGCTATATCTCTGCTCGAGAGTAGGTGCAGAGATGAGAGAGACAAACACAGAAGGGATAGGGAGCGGAGAGAGGAGAGAGAGAGAGCGCGCGAGATCGAGGAGAGAGAGCTATATAAACTCTCAGGAGCGAGCGAGAGATGACTGATAGATAGAGAGAGAGAGAGTAGCAGAGCCGAAGAGATGTATTGAAGAGTAGAGGGAGAGAGCGAGGATGGATAGCTGAGAGGACGCGGAGGGAGAGAGGAGCGGAGAGAGAGAGGATAAAGCCAGGGAAGGTAGAGAGATGAGAGAGACAAGACAGTGGAAGCGGATAGAGGCAAAAAAGAGGAGAAAAGAGAGAACGACGAGAGAGAGAAGAGCGAGATGATTGAGTGAACAAAGATATATAGGGAGGTCGAAGACGGAGAGAAGAGAGAGAATAAGGGAAAGAGGAGAGTAAGAAGGGTGAGAGGAGAGAGAAGAAAGAAGAGGTAGGGAGCAAGAGAGAGAGGAGAAATAGAGGGGAGAGAAAGGAGAAAGAGATGGGGGGAGGAAGGGAGAGAGAGGGGGGAGGGAGGAAGGAAGGGAGAGAGAGAGAAAAGAAAGAGAGAGGAGAAATAGAGGGGAAAGAAAGGGGAAAAAATGGGAGAGAGGGAGAAGGGGGGAAGGGACGGAGGGAGGAAGAGCGGGGGAGAAGGAAGGAGGGAGGAAGGGAGAGAGAGAGAAAGCGAGAGAGATAAAAGAGAGAGAGAGTACGAGAGAGGAGAGAGAGAAAGAGAGAGAGAGGAGAGGGAGAAAGAGAGAGCGAGGAGAGGGAGAAAGAGAGAGCGAGGAGAGGGAGAAAGAGAGAGCAAGGAGAGAGAGAGAGAGAGAGAGAGAGAATGAGAGAGAGAGAGAGAGAGGAGAGGGAGAATGAGAGATTAAGGAGAGGGAGAATGAGAGATTAAGGAGAGAGAGAGAGAGAGGAGAGGGAGAATGAGAGATTAAGGAGAGAGAGAAAGAGAGGAGAGGGAGAATGAGAGATTAAGGAGAGAGAGAAAGAGAGAGAGAAAAGAAGAGGGAGAGAGGAGAGGAGAGGAGAGGAGAGAGAGAGCGGGGGTGAGAGAGAGAGATGGAGAGAGAGAGAGAGAGAGGGGACGGAGGGAAGGAGAGGAGAGGAGAGAAGAGAGGGGATGAGAGGGAGGGGAGAGAGAGAAAAGAGAGAGGAAAGAAGAAAGAGGGAGAGGGGAGAGAGAAGGAAAAGAGAGAGAAAGGAAAGAAAAGAGAGGAGGGAAGAGAAGTGAGGGAAGAGAAGGAAGGAGAGAGAGAGAAGGGAAAGGATAGAGAGAGAGCGAAGAGAGAGAGAGAAAAGAGAAAAGAGAGAGGAAAAAGAAAGAGAGAGAGAGAGAAGAAGAGGGATGAGAGGAAAGAAAGAGAGAAGAGAGAGAAAGGAGAAGAGGAGGAGAAGGAAAGAAAGGAGAGAGACAGAAGAAGAGAGTGAGAGAGGAGAAAGAGAGAGAAGAGAGACGAGGAGGAGAAGAGAGAGACGGAGAGGAGAGTAGAGAAGAGAGTGAGAAGAGAGAGGGAGTGGAGGAGATGAGAGAGAGCGAGAGAGTGGAGACGAGAGAGAGAGGAGAGAGAAGGAGGGAAGAGGAGAGACGGAGAGAGAAGAGAGGGAGAGAGACAAGAGAAGAGAGAAGAGACGAGAAGAGAGAGAGAGTGAGAGAGACGAGTGAGAGAAAGAGGACTAGAGAGAAGAGGGAGACCGAGATGAGATGGAGGAGAGGAGAAGAGAGACAGAGAAGTGAAGAAGAGACAAAACAGACGAGAGACCGAGACCGACGAGGAGAGAGAAGTGAGGGAGAGAGAGAGAGAGAGGAAGAGAGGAAGAGAGAGAGCAGAGAGAGAGAGACAAAACAGAGATGAGAGAGGAGAGAGAGACGAGAGAGGAGACGGGATGAGAGTGAGGAGAGAAGAGGACGAGAGAGAGAACGAGAGAGGAAGATGAGAAGAGAAAGAGGAGAGAGAGAGAAGAGAGGAGACGAGGAGACAGATTAGAAGAGGCGATGATGAGAGAGGAGGGAAGAGACAGAGAGAGAGGAGAAGAGACAGACGGATCGAGAAGAAGGGGATGAGAGACGAGAGAGGACAGACGGAGACGAGACTGATGTGTGAGGAGAGGAGAAGATGCAGAGGATGAGAGGAGAGAGTGTGAGAACCGAGAGAAGCGAGGGAGAGTGAGAGGAGAGAGAGAGAGGAGAGGAGAAGAGAAGGTGAGAGAGAGAGAGAAGGAGAGAGAGACCGAGAGGAGGAGGAGGAGAGGAAGAGAGAGGAGAGAGAAGAGAGACGAGGAGAGAGAGAGAGAAGAAGGAGAGATGAAAGGAGAGGAGGAGAGAGAAGAGAGAGAAGAAGAGAAGAGAAGAAGAGAGAGAAGAGAAGAGAAAGAGAGTGAGAGAGGGGGAGATTGAGAGAAGGGTGAGGGAGAGGAAGAGAGAATGTAAGGATGAGTGGGAGGAGGAGAGAGACGAGAGGACGAGAGAGTGCTGAGAGAGAGAGAGAGAGAGATAGAGAGGATGAGAAATTAGAGAGAAAGAGAGCAGACAGAAGAAGAGAGGAGAGAGTAGAGAGAGCAGGAAGAGCGATGGAGAGAGAGAAGAGAGAGATGAGAGAGAGAGAGACAGGTGAGAGAAGAGAGAGGATGCAGAGAGAGAGAGGGAAGAGAGAGAGAAAGAGAGAGGATGGGAGGAGGTGAGAGAGAGAGAAGAATGTGAAAGAGAGAGAGACAAGAAGAAGAGACGAGGGGAGGGGATAGGAGAGAGGACGAGAGAGCTGAGAGGAGAGAGAGACGAAGGAGGAGAAGAGGAGAGGAGAGACAACGAGAAGAAGAAGAGGACGAGAGACCAAGAGAGAGGAGCGGAAGTACGAGAGAGGAGACAGAGAGAGAGAGAAAGGGAGAGACATGAGAGAGAGAGAGAAGAAGAGAGAGAGAGAGACAGAGAGAAGAGAGGGAATGAGAGACGAGAAAGTGAGGAGAGACGGAGAAGGGAGAGGAGAAGAGAGAGGAGGGACATGAGGAGAAGAGACAAGAGGCATTGAGAGAGGAAGATTGAAAGAGAGGAGGACAGAAGAAGAGAAAGAAGGAGACAAAGAGAGGAGAGGGAGAGAGCAGACGAGAGGAAGAGAAGAAGATAAGGAGGGAGAGAGGAGAGAGAGGAAGAAGGAGGATGAGAGAGACAGAGAGAGAAGCGAGAGAAAGGAAGAGAGAGAGAGAGAGAGCCGAGACAGAAGAGAGGAGAGAGAACGAGACTGTGGAGAGAGAGGAGAAGAGGGAGGATGAGAGACAAAGAGATGAGAGAAGAGAGACAGAGAGAGAGGAGAGATGAGAGAGAGAGAGAGAGTGGAGGAGACAGAAATGAGAGAAGACGAGAGAAGAGAGGAAGATGAGAGAGAGAGACGATGAGAGATAGAGAAGAAGAATGAAGGAGAATGAGAGCGAGAGAGAGGAGAGACGAAGAGATAGGAGAAGAACGAGAAGAAGAGAAAAGAGAGAGAAGAGAGAGAGTAGAGAGAGAGGGAGGAGAGGATGAAAGACAGATGGAAGAGAAGAGGACTAGGGAGATGAGTGAGAGAGGTAGAGAGAGAGACAGAGACAGAGACAAGAGAGGAGAGAGAGAGACAGAGAGGACAGAGAGAAGGAGGAGAGGAGAGTCAGAAGAGGACTGAGAGACAGAGAGAGGAGAGAGAAGCGGAGAGAGAGGACGAGAGAAGAGAGAGAGAGAGAGAAGAAGAAGAGAGCATGAGAGGTGAGAGACAGAGAGAGAGAGGAGAGCGAGTGAGAGAAGTGAAGAAAGAGAGCTGTCCGAGAGAGAGAGATGAGGGAGAGAGGAGAGGAAGAGGAGAAGGTGAGAACGAAGTGAGATGGAGAAGAGACAGAGAGAGACGAGATGAGGATGCGAGGGTAGGAGAGAGAGGAGAGAGAGAGATCGGAGTAGAGGAGAGGAGAGGAGAAGAGAGAGAAGAGGAGAGAGAGAGAGAAGAGAGGACGAGGAGGAGTGAGAGAGAAAGAGGGTGAGTGGAGAGAGGGAGAGAGAACGAGAGAGAGAGAGGAGGAGAGAGAGGAGGAGAGAAGAGGTGTTGGGATTGAATGAGACGAGATGGAGGAGACAAGAGGAGAGGGGAGAGTCTGAAGAGAGAGAGAGAGAGAGGAGACAGGAGACAGGAGAGATGGAGAGGAGGAAAGGGGAGAGACAAGCGAGGACT
>NW_028234422.1:23118365-23120865 GCF_977035675.1 Penaeus japonicus | reverse complement strand
AATCAAACATGTAAAGATACCACAGCCACACTAAATCTAATAGAAGCACTGGAACTTTATTGATGCTGTACCTTTTACCCAACATTAACTGTCTATGGCAGTGGTTCTTTACCTTTTTACTTGGGATGTACCACTTCAATGGTATTGGCAGTATCAGCCCATTTTTAGAGTATTGGTATTGGTATCAGCTGATTTACTGCCAACACCACCAATACCTTTTTTTTCAACTACATTGCACTTTATTTGTTGCAATTTCTGACAGGCACATTTCATGAGGCGCAATCACTTTTATAATGCATTCTTCTTTTTGTTGAAATACAAGCTATTAATTCTCTCAGTTGTGTTGGGCATATCAATTACTAATTAGTATCACAGTGTTATTGTACCATACATAAAGTTAAATATAATACCATAAATCTAGAAAATAATAGAAAAACACACAATATCTCAAGATGCCCACCTTATCTGAATATCTTTATATGTGATCATCATAGAAGGGTTAAGCAGAGGCTGGATATTTTGACATGATGAAAAATGAATTATTAACAATATTAAATCATCATGTATACTATTCTTTATGAGTACATGATGCATAGTAATTCACAACATTTGGTAATGGCACATCTGCTACCATGGACACGTATGAGACACATTGAAGATACTGGGCCAGAACCCTTACCCCTGACACAGTCTAATGCTGCAATCCACTGAGGGCTACCTTTGTAATAACAGAAATTGTGGGCTTCCCAGCTTTTACTGATTTTTTTTTATTAACCCATTAACAATGAGGCCGTTTTTGCTCCAAATGGTCGAAACACCAGGATGTTTCAAACGTGTAAGCCTAACGCCTTTGGATTTTCATCCGCATTGGCCACGGACAAATGCTTAACGCCTGATCACCTGGCATACCGGCCAGGAGGATAGCTACAATGAAATATCTTGTCCCCGGTGGCTGATGCTGGTACCACTTGACTTGATATCTTATAGCCCGGCGTTAATGGGTTAATAGGTCTTGAAATGTATACGACTTTCTACTGATAAGTGGTTTGTAAATAATAAGTGTGCTATAAATAACAACCTTTTATAATCTTATAACTCAAGGCATCATTGGTAATTTGGTATCTTATGCTTGAGTATTGGACCACACCTAGGTACCAATTACAGTATTAATCTTTGCCAAGATATTCTGAAAATACAATAACATTATCACTTTCTTGATCTAAAAAATGAAAGTAAAAATATTTTTTTCAATATACTCTGATTACTAAAACCTAAAAGGAAAAATGAATATCCTAAAAATATTTTTAATTTAGAAGCACAAGAATAAAATGGAAATCTAGATGATCTTTATTACAGACACACCATTTTCTGATAAATTATCTTATTAAATTTGAATGCAGAGATTAACTCTTTTTTTTCCTCATCATAGTTTTTTATTTAATATAAGTGCTATGCAATTTTAACCCGTTAACGACGGATGACGTGTTTTTTCGTCATACATGACGCAGGACCTCTTGCCTGACAATGGGCGTCATGGCGTTTTTCTATAGTGTGGGGATTTAACATCCAATCTACAAAAACAAAAAAATAAAATCAAATTAATAAGCAAAAAAACATTTTAATATAAATTAAATTATTCCAATTATAAGAATTCTAGACAAATGAATGATTATATATTTAATCTAAAGAAAATAAACATCAAATAAAACTTAATAAAGATCTTAGATCATTAATTTTCCAAAATTCGATAATTAAATTCTTTTTTTTTTTCTGGATCACTATGTTATTTTATTGTACTATAAGTAATGAGTGAGTGATGTTGACAATTGCAGTCATAATTATCATAACTGCCGTAATAATAAGCAAAATGGTTTTCAACTTACTTACAAAACCTAGATGGCACCACTTTCTTCTAGCACCAGCAGGAGAGAGAGCCTTGAATGGCACCCATCTACGGTCTCTAGCAAGCATTATCTCTGTAGAGTGATGGCACATCGCAAGTTCCCGACCTCTTGCTCTAAAGTACCGCAGATGAAAGATGTGCAGACCGAACGAGAGGAGGAAGGTGACTCACACCATGCCCAATGCATACAATGTGACCCTGTGCCAGTATGGATGCCTTTTATTGTGGCACTCACTGTCAAAAGCACAAGTTTCCTTCCTCTTTCCAACCTCTTCATTTTGGATGGTTATAAGTTTCGTGTTTGTTCGTGACAGCACAGAAATACGAAAAAATAAAGTTGTTTTTTTGTCCCCCCTAAAACAGTAATACTTCTATCACATTGAATGTAAAGAAAAAAACATGAGTTGATATGGACCCTGAACTACAATTATAGTCAACTGCAGAATTGATGGAGCCTGTGATATGACAGATATAAATTTCCAAAAATAGTAAAACACACAAAAAAACAAAACACAAAAATGTCTCTAGCTCTACAATGAGTGACTAAAAGGGAGTGGGAAAAATCAAATTATGTTGCAGAAGCTGCCTCGATCAGAA
>NW_028234422.1:23088365-23100865 GCF_977035675.1 Penaeus japonicus | reverse complement strand
GACAAACGGCAATATTTCTCAGGTAGTTTCAGTTTAAAGCAAACTGATCACACTGTAGTGAAACAGGAGGGGAATAAGGGAATCGAGCTTCAGTCTTCTCCCGATTAGTATCCCGAAAAGCGAATATATATAGGTCCTATAAATGTGATTGATATTTTTAATGCTGAGTTATTGGGTTGTGCGCATTGCGTTGTTTGCATATGGCAATGCAAATAGCTCAAAGCACACAATCACAGCCACAACCTTGTCACCAAACATATGGCCTGCTAGGAGAGAAGAGCAAAGCATTGATTTGTTGGTATCACTACATGTATTCATGAATTCTGTAGATTTACGTAACTCATGAGATAAACGCAGAACCTTATATACCCGGATGAATTAGTCGGGAATTTTGGAACACAGATCCTGTGTGAAATTAAGGTTTATTGTATCATATTACACAAGAAGTTTTAAAGATGGTGTTGAAAGAAGAGTCAATTTGTGACTATTCCTTGGCTATTGGCCTATTGATAGACACGCTCTAGCTTCTCTCTTCAGCATCTTCACAGAAACTGAACTACTGAATGGAATACTTTTAATACATTGAGCTGAAAACTTTTTACAGAGAAAAGCAAATAATAAGAAAGATATATCTAACACGGAAAGCTAGTTTGACTATCATGTTTGATATTCTCTCGAATAATTATGTCACTACGCATCTGTATATACTATATATTTTTTAACCAGAATGTATTAATGCATCTATATACCTACTACGCTTATTCCGATTTTTTTTTGTTCAAGCATCTCAAAGGAGAATCATTTAGTTATGAAGCTACCTCATAGGTGACTTTCATTTCGGTAATATTTTCTTTAACATTCTTGTCAAATATTATACATTAACCAAATAGTAGTACAATAATACAATCATTACAGATACAAAAATATATTGCGGATATACCTTAATAGGAAAACGTTAATTGTTTCCCAAAGTTGACTTCTTAATATTTGTTCTGTTTTGACGATTATACAGCCACATGTACAGTTGCCAAGAATGAAGTATGGCTATCAGTAGCGTATAGTTGAGGCTGAGTGGTCCTTATACTGGCAATAGGTATGTATTATATATTCAGTGTATCTTAGGAATCTGCACTAGGAGAACATTGTTTTTTTTTTAATTTTTCATTTGATGCTCCATAGAACAACAAGTGTATTGAGCGTTTCTGCTTCCAACAGCTAGAATATATAACTGTGTGTATGTGTTTGTCTGCGCTTAGCAGGTAGCATTTCTATTACTGAAAATATGAATTATTAAATCAATGAAAAAAAGAATAATTTTGCAATGGTAACCTCTCGATAATATTCACATCGATCATTGATATGAAAACCTGACGTATGTAATAATATTCACATCGACTGTATCATATGTATCCCCCAATGTAAATACACAGTATATGATCTCTCTCTTTCTCTTTCTCTTCTTTTGATTCCTCCCCAAACTCATTTCCTAATCTACGACAGACCTTAGATCATAGACTGGCAGGAAAGCAAGGATTTAACTTTTATGAAAACATTTTCTAAAGCACAATAATGTCGCCAGATCGCGTTGGGGTGCCACAACGTGAGGCAGAATATTTTGATCAGTTTCAGGTAGAGAATGGGTAGATTCTAATGCCCTCATTAGGGAGGAACCTTCTAGACCATCAGAAATTAGGGAGGCGCTCTCCAAACTGAAGGGTGGTAAGTCAATAAGTTGATCTGATGATGTCTGGTGACTTTAAGTTGCATACTGACGTGGTTTCCATCGATCAGTTTCCCAGACCTGCTGATGGCGTGGTCATCCCTCTCTGGGGAAAAAAATAAGATTAAAGAAAATAAATGAATAAAGGAATGAATGAATAGATGAATAGATATATGAATATATATATATATATATACATATATACATATACACATATATATATACACATATATACATACATATATATATATATATATATATATATATATATATATATATATATATATATATATATACACACACACACATACAGAGGATAAGAATACATTACCCAGAACTTGCTCCTAGTGACAGCCTCCGTCCTGCAACAGAGCGGAAGTGACCTACATTCAAAGGTGCGGCGACAGAACTAAGGCAACTGTTGATAATAACTGGAGGGAAGCGATGTTTTCATGGCCAATCCCCGGTTAGAGAGTACGTCTTATATTGTAAAAGTAAAGGACGAATATGATAAAATCTGTGTCAAATAAGAACGCAAAAGATCCCTCAAAAAGGCAAAGATGACATTCTTCATTGTTGTTTCCTTCTGAACCGATATTTTATAGCATAGCACACACTACCCGAAAATCATTTTTTTTACAATCCCAACAAATATCAATCGATTATAATCATAATCATATACAGACATCACAAGAGAGCCGAAAACTGAACTTGTACAATACTTAAAGGGCTTGGCCACCCCAGGGTTGAGAATCGGATATTGACGAGCACAATGTCACTGGATAGACTCAATCACTTGCCAATTGCACACGTTCAGCAAGACAGGACAAATTTGTTGGATATAGAGAAGACTGCAATTTTGTTGCTAAAATGACTTCGGAATGACCACATCCGGTTATTAAGATATTAGAAGATAACAAGTATTTTACAAATTCAGTTGTTAAAGCTCATTGTCAAATTACTGTTATTACTTGTATGACTCTCCTCTGAATTTGTAAAACACGCCTGTGCAAGATGAATCTGCAACAGATAGGAATAGGAAAAGATCCATTGCATTAAACTTATGTAGTACTTATGTATTACTGGTACTATTTCTCATAATGATAATGATGAAACGATGATGATGATGGTTATGATGATTATAATAATGCCGATCATAAAGACGATGATAAATAAAAAGATAAAGAAAATAATAATCATGATAATAACAACAATTATCATTATTGATATTATGATAGTGACAATCATACGGATATAAACAATGGTGATAATGATTATAATAGTGATAATAGTACTGATAATGATGATACTGATATTGATGATAATTATGTCTGTAGTAATAATAATAACAATAATGATATCGATAACAATGATAATGAGAATGATGATAATGATGTTAAAGATAATAATGACATAATTGTCATTATCATTATCATTATTGTTATCATTACTATTTTCATAATTGTTTTTATAATCGTTATTCTTCTTATCATTACTGTTATTTTCCCTGTTGTTTTCATTGTTATTATTATTACTGTTATTATCATTGATGTTATTACTATCATCATCATCGGTGTCATTATCATTACCGCTATCATTATCATTATTATCATCATAACTGTCATTAATATTATCATTATTATCATTAATAATATCTTTATCATCATCATTATTACTTTGGCTATCATAATCATGATCGTTATCATCATTATCTGTAATGTATTAATCTTAATCATATGACAAAAACAACTATAACATAATTTAATTAATCATGAAAGTCAAAATATCGCAAAGATGACGTAAATACTTTAAAAAGTTACAAATACACTAACAAGGCCAATGTCTGCCAGACCCCCCCCCCCCCTCCTTAAGACGGTGGTTGCACTATTGCACCATTAATGATTTCACTACTTTCAACCACTGACGGAGACAGTCGTTCGTTAGGCATCAACAACACGACCGTAACTATGACAGAGAAAACTGGTCACTCTCAACTGTTTAATCTCACGTCAGTATCACCTGTGTGTGTGTGTGTGTGTGTGTGTGTGTGTGTGTGTGTGTGTGTGTGTGTGTGAGAGAGAGAGAGAGAGAGAGAGAGAGAGAGAGAGAGAGAGAGAGAGGGAGAGAGAGAAAGAGAGAGAGAGAGAGGGAGAGAGAGAATGCTACTTGTTTACAAATGTGTATGCATCCATAATTGTGTCTGATCCGTAAATAGGAGACATTGTATGTTTGAATATTGATATGATACATCTAACTGAACATCTATTGCCAGTTATCATTAGATTAAAGATAAAAAAAGAGAAGAGAAAAACAACCCAAATCATAAGTGACCGGCACCTAAGTTTGCCTCTTAGATGCGTTCAATTCAGGAAAAAAAAGAAAAAAAAAAAAAAACATTAAGGATACGCTGGCCAATATGAAAATCCAAGACTTGACACGAAACGGCCAATGTCAGCATGCGACCGAATATTTACGCATATCTTAGTGACCTTGAGCTTTCCTCGTGATCGTCGTGGTCGGCTTGAACACCGGTAGCGGGATTAGCGGGATTAGCGGTTTCTCGCTGGGATTTAACGAGCGCGAAAAAAGAGAGAGTGTGAGTCGGGACCGCATTGCACTACAACGGCCGAGGCACATACGCTACTCTAGCGGTATGTGCGAATGTGTATGTCGATATATGATACGTACACAGTATATGCGTATGTTTGTGTATATATATATATATATATATATATATATATATATATATATATGTATATATATATATACATTGATGGATAGCTAATTAAATATAGATAGATATGCACACACACATCAGGCCTAGAATGTTCGCCTCCGCTTCATTTTCTTCCATCTCTTGGATCCATTTCATCTTCTTCATCAGTTTCCTTTTCCTGAACGAATCTAAGAGGCAAACTTAGGTGCCGTGTCACTTATAATTTGGATTGTTTTTCTCCATTATTTTTTTCTTTCATTTGATGTATTTTATTTTTTTCTTTGTCAATTTTCCTATCTATTTTGTGGTATCTTTGCTTCTATTCGGTAACTAATCTAATATATATACACGGGTATGTATCTACGTACAGACACATACATATATCACATAGAAATAAGTGAATAAATAAATCATAACAATACCATATACATACAAACGTACATATACATAGTAAAAAGTGCCCATTCACACACACAGACACTATACTACATGCATGCATGTATTGTTTACTTACACTTATACGTGTTGTATTAATTTAGTTCAGTGAGGTTTGTGAACTAACTTTCACTCTGACCAAAGGGTCCTGTCATTTCTTTCAACTATTTAAAGCTGACTCACGTGATCATCATTACTGAAACGTGTTGTATAGGATGTACAGTATGTTGGAAATGAAAATACATTGTTTGCTTTTCAGCTTATTTGCACTATAATCAAAATAAATAATTTCAATGGAATATAAGCATTTTTTCAGTTTACATTTAAGATTCAATGAGCCGGTGTTCCGTAGACAGGAGCAGGGGTGCCGTAAGTTTCAACAGGCGCTTCATAAGCAGGGGCAGGGGCAGAATAAGCAGGGGCAGGGGCAGAGTAAGCAGGGGCAGGGGCAGAGTAGGTGGGGGCTGGCTGATAAGGCTTGGTTTCCGGGTACTGAGCCTCGCCCTCGTAGGTGACCTGAGCCACATAGCCATGTTCGTGATCGGCCGTGTAGGTGACGATTTGAGTGCGTCCGTCAGGAAGAAGGACGCGGTATTCGCCGTTGACAACGTTGCCGTCTGAGTTGGAGTTGTGGGAGTAATCGTTGCCGGTGTAGTGGTCTACTACTCCATAGGCAAAGTCAAATGGCATTCCTTTTCCATAGGCAGGCGGAGGCGCAGAGTATGCCGGTGCAGGGCTCTCGTAGTTGTAGCCTTCGTCAGGCCGGGCAGCGGCGACGGACACCAGGCAGGCGATGAAGGTTACCTGCAGGTAGTCAGATTTTGTAATAAACAGTCTTCCATATACTACTATAACGATTCTATTAGCAATTGAGATCTCAGACCAAACACTATGGGAGCATTTCTCACCTTTGCGTTCATGGTTGCAAGCTAGAGATGAATGAGTGTGTGAGCCTTATATACCTGCACTCATGGCCGACCTCCAAGCCACACCTACTGACCCTGCACTAGTTTTACACGCAAAACTTAGATTAATAAACATGCAAGTATCTATACATTTACAAATGTTTGTATACATGTGCTTATTAATCTATACATAATCATATATGCTAACAAAGATACACAAGCACACATACACATATAGAAACACGCATGCAGAATTGCACACACATATGTATGTATATGCATAATTTTACTGTTGTCTTTGGCATATATTCTTCCATTAATGTAAAATTATTGGCTCATATTATACCAGTGTTCTTCAAGCTTTTTCCATCGTGACCCAGTTAGGTTTCATGCATTACCCTTGAACTCCTATTGATTGGTATTGTGCACTAATCAATAGTTTTTATGTTATTATGTTCTGCATATATTTTTTTTCTTAATTATTGATTTCATTAGTAAAATTACATTACTATCCATTTTAGTGAGATGCAGTAACCCGCAATTGGGCCCTGAACTGTATTTTGAAAAACCTGCTTCATACCTATCACATAATTGGTGGCAGTGGTGGGATAATAACTTATCCTTCCGAAGAGACTACTTTGATTTATCAGTTTCTTTTTCTGACCAGATTCCTGTTCCTGTGGGAGTGTGTGTGAAATTTTAAATTGAGATAGATTTAATCAAACAAGCATTCACATACAGTCATATGCATTGTCACACATTAACAAGCCTACAATTATATACTATCTGCAATGTAGAATCACACAGAGAATAGACATATAACTATTAACAGTGGTTGTAGAATTCTGATATTATATAATATGAAAAAAGTGAATTGATGATGTTTTAGAAAAAAAAAATATATATATAGTAAACAATATAACTACAAGTGGAACTACATTATATTTCGGGAAGCGAAAAATAAAAAAAATATTGGTTAGGGATGTACGAAAGCATCAAACAGGATTATTGTAACAGGATGAGGAACCGTGACTAAATGGCACAAGACAAAATTGAATAATTATCATCATTAATTTGTTCCTTTTACATTGTTTATGCAATGTAGCTGTAAATTAGATAGAATTTTATATCATATTCACAGTTGCCAGGAGTATTTTTCTTATTCTATTTCACTCTGAATGTCATTGAAAATGATGGCACCACGATGTTTAATATGTCTGGGATTGAAAAGATTAAAGAGTTTGAAATTGTCTCATCTGACGTAAACGTTGCCTGTGATACTCCATAAATAGTTTGGAGATAAATTAAGTTAATCGAGCATTTATAAGTATAGACAAAGCATACGAAAGTGAAAATATCAATTAATTTTAGCAGATTTATATTTATAAACGAATCATTACTATGATCTTTGGTCTTCGATCCCATGATAGTTCTGATTGTTTTCTTCTGCAAGCCCTCTAGAGGATTTAATTGTATACTGCTAGCTCTGCCCCCATGTTGTCAAGCAGTAGGTGAGTTTTGTATATACTAAGGAATGGTGTAACGAAAACATAGCTTCTCTGTTTATGTGGTCACGGGTTACATATAATATCCCGCATATTATGGCTATTTTACTACTTCCATATTGAATATGACTGTCAGGATAAATAATTTTTCACAATAAATATATACACACATACATATATATGACATAATATATATATATATATATATATATATATATGTACACATATATACATATATAAGTCAGAAAGGTCACTATGGGATGGTCGGTTGATGTATCCAAATATAACCTTGTGTATATGGATTTTCATTTTACGAAAATAGTTTGCATGCGTGGTAGAATCTTTATAATATCAGATCTATATTTGGCAAAAGTTGTCGAAACAAATATAAAAGCCTCTTCTATTTCGTGAAATATGATTAGAATAGTTGACGTAATTATTAAGATTGTATCTGTGAATTTGGTCTAATTTGGTTTCGCAAAAATCTAAGATATCAAAATTACACTAGAAAAAAACTCTGCACTCGGGAGTGCCACTAAATCTAAGGTTGTTTCTCCTACACTGGTCGTCAATATGTCGTAGGCGGTTGTTCGGTTTTGTTTTAATTCCTGCATTATTTTAACAAGGTCAGGGTTGTGTTAGCTCAATACGAAGTGCGTGTTTCCTTCTGTGATTTTGCTGAGAAGTTTTTAAAGATTTCTTTTTTATCTCACCGCTTAAGAATTTTTGAGCACCCGTTGAATCTTAACTGAGCAAAATGAGGCTTTCACTATCTAATTTTTTAGATTTGGTAACATTCATGTGCGTATCCTTTGCTAATTCAAGGTCAGACGTCAGGTGAGGCGGCAAGATGAAACGAGGAGGGTGGTTGAAGGTGATGGTAATGAGGCCTTTGATTGGCAGGTCGTTAGCGAGGTCACTGGAAGTATGGCCTTGCTATTGCACATGTGCGTGGGAGAGGTGTAGGACCTTGTTATTTCGCATGAAAAACTATGTCCATCCAAGACCATTGCGAATCGACTGCTTACAAATCCAATGCTCGGAAAAGAAACTCTCAGAATATTGGAAGCCAAACCCACTCGCAAATACACAGCACTGTAGAGCGTTGATAGTGCTGTGTGATTACGTGGAGGGGGAGGGGGAGGGGGAGGGGAGTAGGAAACCAGGTAGTTACTGCTGTCACTTTACTGAAGGTTAATTGCCCTAGCTTTCAAGTATCTCTTATTTTAGAATCTGCTAGTGAGCTGTTCTGAAGTCTAATGACCTGTTTTATTAATCATGTCCCTCTCACACACACATATATATATAGTCATATATATACTATAATAACATATTATATATATATATATATTATATATAATATATATATATATCATACATACTTATATATATATATATATATATATATATATATATATATATATATATATGCACATACACACACACACACGCACACGCATATATATGTGTATATATATATATATATATATATATACATACATATGTATACATATATATGTTTATATATGTATATATACTTATATTGATATATGTATATATACTTATATTGATATATGTATATATGTATATATATGTATATAGACTTATATTTATATATGCATATATGTATATGCATATATATATCTATATTCATATATATATATCTTTCTTTTTCTCCCCCACCCTCTCTCTCTCTCTCTCTCTCTCTCTCTCTCTCTCTCTCTCTCTCTCTATATATATATATATATATATATATATATATATATATATATATATGTGTGTGTGTGTGTGTATGTGTATGTGTGTGTGTGTATGTGTATGTGTGTGTGTGTCTGTCTGTCTATATATCATACTATAGACATACACACATACACACACATATGTATTGTGTCTGTGTGCGTATGTGTGTGTGAGTGTGTGTATTTATATGTGTGCGTGTGTGTGTGCGCATAGATACTTTTTTTTCCTGACAAGTTTTATCTTGGTTATACCATATAATATAGATACTGGTTTATATTTCACTCCGACTTATAAATGTACATACATAACCACACACACACATAAACACACACACACATATATATGTATATACATATATATATGTATGTAAATACATATATATATATGTATGTATATACATATATATATGTATATGTATACACACATATATATATGTATGTATTTCTATGTATATGTGTGTATACATTCATTAGTCGGAGGGATATATCAACCGATTTCTATATTTTATGGTTTAACCAAGATATCACCTTTACGCCTCAGGAAAAAAATAAAATTGAAAAAAAAGACACGGCGAAACTACACACTAATTGGCTTACATTGTTTGTTGACCGTTGTAACCTCATTACTTCCAGAAATAGATAAAGAAAAAAAGATACTATGACGTCAGAATTAGAGTTATGGAAGTCGACATCTACATTACTTGTGTCTTCGTTTCAGGTTCATGTTTTTTTTTTCTGTTTTTTTTTGCTTTTGATCTGCCTTGAATTGGGTCTTCGGTAAGAGAGAAAAAAAATCTTTACATATTCATATGCATGTATATATATACATATACAATATACATATATGTGTATTTATATCTATCCATCTATACACACACACACTCACACATATATATCTGTACATATCTGTATATATATGTATATACATATATATATTCATATATTTCTTTCTTGTTAAATTCATACTTATTTACTTATTTTACCAATAAGCCCAGTTTGCTTCAATGGCAACTATATGTAATGTACTGTACATATTGTAACGTATGTTAAGAATTGTATAAATCATGAAATTATTATCATATATGGAAATATACACCTTAATTCATAGATTAATTAATGTGAAAGAAAATGGAGTTTAATATATGCTTCAAATATTTATCAATATCATGAAATAAATATGTTGTGGTAGAGATAATTTTCCTTATTTAGTGGGATGGCGCTCCATAGACAGGTGCCGGGGCCTCGTAGACAGGGGCAGGAGTGCCATAAGTTGGAACAGGGGCTTCATAGGCAGGGGCAGGGGCAGAGTAAGCAGGGGCAGGGACAGAGTAAGCAGGGGCAGAGTAGGTGGGGGCTGGCTGATAAGGCTTGGTTTCCGGGTACTGAGCCTCGCCCTCGTAGGTGACCTGAGCCACATAGCCATGTTCGTGATCGGCCGTGTAGGTGACGATTTGAGTGCGTCCGTCAGGAAGAAGGACGCGGTATTCGCCGTTGACAACGTTGCCGTCTGAGTTGGAGTTGTGGGAGTAATCGTTGCCGGTGTAGTGGTCTACTACTCCGTAGGCAAAGTCAAATGGCATTCCTTTTCCATAGGCAGGCGGAGGCGCAGAGTATGCCGGTGCAGGGCTCTCGTAGTTGTAGCCTTCGTCAGGCCGGGCAGCGGCGACGGACACCAGGCAGGCGATGAGGATGACCTGCAATTAGTTAGATTTTATAATAGATAATCCTTCATGTTCTCTTTTAACGATTCTTCTAGCAACTGAAATATCAGACCAAACACTGTGGAAACATTTCTCACCTTTGCGTTCATGATTGCAAGCTAGAGATGAATGAGTGTGTGAGCCTTATATACCTGCACTCATGGCCGACCTCCAAGCCACACCTACTGACCCTGCACTAGTTTTACATGTAGAGCTTGTAGATCAATAGTGTTTATGCATTTACGGATGTATGTATGTATGTGCTTATTAGTATATATATATATAAACACAAATATATATGCATAAACTTATATGTATGTATATATATGTGTCTAGGTATTTAGACATATGAATATATATATAAATATATATATATATATATATATATATATATATATATATATATATATATATATATATACATATATACGTGTGTGTATATGTGTGTGCATACATAGATGCACACACACACACAGACACATATATATTTATATATATACATATGTATACACACATATGTATTTGTATACAAAGAGAAAGGAAAAGACATACAGGCTGAGAGAGACTGATTGACTTATGCAGATATGTATGGTTATGAATAAATAGGTGAATTCATCTACATCCACATATGTATATATACATACATATATATATGTATATATATATGCAGGTATATCTATATATACATATATATACACATATGCAGATACACACACAGACACACACACACATATATATGTATATATGTGTGTTTGTGTGCGTGTGTGTGTGTTTGCGTGCACAAATGTATATATATATGTATATATATATAAAGAGAGAGAGCGAGAGGGATGTACACACACATAGATACATGCATACATGAAAGTGTGAATAAGCGCATCTGGGAATGTTTGCACGTAAAAAAGTAATTGATGCATCTGAAACGGGCCGTAGCATCCTATGTACAGAATTTTTGGCACCGTTGACAAAAATAAAATAAAAAAGCGCTTTGTTGAAAGGAGTACCACAGGTTCGTTTCAGTAGCATAATTTATTTTACCACTCGCCATAACAGTACGAAATCTTGCCAACTATAGAGGACGACAGTGATAACATTTTTTCATAGCCCTGTGACACGTTGAAAATCTGTATCATATGGATACCAAAACATCCATCCTAATGGCCATAGTTGAAAGCACGACAGAGAGGAATAAATCAATGCATCTTGTCATATCATGGACAGGGTAAAGGGTGTCTTGTTGAAAAGGGTTTATCGTGTTCAACGTGTTAAGAGGCAATAGTTTACTGAACTATGACAAATCAGTAGATAATGAAATAATGATATATGTAAAACATAAAATTATGATAAAGAAACATTTTTGCATCTTAACTTTTTTTCTGGAAATCTACATCTAATATACAGATGTTCCTAAAACACAATCATATGTGAGGTCTTAGTGATTTCGTCTATGACTCACGCTGATGTCATATTTAAAAAATATGCGAACTGTAACTAGCGCTTACATCGTAATGCATTCTATGATGACAATTAATTGTATTATTGTCATATAGTATATAATAACTATAACATTGCACACTTTATTTCTTTTGTATTTAAACGTAGCATCTTCTACAGTTGTTTGTATTTTTCGAGTACGGTAAATATGAGGGAAGGAGTTCATTAAACTCCTAATAATAAAGGGGAAAATCTTGATAGCACTGTCGTATTTATTCAATTTTGGTCGTTATTATCCACAATTGGCCTTTTTATTTGTATTTTTGCTATCCGGATTTAGTCATAG
>NW_028234422.1:23070865-23085865 GCF_977035675.1 Penaeus japonicus | reverse complement strand
ATATATATATTTATGGGTACACACACATACACACACATATCCATATATGTGTGTCTGTCTGTTTTGCATAAACGCATCCCTGTAACACTATATTACGCATAATTAAGATTATGAATCTCATAAATCATTCATATATGAAAATATGATCTTAATTTATAAATCATATAAAGTGAATGAAAATTGAGCTTTATATGTACATCAATATTTATTCCATGAAGAACTTTAATTCATTTAACAAACTTTATCAATTATATTAGTATAACCCAGAAAACAAGTATATGACATGTTCTATACACTGTTTCATTAAATTGGAATTATGTATATCATAAGATGGTTATGTATGAAAATATGATCCTAATTCATAAATCATCTAAAGAGAAAGAAAATTGAGTTACATATATGCTTCAATATTTATTGTTGATACAATAAAATAAATATGTTATGGTAGAGATCATTTTCTATATTCAGTGAGATGGGGCTCCATAGACAGGTGCCGGAGCCTCATAGATAGGGGCAGGAGTGCCATAAGTTGGAACAGGGGCTTCATAGGCAGGGGCAGGGGCAGAGTAAGCAGGGGCAGGGGCAGAGTAAGCAGGGGCAGGGGCAGAGTAGGTGGGGGCTGGCTGATAAGGCTTGGTTTCCGGGTACTGAGCCTCGCCCTCGTAGGTGACCTGAGCCACATAGCCATGTTCGTGATCGGCCGTGTAGGTGACGATCTGAGTGCGTCCGTCAGGAAGAAGGACGCGGTATTCGCCGTTGACAACGTTGCCGTCTGAGTTGGAGTTGTGGGAGTAATCGTTGCCGGTGTAGTGGTCTACTACTCCATAGGCAAAGTCAAATGGCATTCCTTTTCCATAGGCAGGCGGAGGCGCAGAGTATGCCGGTGCAGGGCTCTCGTAGTTGTAGCCTTCGTCAGGCCGGGCAGCGGCGACGGACACCAGGCAGGCGATGAGGATGACCTGCAATTAGTCAGATTTTGAAATAAATAATCCTTCATGTTCTCTTTTAACGATTCTTCTAGCAACTGAAATATCAGACCAAACACTGTGGAAACATTTCTCACCTTTGCGTTCATGGTTGCAAGCTAGAGATGAATGAGTGTGTGAGCCTTATATACCTGCACTCATGGCCGACCTCCAAGCCACACCTACTGACCCTGCACTAGTTTTACACGTAGAGCTTGTAGATCAATAGTGCATTTACGGATGTGCATTTATGGATGTATGTATATATGTGTTTATTAGTATATATATACATATATATGTGTCTATTTATTTAGTTACACATATATGAATATGTATATATATGTATATATGTATATATATGTATATAAATATAAATGTGTGTGTGGGTATGCATATATGTATACACACACACATATATATGTGTATGTGTATTTATACAGATAGAAAGAGAAAAAATGAAAAAGATTGATTGATTTATGCAAGTATGTATGGTTATAAACAGATGAATAAAGGTAAGAAAGAAATGGGTATTTATAAATTAACTGCATCTGTATATGTATAAGTAAATAAATCCATCTACATACACATATGTATAAATGTGTATACACACATATG
Organism: Penaeus japonicus; assembly: GCF_977035675.1. Lineage (NCBI taxonomy): Eukaryota > Metazoa > Arthropoda > Malacostraca > Decapoda > Penaeidae > Penaeus > Penaeus japonicus. The sequence continues at coordinate 23,084,285 of NW_028234422.1, read as the reverse complement.
TATATATATATGCATATGCATGCACACACAGACACACACATGTATATCTACACACATATATATATACACATATATGTGTGTGAAAAAAGATGGTAGAGTGCATTAACACATTTTAATATAAAAATACAAATTTTACTTCCCCCGACCTTGATTCGAACTCGGGTCCTCAGAGTGATAATCCCGTCTCCTAACCATTACACGACCCAACAAAATGTGCCTTACAACCACCATGGAAGTTTTACCTATGTACTCTTAGCAGAGCAGTGATAACGAGCTTTTACAGACAATTAACAAATCAGCTTACAGAGGTTACATCTATGTGAGAGGTAGGTAAAATTTGTATCTATATGTATATATACATACATTTATATATATATTGTTATATGTATGTATAAGTATATATATACATATACACATATATACATATATGTACATATATGATTAGATTGATGTATATGTATATATATGTATATCTATCTATATATATATGTATATACATATACAGTATATGTAAAAATGATTCTTTTTATCGACCTAGCCATTGCCTCTATCTGAGATTTGGGGGGACCTAAAACAGTAGTGAATAACATTTACCTTTTGCCGAAGTTAGCGTCTGCAGTGACTTTAATGCAAAATTCACCGGGCAAAATGACTTGGATAATTAATAGTAAGCATCATTGGAAACTAAAATATTTATTCTCTTTCATTTTAGTTCTTTCATCTTGTACAATTCACTTAAGTGTTATGTTGATAGTCTAACACAGATGAAACACACACAGATACACTCTCTCTCACACACACACACACATATATATAATGAATATATATACATATGTAGCAGATGTACCATTTACATAACAGTGCTTCATTTCAATTCCTCTTCACAAAAATACACAAACCCGTGTAAATGAATACGCTTGGATTTAATATGTATACCTATATATATACATATATACACAAATCTGATCTCTATGTGTACGCACATTCACACACACGCACACATAAACACACAGAAACACACACACACACAAACACATATATATACATATATTTATATATATGCATATAAATATGTATATATACATACATACATATACATGTATATGTATATATATATTCATACATGTATACATGTATACATACATACATACACACTCACACACATATATATGTGTGTGTACATGTATAAGTTATATGTATTTACACACGTATACACACTTATATATGCATAAACATATGGCTGTGAATGTGAAAGTGTCTATACATATGCTTGCATGTGGCGGTACGAAACGATGCTACCTGGAAGGGCAACGTAACGCAAATGTATATATTGTCCTCCTCACAATCTGAAGGGAATATTAACCAGTTTCCATACTTTTAGGTACATGCACTTATGTAATGACCTATACTGTTCTGGAAAAAGTAAGCAATTCTTGCTCAAAACAATCATGAACTAATTGCTGTATATTGTTCGTTAACTTCATTAGCCTCAGCAACCAAAATATGTCAGAAAGATGTTAGAATAAGATGTGATCCCCTGTGTATCATCTTCGCTGCCATTTTCTTCTGTTTCTACTATTTTACAAACGTTATGTGAATGTTTGTATATATATAAATATTTATATATATATATCTGTTGATCTCTCTCTCTCTCTCTCTCTCTCTCTCTCTCTCTCTATATATATATATATATATATATATATATATATATATATGAATATATATGCACGCACACATATATATGTATATATATATATACATATATATACATATATATAGTTATTACCTTATCGTGAATGAACCTTATAACCTATAGTTGCAGATGTAGAGGGCTGCAGTAACCTTACTGAAGATGTCTGCCCTCGTGTTAGAGGTGTGGATCACCAGCCGTCCGTATCTTACTGCGCCGTGCGTTGTCTACCTCATGCTAGTTCACTATTTGAAGTTCACCATATCCATATTCTGCACCAGTGTAATGATTAGTATTACTGTTTATTGTGTTTCGCGTTTTCATTTTATTATGATATAATATATCAGCATAATATATATATATATATATATATATATATATATATATATATATATATATATACATACATACATATGAATCACAAAAAACACGGTAACGTGCACATAACAGAATTAATAACACTGCCACTAAAAAAAGGAAAAACTTGCGACGTTTCGAACTTTTTCATGAAAGTTCCTCTTCAGGCGAAAGCAATCCAAAAAGTGAATAGAGGAAGTAAATTTAGACAAGAATATATAGAGAAAGGATGACCGTAGGAACAAGGCCTGACTCAGGTCACAGAAGGATGTTTAAGGTCAATTAATCTAGGGAAAGCTTTTCCTACTAAAAAGGAGGTAAGATCATCCAACCCCCATTGACCAGCACTCAAATTAATATTGGGTATCTTTTTAATTAAAAGAGATTCAAGCATCTTTCTTTCATACGCATTAGACGATTTGTGAATTAATTGAACATTATTCAAATTTAATTGATGACCGGCATTACGCATGTGAATAAAACAAGGATTCGATTCACTCGCGTACCCGACATCGCGTTTATGTTCACTTATTCTCTTTTCCAACTCTCTACCCGTTTCACCTATGTAGAACTTCGGACATTCCTTGCAAGGAATAGCGTAAATGCCAGAAGAAGTGCCGAGAGTAGCGCTGGACGCATTGTGTTTAATCAAAGATTTACGCAACGTGTTAGGATAAGTGAACACTATATCGATGTCCACTTTTTAAAGTAACTGACGCTTGTCATCGAGTGACTGATTAAACGGAACAACGAGTAAGTTATCGGACCTATCCTTACGCGTGACTTTAGCTTGCGAATAAAATATGGATCTCGCATATGAATGCGCTTGTTCTAATAAAAAAATAGGGTAACCAAGATTCTTAAAAGACTTCATAATGATGCTAAGTTCTCTATCAATAAAATCATTATCACTGATCCTATATGCTCTAAGAAACATAGACGAGGCTACTGATTTCTTAATGGAAAAAGGATGATATGAGAAAAAATGAAGATAATTAGCAACATGAGTGGGTTTCCGGTAAACTGAAAACTTTAAATACCCGTTGAAATTATGCAACATTATATCTAGAAAGGGTAATTTACCAGCATTTTCCCATTCTACTTTGAATTTAATGGTACGAGCAAGAGTGTTAAGACTACGCAAAAAATCGTGGCAGTGTTATTAATACATACATATATTCATCTATATATATATACATTCATACATATATATATATATATATATATATATATATATATATATATATACTAATATATACGCATATATACATATATTTGTATATGCATATATATATATATATATATATATATATATATATATATATATATATATATATACATATATATATATATATATATATATATATATATATATATATATATATATATATATGCGTATACATATATATGTATATACATACACACAAATATATATATAAATATATGAATATATATACATACATATATGTATATATATGTACATACATATTATTATATACATACATGTATATATATACATATATATACATATACATATATACGTGTGTATACATATATGCAGAAACACACACACACACACACATATATATATATATATATTTATATATATATATGTATATATATCTATTCAGGTATATATAAATATATATATATATATTTTATATATATATTTACATATGAACAAAAGTATGGATAAGTACATTTATGTTTACTGTCTTTATGTCTCTCTCTCATTATTTCTCTTTCTACAAATAAGTATACATACACGGACACACACACATATATATATACATATATACATGTATATGTATATGTGTATGCATATATACATGTATATATGTATGTATATATACATACATATATACACACACAAACAGACACACATATTTATGTGTCTATTTACATATATATACATATAGATACACATAAACAGACTTATCCATTCACAAATATAGATAGGTAGGTATGGGTGTATCTGTATGCTTATAAACATATCCCTGTTTTCTTTCTTGAGAGACTCATAAATTTTCATTAATAACTTCAACACAGTGCTGCTACAGCAACTGTATTCTGCGTAGATTGTGACCAGAATTATGTATATTATAAGACGTTTTTCTATGGAAGTATAAGCTTGATTCATACACTACCAAGATTAAATAAAGCGAAGTTTGATATATGCCTCAATATTTATTGATATGAAATAAATATGTTATGGTAGAGATAATTTTCCATATTTAGTGAGATGGCGCTCCATAGACAGGTGCCGGGGCCTCGTAGACAGGGGCAGGAGTGCCATAAGTTGGAACAGGGGCTTCATAGGCAGGGGCAGGGGCAGAGTAAGCAGGGGCAGGGGCAGAGTAAGCAGGGGCAGGGGCAGAGTAGGTGGGGGCAGGGGCAGAGTAGGTGGGGGCTGGCTGATAAGGCTTGGTTTCCGGGTACTGAGCCTCGCCCTCGTAGGTGACCTGAGCCACATAGCCATGTTCGTGATCGGCCGTGTAGGTGACGATTTGAGTGCGTCCGTCAGGAAGAAGGACGCGGTATTCGCCGTTGACAACGTTGCCGTCTGAGTTGGAGTTGTGGGAGTAATCGTTGCCGGTGTAGTGGTCTACTACTCCATAGGCAAAGTCAAATGGCATTCCTTTTCCATAGGCAGGCGGAGGCGCAGAGTATGCCGGTGCAGGGCTCTCGTAGTTGTAGCCTTCGTCAGGCCGGGCAGCGGCGACGGACACCAGGCAGGCGATGAGGATGACCTGCAATTAGTCAGATTTTATGATAAATAATCCTTCATGTTCTCTTTTAACGATTCTTCTAGCAACAAATATCAGACCAAACACTGTGGAAACATTTCTCACCTTTGCGTTCATGGTTGCAAGCTAGAGATGAATGAGTGTGTGAGCCTTATATACCTGCACTCATGGCCGACCTCCAAGCCACGCCTACTGACCCTGCACTAGTTTTACACGTAGAGCTTGTAGATCAATAGTGCATTTACGGATGTGCATTTATGGATGTATGTATATATGTGTTTATTAGTATATATATACATATATATGTCTATTTATTTAGTTACACATATATGAATATGTATATATATGTATATATGTATATATATGTATATAAATATAAATGTGTGTTTGGGTATGCATATATGTATAGACACATATATGTGTGTGTGTATTTATACAGATAGAAAGAAAAAATGAAAAAGATTGATTGATTTTGCAAGTATGTATGGTTATAAACAGATGAATAAAGGTAAGAAAGAAATAGGTATTTATAAATTAACTGCATCTGTATATGTATAAGTAAATAGATCCATCTACATACACATATGTATAAATGTGTATACACACATATGTATACATACACATACATACATATTGATATGTGTGGGTGTGTCTCTACATATATATATACACATATATGTGTGTGAAAAAAGATGGTAGAGTGCATTAACACATTTTAATATAAAAATACAAATTTTACTTCCCCCGACCTTGATTCGAACTCGGGTCCTCAGAGTGAGAATCCCGTCTCCTAACCATTACACGACCCAACAAAAGGATCATCTAACCATGTGCCTTACAACCACCATGGAAGTTACCTATGTACTCTTAGCAGAGCAGTGATAGTGAGCTTTTACAGACAATCCTCGGTAGGTAACAAATCAGCTTACAGAGGTTACATCTATGTGAGAGGTAGGTAAAATTTGTATCTATATGTATATATACATACATTTATATATATATTGTTATATGTATGTATAAGTATATATATACATATACACATATATACATATATGTACATATATGATTAGATTGATGTATATGTATATATATGTATATCTATCTATATATATGTATATACATATACAGTATATGTAAAAATGATTCTTTTTCTAGTTAAGGATCGACCTAGCCATTGCCTCTAGCTGAGATTTGGGGGACCTAAAAAGAGCAGTAGTGAATAACATTTACCTTTGCCGAAGTTAGCGTCTTGACGCAGTGACTTTAATGCAAAATTCACCGGGCAAAATGACTTGGATAACCAGGAGCTTAATAGTAAGCATCATTGGAAACTAAAATATTTATTCTCTTTCATTTTAGTTCTTTCATCTTGTACAATTCACTTAAGTGTTATGTTGATAGTCTAGTAGTGCCCAGCGGCACTAACAAAGTTTGAAAACTCAATCTGTTACCTCATTACATATGATGAAAGCCACTTGCAGACAAGCAACGTACTGTATAGCATATCACTTTCTGTTAAAAACCAAGGCTTGGTGAAACTTCTATAATACATTTTTTTCTGAACTACGATGAAACCAGAAGTGCCTAGAAATGTTTCAAAGTTGAAATAGTTAAAACACTTGTTAGCTAAATAAACAAGGATATTACATTGTTTCAAAATATTTTATGTACATACACACAGATGAAACACACACACATACACTCTCTCTCTCACACACACACACATATATATAATGTATATATATACATATGTAAAAGGAAAATTTGAATTTATCACTCTCTAAATACTTGCCATCTCACCTCAACACCATCAGCCGTGCTGTGTGTCTTCTACCTCGAAATGATGTCACGTTAGATCACTAGACGAACAGCAGATGTACCATTTACATAACAGTCTTCATTTCAATTTGTTTTAATTATTGTGTACTATATTCCTAATCTGTGTATCATATAGTTTCTTACCATAACATAGCTTATTGCGTTTTTCATGATAAAGTTTAATGCATATATGTGGAAACGGGATATATATACTGTATATCATATTCATAAGTTTATATATACATACATACATATATATACATACACACATGTGTGTGTGTGAATATATATATACATACATATATATACATACATACATACATATATATATACATATATGCATATGTATATATATATATGTGTGTGTGTAAATATATATATGCAAATATATATATACATATGTACATATATGTGTGTGTGTATGTGTGCGTGCGCAGTACATAAATGAATAAAACTAATTAAAGGTAATGAATTAAAGACTGGTAGCAGCGAATATCAAAAAGTTAAAAACATATGTTACTATTCATCTTTAAATATGTATATTCATATACATGAGTAAAAATGAATATGTTTAAGTGTAATCTCTCTCTCTTTATATATATATACATATATATTAATATATGTGTGTGTGCGTGCGCGTATGTGTCTGTGTGTGCATAAACGCATCCCTGTAATTGGAATTATGAATATCATAAAACGTTTATATGTATAGATATGAACATTAATTTGTAAATCATATAAAGTGAATGAAAATTTTATGTGTACATCAATATTTATTAATTTCATGAAATAAATTATTTTAGTAGAGATCATTTTCATATTTAGTGGGATGGGGCTCCATAGACAGGTGCCGGAGCCTCATAGACAGGGGCAGGAGTGCCATAAGTTGGAACAGGGGCTTCATAGGCAGGGGCAGGGGCAGAGTAAGCAGGGGCAGGGGCAGAGTAGGTGGGGGCTGGCTGATAAGGCTTGGTTTCCGGGTACTGAGCCTCGCCCTCGTAGGTGACCTGAGCCACATAGCCATGTTCGTGATCGGCCGTGTAGGTGACGATTTGAGTGCGTCCGTCAGGAAGAAGGACGCGGTATTCGCCGTTGACAACGTTGCCGTCTGAGTTGGAGTTGTGGGAGTAATCGTTGCCGGTGTAGTGGTCTACTACTCCATAGGCAAAGTCAAATGGCATTCCTTTTCCATAGGCAGGCGGAGGCGCAGAGTATGCCGGTGCAGGGCTCTCGTAGTTGTAGCCTTCGTCAGGCCGGGCAGCGGCGACGGACACCAGGCAGGCGATGAGGATGACCTGCAATTAGTCAGATTTTGAAATAGATAATCCTTCATGTTCTCTTTTAACGATTCTTCTAGCAACAAATATCAGACAAAACATCGTGGAAGCATTTCTCACCTTTGCGTTCATGATTGCAAGCTAGAGATGAATGAGTGTGTGAGCCTTATATACCTGCACTCATGGCCGACCTCCAAGCCACACCTAGTGACCCTGCACTAGTTTTACACGTCAAGTTTGTAGATCAATAGTGTCTATGCATTTACGGATGTATGTATACATGTACATGTATATATGCAAAGATACGCTTTATATATATATGTATATATATATGTATGTGTATGTGTTTGTATACATATGTATATATATATACATATACACACATACATATACATACATATATGTATATATATATATCTATCTATATCTATATCTGTATATCTATCCATATATATGTGTGTGTGTATGCTTATGCATCTTGACACACACACAAACACACACACATAAATAAATAAATATATATATATATATATATATTTATATATATACATATATGTATATATATATTTATGCATATATATATATATATATATATATATATATATATTATAATATTATATATATATATATATATATATGTATATATTAAATATTACATAATATGTAATATATATATTTTAATATTTATAATATATCTACATATGTATATATATATATAAACGTATATATATATATATATATATATATATATATATATATATATATATATATATAAACATGTGTATAATTATCCTTTATATGCATGACTATATGATGATTACTTCTATCTAAATTTTCGGAGAACGTTGTATCATTCCATTACCACCCATGACTATATAAAAGTGTTGAACAACATGCGGTCGTCTGGGAGAGCACCTTTTGGCGTCTGCCCTGCATCTTCCAAGCATGATGCCGGGGCGCCAACTGATGGTGTTTTCCGTTCTTTGTGCATGATTTTTGTGGCTCGAGTTTTGTTGTAATTCTGATGCGCCATTTTGTATGACAGCTAATTACTTCAGAATGTTTACGATGTTAATTTCCCATGGAATTTCCCTTCTTTTCAAATGCTGCTGACATATTATTTTGAAAGGGAATTTTTGTAATTTGAGCGAGTTTGTTCATTTGTAAGGGAGGGGGAGACAAGCGTAGGCAAAACAAAAGGAAAGTTCTGTTGAGGAAAATCGCTAAACAATCAGAAATGATATGCAACTTACTTAGTGAAGAAAAGGGAAATGTACCTGAAGGTGTACCGAATAATGCGTACTTTTATCTATTATTTTCTTTTCAATAATTGTTTTACACTTATATGTATTCTCTATTCTTTTCTACCGGGTCATTTTATCTCCTTTAATGAAAGTATGTCATATTCTCTAATTAAATGTATGCCTTCTTGTGTGATACAAACAAGCTAATTGAACCAGGTCACCCTCGAGAGAAAAAATAAATTCTAGTCAACTAGTAGGTAACAGTGAGTGGTCAAATAAGGAACCAAATCTGAATGAATTAAAGGCAGTTTATCTTTTTTGTACATTTTACTTCAGTCTTCCCTTTTTCTGTATTCATGAATAAAATTTCCATCCATTTACTTACTCATTAAGTCATAAATAAGTTCAGTGTGTGTCACTCCTTTGCATGAAGTTAGATCAGCTTTGTAAAATATTCATCGCCAACTTAAAGGGAATCACACGTACAGGGCCAATTTTATCAACATTGATGTTTAATCAGTCATGAATTAAATGTACATGTACATGTAATGCTCACTCTGTCAACACAACAAATATTACATAAATTGATAAAATGTATGAAGGGTTATGAATTAAGCAAGAAAGGGGCATGACATGGTGGCAGCGAACATCAAAAAGGGCACAACATATCTATCTAAATATATATATATATATATCATCATCATCATCAGCCTGTATCATTCCACTGCAGGACGTAGGCCTTGCTCAATCTTTTCCAGTGATTCCGGTCTTGTGTCCTCTGTTTCCAGTTTACTCCTGCAAAATTCCCTATTTCATCCTGTCATCTAGTCATTGGTCTTGCCCTTGGTCTCATTATGTCGTGTATTTCCCATTCTGTTGTTTTCTTTGTCCACCTGTTGTCCTGTCTCCGATATATATGTCCAGATCACTGCCACTTTTTCTTCTTAATGCTCTTGAGTATATCCTCTACTTTTGTTTGTTGCCTGATCCATGTGGCTCTTTTCTTGTCTCTTAAGCTAACTCCTAGCACAAGCCTTTCCATTCCTCTTTGAGCACTTACTAATTTCCTCTCGAGTGCCTTGGTCGTAGTCCATGTTTCTGACCCATATGCCATGACAGAGTGGACACATTGGTCAAAAATCTTTCTCTTTAGACATGGTGGCAGACGACCTCGTAATATATTACTATGTGTACCGAAGGGACTCCAACCTAGCCTGATTCGTCGTTTTATCTCGGCTTCGCATTATGTACTCGTCTGGATGAGTTGTCCTAGGTATACATACTCGTTCACTGCATCTAGTACCTCGCCCTGTATTTGTATTTGCTTAACTGGGGTTCGATTGTTGAACAGGATTTCAGCCTTTTTTCATGTTATATATATACATATATATATGTACATACACACACATAAGGAAGGGTAAGTATGTTGATCTGTATTATCTCTCTCTCTCTCTCTCTATATATATATACACATAAGGAAGGGTAAGTGTGTTGATGTGTGTATTATCTCTCTATGTATGTATACATACATACATATGTATATATATGTATATATATGTGTGTGTGCGTGTGTGTGTGATTGTATCTGATTACATAACCACATCCTTGGTTTCTTTCATGGAAAACTTTCATTCATTTAAACTTTATCAATGATATTATAACCCAGAAAACAAGTATATGACATGTTCTATACACTGTTTCATAAAATTCGAATTATGTATATCATAAGATGGTAATGTATGAAAATATGATCCTAATTCATAAATCATTTAATGAGAAAGAAATCTGAGTTACATATATGCTTCAATATTTATTGTTGATACAATGGAATAAATATGTTATGGTAGAGATCATTTTCTATATTTAGTGAGATGGGGCTCCATAGACAGGTGATGGGGCTTCGTAGACAGGGGCAGGAGTGCCATAAGTTGGAACAGGGGCTTCATAGGCAGGGGCAGGGGCAGAGTAAGCAGGGGCAGGGGCAGAGTAGGTGGGGGCTGGCTGATAAGGCTTGGTTTCCGGGTACTGAGCCTCGCCCTCGTAGGTGACCTGAGCCACATAGCCATGTTCGTGATCGGCCGTGTAGGTGACGATTTGAGTGCGTCCGTCAGGAAGAAGGACGCGGTATTCGCCGTTGACAACGTTGCCGTCTGAGTTGGAGTTGTGGGAGTAATCGTTGCCGGTGTAGTGGTCTACTACTCCATAGGCAAAGTCAAATGGCATTCCTTTTCCATAGGCAGGTGGAGGCGCAGAGTATGCCGGTGCAGGGCTCTCGTAGTTGTAGCCTTCGTCAGGCCGGGCAGCGGCGACGGACACCAGGCAGGCGATGAGGATGACCTGCAATTAGTCAGATTTTATGATAAATAATCCTTCATGTTCTCTTTTAACGATTCTTCTAGCAACTGAAATATCAGACCAAACACTGTGGAAACATTTCTCACCTTTGCGTTCATGGTTGCAAGCTAGAGATGAATGAGTGTGTGAGCCTTATATACCTGCACTCATGGCCGACCTCCAAGCCACACCTACTGACCCTGCACTAGTTTTACACGAAGAGCTTGTAGATCCGTAGACATGGAAGTTGTCTGTGTACTTACGGATACATATACAAGTGCTTATTAATTAAAACACAATCATATATCCTCTTCACAAATACACACACATGTAAATGAATATACACATACGTATGTTTATATGTATACCTATATATATACATATATACACAAATCTGATCTCTATGTATACGCACATTCACACACACGCACACATAAACACACAGAAACACACACACACTCACAAACACACATATATATATACATATATTTATATATATGCATATATGTATATGTATATATACATACATACATATACATGTATATGTATATATATATCCATACATGTATACATACATACACTCACACACATATATATGTGTGTGTACATGTATAAGTTATATGTATTTACACACGTATACACACTTATATATGCATAAACATATGGCTGTGAATGTGAAAGTGTCTATACATATGTTTGCATGTGGCGGTACGAAACGAAGCTACCTGGAAGGGCAACGTAACGCAAATGTATATATTGTCCTCCTCACAATCTGAAGGGAATATTAACCAGTTTCCATACTTTTAGGTACATGCACTTATGTAATGACCTTTACTGTTCTGGAAAAAGTAAGCAATTCTTGCTCAAAACAATTATGAACTAATTGCTGTATATTGTTCGTTAACTTCATTAGCCTCAGCAACCAAAATATGTCAGAAAGATGTTAGAATAAGATGTGATCCCCTGTGTATCATCTTCGCTGCCATTTTCTTCTGTTTCTACTATTTTACAAATGTTATGTGAGTGTTTGTATATATATAAATATTTATATCTATATATCTATTGATCTCTCTCTCTCTCTCTCTCTCTCTCTCTCTCTCTCTCTCTCTATATATATATATATATATATATATATATATATATATATATATATATGAATATATATGCACACACACACATATATATGTATATATATACATATATATACATATATATAGTTATTACCTTATCGTGAATGAACCCTATAACCTATAGTTGCAGATGTAGAGGGCTGCAGTAACCTTACTTAAGATGTCTGCCCTCGTGTTAGAGGTGTGGATCACCAGCCGTCCGTATCTTACTGCGCCGTGCGTTGTCTACCTCATGCTAGTTCACTATTTGAAATTCACCATATCCATATTCTTCACCAGTGTAATGATTAGTATTACTGTTTATTGTGTTTCGCGTTTTCATTTTGTTTATTATATAATATATCAGCATAATGTATATGTATACATACATATATTCATATATATACATATATATATACTTATTTATATACATATTTTTCATGAAAGTTCCTCTTCAGGCGAAAGCAATCCAAAAAGTGAATAGAGGAAGTAAATTTAGACAAGAATATATATATAGAAAGGATGACCGTAGGAACAAGGCCTGACTCAGGTCACAGAAGGATGTTTAAGGTCAATTAATCTAGGGAAAGCTTTTCCTACTAAAAAGGAGGTAAGATCATCCAACCCCCATTGACCAGCACTCAAATTAATATTGGGAATCTTTTTAATTAAAAGAGATTCAAGCATCTTTCTTTCATACGCATTAGACGATTTGTGAATTGATTGAACATTATTCCAATTTAATTGATGACCGGCATCACGCATGTGAATAAAACAAGGATTCGATTCCCTCGCGTACCCGACATCGCGTTTATGTTCACTTATTCTCTTTTCCAACTCTCTA
>NW_028234422.1:23035865-23040865 GCF_977035675.1 Penaeus japonicus | reverse complement strand
CTTAGCATTAATACATAAAAAAACGAACACAGATAATACTCAGGTTTTAATCGCTCACAGCTGTCGCCATCTATTGGCCAAATCAGGAACTAGTTGAATGAACTGAGGTAAACTGAAGCAGCCAAACATTGCTAATAACCAGAATGCCAGTGACAGCTACGGACTCATCTTGATTAAGTATGTGAATGTGTGTTGAGTGCGCGTGTGCGTGTGCGCGTACACTGACGTCCAGGTATTTAATGTATATATATATATATATATATATATATATATATATATATATATATATATATATATATATATTATATATATATATATATATATATATATATATATATATACATAAGGATATATATATATGTGTGTGTGTGTGTGTGTGAGTGTATGTATATATATGTATATATATATTTTTTTTCTTTTTCTTTTTCTTTCTTTTTTAACGGAAACTAAATTCAATATTGCCAGGCAGACTTTGGGTACGGTCTTGAATTACTCTAACTGACCATATCCATGGTTCAAGCTGTACAATCTATGAACGGGACCGTCAGGAACATGATCAAACCTAATTCAATCTTCACTAGGAAATGCTGATTTTCTCCAGGGTAAATGTGAAGTGAAGCTTCATCTCAAGGTAAACTCAATTACCACTGTCAATAAAAAGATATTTTTTCTTTATTACATTTAGTTCGTCAGATAAGGATTTACATCCTGATATTTCAGCTGATTTGTTATCAAGCCCATTTTGTCTTTCCTGTGGATTTGACTGAGGCCGTATTTCCTTTTGTTTTGTTTCATTTGTTACTTGTGAAAACAAATGGCATTTTCTCTTTATTATTTATTTATGTTGTATAATTCTATTTTTTTTCATGCAGCATGACACAATGCTTAAAAAAACTACTAATAACATTTTTCTCAAGATTGAGGAACATCTAATAAATCTCATTGCTATGACACTATATACTCTACTTCGTTAGACGAAATGTTCCTAACAAGCAAAACAAAATAATTAAATGGTTTACTGTGTGATTATTATTTAGGTACAGTGTTAACACTATCTTACTTTACTGAACGTATCTTATGTGCATACTACTAGTAACTAAAAAAAATTCCGGCATCCGTTTATAAAGTATGATTCCAAAGCATCTTTTCTCTCGTATTATAACCGTGTTTGTTACAACCGATGTTTTTCTTTTTCTTCTAAGAAGCTTCTCTTTTTTTTCTCTTTGGCTTCTCTCTCCCCCTTTTCTGCAAATTTAACTCATCCGTTTTCTTACTGATCTATTTATCCATTTATTTCTATATATATTACAACTATGTATATATTCTAAAGAGGCCGATTCTAACCGTTAGTTAACATCCATGCATAATTACTGTCTTTCCATCTCCCTTTTTTCTTTTTCTCTCATGACCGCTGATGTTACATATCATTTTCCAGAATAAGGAACATCGCTATGGGGAAAAGCCTCCCATCATTGTTTACAACTTGGAGGAAATCGCTGCCTGCTTAACCTCCTGAACTTTTCTTCTGCCAATAAAAGACTAGACCTTTGATACCCTTTGGTAACTTCACACGAGAGTTCTGTTAACCTGATATCTCGATAGTTAGTATGTGGATCTTCTAAAATGTCTTCATTTTTGTTCACTCACAATGCATTTTTCTTTGTCTCAATTTGAAACGATTTTGATGTTGTTTTATGATGATGAATGATACTTATTTGCGTATCGGAAGAAACAGCGTTTTCTGTGAATTTTGTTATGCAATTAAGTGTTGTCATACATCAGGAATATTATCCTCAACATTCTTCGTTTTCCTCCTTTTCTTGTCCTTTCTGCTTTTCACCTACTTTTTCTTGTAGAGTTGCTTGTGTTTTAGAGATTTTATAGAGATACCTTATGTACTATACTTATTGTAATAACATCATATTACGAATTATAGCCTGTAAGATTTCCAGAACAATTTGTTTGTATTGTACTGAAACTTCCTCGTCAAACAACAATTCAGTACGGTGTTTAACGAACGGGATATTTAGTGGGAACACTTGGGAGTCCCTATCCATGGGGTCCGTCTTAAAAAAAACAACAAAAAAACAAAAAAACAAAACAGTAATGTTCAATATCCACGCAGAGTCTGGCCCATGAAAATGAAGATGTGATATCAAACAGGTGATGAATATACCTTGCCTTGTCGAATAATTCATGTTCATTCCTTAAAACCGAAGGCAATGAACGCTATTTCTGTCAATCTATATTTTCTGAAAATATTGATATTGAAAAAAAATATATATATATACTGACATACAAATAATCGAAAGGTTTCATAAAATCAGGGCAATGGCTACAAAGCAATAGACAAGCAAAGTAGTTGAAAGAAATTGAAAGAAAGTTGATTGGTTGGGTGATCGCATGGAAGTAAGTGGAAAGTGACAGTCAAAAGGGTGTGTGAAAATGGTAAGTGACGAGCTAAGGTATGAGAGGGTTGTGGCTGGAGTGGTGATTGCTGAGAGGTAACTTGGTAAGGCACTGATTTAAAATGTAATGTATGAGAAAGTTAGGGTGAGAGTCGCTGTGGCCGAAAAGGGGATTGTGGCGGGTAAAGTGAATACGTAATGATGTAACAAAGAGCGATTGTTTTAAAGACAAGTTGCCGGAAAAAAAAATGCAGGAATGTAAGGCTGGTAGGAGATATTGCCTGTTAGCTTTAGAATTTACATATACACACACTCACTCACTCACTCATTCACTCACTCAATCACTCACACACACACACAAACACACACACACTCACACACACACACACACACTCACTCACTCAATCACTCACACACACATATACAAGCACACACACACACACACGCGCGCATACACGCACACACACACACACGTACACACACACACACAGGCACACACACAAACAATACAATGTTTGGAAAATACCGTATCTTTTCTAGTCGCATAATTACGTACTCCGTGAGAAATGGTGATAGACAGCTTTCACATGTTCCACGTAGAAGATCAAAGTTATGTGTTGTTAGCCATAAGCATATAAAGTATATGTTTGTATCTGTAGCATCTGCCAGGTCCCCGCATGCAGTTTGAAAGCAATGAGAATAAAAACTTCCATGATGCATGATATTTTACGAACAAAGATATATTCTTTATGGTCGATCCTTAGTAAACAGACATTAAACAGTATTTAATGGTCGAAGCCCTAATCAAGTTAACAAATGTTACGTAGGGAAACACAATACATCTGATATGCTGAAGAAAAGGCGACATGGCGTGAGGATTGGTTTAATCTAGATCTGGAAGAAGAAGAAGAAGAAGAAGAAAAAAAACAGACAAGGAAAAAGTTCCAGCATGATATACTCGAAGCGCTTAGACACCAATGCTGTGATTGCGTTGGGATATGATTATTCAGATCACAAGATTTAATCTTCTTGAGTCAATAGCAAAACGTGCGCTCTGCCTTTAGTGTTAAACTGAAAAGTGCTACGAATTGCGTCCACCACTAGCTGACATTAGCTATTGAGAGGCAGACTATTAGGTAAGACTGCATCTGTTTACCACCCCATCAAACTACTTGATTTAATTTAGTCACCGATAGTTGATTATAGCTTTGCTATTAACAACTTTTCAGCAAGGTTTAACATCTCTTTATCCCGTTCTCGACATCAATATAGGTGATGTAAGTTGTACACATTTATCGAGATCACACACACACACACACACACACACACACACACACACACACACACACACACACACACGCTCGCACACATACTCATACACACATAAACACACACACGAGTACACACTTGGCCACGCACAAGAAGCATCCCACAGCCAAGATGTACTTGGACTGCTTTGTTCTCAATGGTGTTTTGTTCTTGTCTGAGTTTTCCTAGTTCCGGAGCCTGGGACTGCTTGAGTGACCGCCTGAATGACCGCCTGAGTGATTGCCCGCAGGGAAAGGAAGCGGTCGAGGCTCCCAGCTATGCCACCGCCGACAGTTTCTTATTTTGGACGATTGTTGTTGCGTCACCAAGGAATTGGTGGATTGAGTATCGCAACGGCATGAGCCCGGCTAAAACAGCCCCTTATTTGAGTAATTACAACCAGGACACTGTAGTGGAACACTGGGGAAATTCGAAGAGTAAGTCTCGAGCTCAATAGATTCTTATGGTTTCGGGTGATAGACACAAAGCAGGTGAATTTCACAGGCAAGGTCGGGAGCAGCAACGTGTCATTACGTCACGGAAAACCTCGCTGGCGGCACCCACACCGCCCTCCGCGCTCACCTTCACAAGTCCACGCCCTCACATATATAAGGCACCGCCACACTCACGTCTTCAGTGCACTCACTCACTTCCTTATCAGCAACACATCCACAGCAACCATGATGAAGGTGAGTATAAACTCGAAAACCCAGTGATGATACTGAAATGCGATAGGCATAAAGAATGCCTTCTAGTGTCTATAATGTCCTAATACCAGTGTTTGCATTGGGCATAATCGTGGTATTGATACGTCCGTCTTCTTTCTCAGGCCATTCTTTCCTGTCTGGTAGTGGTCGCATTGGCTCGGCCTGACAGTCCTCCTTCTGCAGGATACGGCTACCCAGCCCCTGCCAACCCCTTAAGTTACGGACCTCCTCAGCCTACATACTCCGCACCTGCTCCTGCTTACCAAGCCCCCGAACCAGTGTATTCAGCGCCTGCCCCTGCCTACAAAGCCCCTGAGGGGGGGGGGGGGGCATACACACACACACACACCCCCCCCCCCCCCCCACCCCCCCCCCCCCCCTCCCCCCCCCCCCCCCTCCCCCCCCCCCCCCCACCCCCCCCCCCCCCCCCCTCCCCCCCCCCCCCCCCACCCCCCCCCCCCCCCCCCTCCCCCCCCCCCCCCCCCCCCCCCCCCCCCCCCTCCCCCCCCCCCCCCCCCCCCCACACACACACACCCACACACACACACACACACACACACACACACACACACACACA
>NW_028234422.1:23013365-23023365 GCF_977035675.1 Penaeus japonicus | reverse complement strand
TTAATCACATTCTTTCTCTCTTTCTCTCTCATTAGAAACAGAGTGAGCGTGAAAATGAAGGTATTCCTGGGGGCGTAAGTGTAGAATGGGAATAACGAAGGATAGTGTGACTATATGAGCAGTAAATGGAGCTGGATGTATCTTTGTGTGCACATTAATGTGAAAATACAACAGAACTTGGAGTTAACTGTGAGTCTTATGACGGTCACGCAGTTTGTATTTCTTTTTATCTTTGGACACCACAATCATAAAAAGCTTTCTACAAGACCACTACCATTTTTTTGTTTCATAAATATCATAGCATTTTAGCTTTTATATGAATAAGGTAGACTTTATGTATATATATATATATATATATATATATATATATATATATACATATATGTGTGTATATATATGTATATATATACATATATGTATATATATTTATATATATATATATATATATATATATATTATATATATATATATATACATTTATAAATATATATATATACCTATATATATATATACATATATATATGTATATGTATATATATATATATATATATATATATATATATATATATATATATATATATATATATATATGTGTAAGATAATCCCCTGGCTACCTCATACTATACATCAAATCCCAAGAGCCTGTTTATGAGACCATTAAGTGAATGGCTATTACAACGTAAAATAACATATCATGTGGTCACCCACTATGCTCTCTGGACACTCGAGTATTGTAGCTGCAACGAAGGCTAAGCTTTGTTATTTTTTCCATCAAACACCCGTAGAATGGTGAAACCTTGACCCGTGTTTCACTTGCGAACGCTGGAAACTCATTATTGACGAATAAACTAATGGCGTTGAATATAACACAAAGAAGTGGGACACTACGGGTGTAAAACAGTTTTCTGATTACAGATATTTGCAATTTTACAGCCTTTCACTTGACACAAAATTCCGGCTTTCAGAACATGGCTTGCGCATTAGAAATAGATCACTTCACGATCAAGATGTGTATGCATACACAATATAAGCTATGACTACTTATTCCCATTGTTTGCTTATGCTGTCTCTTCCGTTATTTCTATTGTCACGGTTCTTTATCAAAGGCCACCTACTAAATTTGCCTTGATGTTTCTTCTACATTGTTAATAGTCATGTCTTATGAATGTCAGGCACTTATCGGTGTTACTTATGGCAGCCTTTTCTTATCTCCTTTGTCTAAGGTCATCTTTTGTATGACTTCCATTGTTATTTGTGGGATATGGCTTCTGCGTTGGCTATAATCCCATCTTTTGTTACGAACACAAGATTAGCCCCTGTGTTGCTTCTCCTCACTTTTTCGCCATGTCGCTTGCTATGCTTATTTTCCCATGTACATAAGGTGGCATGGCAGGTCGGTGTACGTTCACATCAGTCGGTAAACAGACATGTATTGACAGAATGATAGAGAATGCAATGTTGCCATATCTTTCTTCGCTAGTATTACCTTTTCTCAAATCACATTAAAAGATATCATGACGGCATAGCTTAAGAAGGACCATTGGCCTGCAATAAAGCTGCCACATTCACATCTTTTGAAATATTTAATGTTAGCAATTGACAAGGTCCATATAGTGAACCGCGAATCACGCACACCACCACTCCTTTATGCGAGGGAAATGTATTGTGTATGGCCTACGTCGGTCAGAAATGTGGTTATGATGATTGAAAACCGCAGCGAGATATATATATATATATATATATATATATATATATTATATATATATATATATATATAAGAGAGAGAGAGAGAGAGAGAGAGAGAAGAGAGAGAGAGAGAGAGAGAGAGAGAGGGAATGTATATATATATATAAATATATATGTATATATATATATTATATATATATATATATATATATATATACATACACACACACACACACACACACACACACACACACACACACACACACACACATATATATATATATATATATATATATATATATATATATATATATATATATATATAGAGAGAGAGAGAGAGAGAGAGAGAGAGAGAGAGAGAGAGAGAGAGAGATCATGAGTAGGTGAGAGTGAGAGGGTAAGGGTGAGTGAGAGAGAGATTGAATGTTTGATTCTACATTGGCTGTTTATATCCGCACATTCAATATATATATATATATATATATATATATATATATATATATATATATATATATATATATATATATGAGACAGAGACAAAAACAGAGACAGAGACAGAAACTGAGACAGAGACCGAGACTGAGACAGACACTGAGATAGAGACTGAGACAAGGGCAGAGACTAAAACTGAGACAATGACTGAGACAGAATGAAACTGAAACTGAGACAGAGATGGAGACAGAGACAGAGACTGAGACAGAGTCATAGAGAGAGACTGAGCCAGATAGAAACAGAGACTGAGACAGAGACAGACGCAGAGGCAGAGAAAGAGACAGAGGCAGAGAAAGAGACAGAGACTGAGACAGAGACAGAGGCAAGGGCAAAGAAAGAGACAGAGCCTGAGACAGAGATTGATACAGAGATAAAAACAGAGACTGTGATAGAGACAGACAGAGACTGAGACAGAGACAGACAGAGACAGAGACTGAGACAGAGATAGAGATTGAGACAGAGACAGTGACAAAGAATGAGACATAAACAGAGACTGAGACAGAGACAGAAATTAAGACAGAGACTGAGACTGACACAGAGACAGGGATAGAGACAGAGACATAGACAGAGACAGTGACAGAGAGTGAGACTGAGACAGAGCCAGAGACAGAGGCAGAGACAGAGACTGAAACAGATAGAAACAGAGACAAAAACAGAGACAGAGACATAGGAAGAGACAGAGAGTGAGACTGAGACAGAGCCAAAGACAGAGGCAGAGACTGAGACAGAGAGTGAGACAGATACTGAGACAGAGACTGAAACTAAGACAGAGACTGAGACTGAGACTGAGATTGAGACAGATACTGAGACAGAGATAGAGATTGAGACAGAGGCAGAAATTGAGACAGAGACTGAGACTGAGACAGAGATAGAGACAGAGATAGAGATTGTGACAAAGACTGAGATATAGAGACATAGACAGAGAGTGAGACTGAGACAGAGCCAGAGATAGAGTCAGATAAAGAAACAGAGACTGAAACTGAGACAGAGACAGAGATAGAAACAGAGACTGAGACAGAAACAGAGACTGAGACAGAGACTGAAACTGAGACAAAGACAGAAACAGAGATAGAAACAGAGGCAGAGGCAGAGAAAGAGACAGAGACAGAGGCAGAGAAATAGGCAGAGACTGAGACAGAAACAGAGACAGAGACTGAGACAAAGGCAGAGGCAGAGGAAGAGACAGAGACTGAGACTGAGACAGAGACAAAGGCAGAGAAAGAGACAGAGACAGAGACAGAGAAAGAGACAGAGACTGAGACAGAGACTGAGATAGAGGCAGAGAAAGAGACAGAGGCAGAGACAGAGATAGAGGCAGAGACAGAGAAAGAGACAGAGACTGAGACAGAGAGAAACAGAAACAAAAACAGACAGAGACAGAGACAGAGGCAGAGAAAGAGACAGAGACTGAGACAGAGACAGAGACATAGATTGAGACAGAGACTGAAACTGAAACAGAGACTGAGACAGAGAGAAACACAGACAAAAACAGACAGAGACTGAGACAGAGACATACGCAGAGATAGAGAGTGAGACTGAGACAGAGCCAAAGACAGAGGCAGAGACAGAGACTGAGACAGAAACTGAGACTGAGACAGAGACAGAAATTGAGACAGAAACTGAGACTGAGACAGAGACAGAGACAGGGATAGAGACAGAGATAGAGATTGAGACAGTGACAGAGACATAGGCGGAGACATAGACAGAGAGTGAGACTGAGACAGAGCCAGAGACAGAGGCAGAGACAGATAGAAACAGAGACAAAAACAGAGACAGAGACATAGGCAGAGAGTGAGACAGATAGTGAGACAGATAGTGAGACAGATACTGAGACAGAGACTAAAACTAAGACAGAGACAGAGATAGAGACTGAGACTGAGACTGAGATTGAGACAATTGCTGAGACAGAGATAGAGATTGAGATAGAGGCAGAAATTGAGACAGCGACTGTGACTGAGACAGAGATAGAGACAGAGATAGAAACTGCGACAGTGACAAAGACTGAGACATAGACAGAGAGTGAGACTGAGACTGAGCCAGAGACAGAGGCAGATAAAGAGACAGAGACTGAAACTGAGACATAGACTGAGACAGAAACAGAGATAGAAACAGAGGCAGAGGCAGAGAAAGAGGCAGAGACAGAGACAGAGAGAGAGACAGAGACTGAAACTGAGACAGAGACTGAGACAGAAACAGAGATAGAAACAGAGGCAGAGGCAGAGAAAGAGACAGAGACAGAGAAAGAGGCAGAGACAGAGACAGAGAGAGAGACAGAGACTGAGACAGAGGCAGAGAAAGAGACAGAGACTGAGACAGAGAATGAGACAGAGATAGAAGCAGAGACAGAGACAGAGGCAGAGACAGAGACAGAGAAAGAGACAGAGACTGAGACAGAGACAGAGAAAGAGACAGAGACAGAGACTGAGACAGAGACTGAGACAGAGGCAGAGGCAGAGACTGAGACAGAGATAGAGATTGAGACAGAGACAGTGACAAAGAATGAGACATAAACAGAGACTGAGACAGAGACAGAAATTGAGACAGAGACTGAGACTGAGACAGAGACAGGAATAGAGACAGAGATAGAGATTGAGACAGTGACAGAGACTGAGACATACAGAGACATAGATAGAGAGTGAGACTGAGACAGAGCTAGAGACAGGGGCAGATAAAGAGACAGAGACTGAGACAGAGACAGAGACTGAGACTGAGACAGAGACTGAAACTGAGATAGAAACAGAGACTGAGACAGAGACTGAAACTGAGATAGAAACAGAGACCAAGACAGAGACAGAGAGACAGAGACTGAGACAGATACTGAGAGAGATTGAGACAGAGACTGAACCTGAGACAGAGCCTGAAACTAAGACAGAGACTGAGAGTGAGACTGAGACAGAGATTGAGACAGATACTGAGACAGAGATAGAGATAGAGACAGAGATAGAGATTGAGACAGTGACAAAGACTGATACATAGACAGAGAGTGAGACTGAGACAGAGCCAGAGACAGAGGCAGATAAAGAGACAGAGACTGAAACAGAGATTGAAACAGAGACTGAAACTGAGACAGAGACAGAGATTGAGACAGTGACAGAGACTGAGACATAGACAGAGACATGGACAAAGAGTGAGACTGAGACATAGACAGAGACATGGACAAAGAGTGAGACTGAGACAGAACCAGAGACAGAGGCAGAGGTAGAGAAAGAGACAGAGTCAAGAATGAGGTTATGATAGATTTACAAATGTAAGTATATCACACCAATATACTTAAATGCTGAGCACATTGTATCAGTCGTTTTCACTGATGAGTTTCGTAATATTATTTGTAATGTATTTATGTATATATATATATATATATATATATATATATATATATATATATATGTGTGTGTGTGTGTGTGTGTGTGTGTGTGTGTGTGTGTGTATGTGTATTTATGTATATACATATGTATATACATATACATATATATATATATATATATATATATATATATATATATATACATATACATATATACTTATATATTTATTTATATATATATATATATATACATATATATATATATATATACATATATATATATGTGTGTGTGTGTGTGTGTGTGTGTGTGTGTGTGTGTGTGTATGCAAACCTCCTTCACCCAGTGGAGATGGGAAGGTGGAGTGGATGCGCTCTTGTTACTGGTCTTGATATAATTATCTCCAAATACTTTGTCTGATTAGTTTCATTCAGGCAGTGTCTTTTTTTTCTAAATACTGATTGCAGCTCTGGTCCAAGTCGAGATGACCAGGTGCGTTTTCCTCCTTCAGACAAAAAGCACCTACCTGTCAAACAATGTACTTACAGAAACCGATTTCCAGGTTATTGCTTCGGAAGGACAGAAATTCGTCATAATAACAGATTTTCATCCCGGACAAGGCTTCAGTTTCTGATTAGGATACATATATGCAAAACATAGACCTTGTCACATGCAATAAAAGCTTTATTAGACATTCCTAGAGAATACAATTGCTTACAGGAGAATGGTCTTCTTAAAACCTGAGAATTAGATAGAAAGGCGTTTTCCTTCACTAAAAAGTGTGTGCTGTCAGACCTTGAGATGCAGAGATCTATGCTCTAAGTATGGCTAGACAATCGGAGTGCGATATCACGAACCTAATCAAGAAATTCAGCTGTCCCATCAAGCGTGAAGCTCAGTGTTCCGGAATCTTCCTTTTCCTCTTGACCGCGCACCGCGACGCACTTGTAGCGGCCTGAGTCACTCACTCTGAGGTTGGAGATCCGCAGAATGGAGACCACTTGCACCTTGAAGGATCGCTGCAACACGTCCTCTGAGGATATACGGGAATCCAGTTACACGCATACACACACAGACACATAAACACACACAAACACACACAAAGACAGACACACACAAACAAACAAACAAACAGACACACACACACATATATGTTTACATACATATGTATATATATATATATATATATATATATATATATATATATATATATATATATATACACACATGCATATATATATATATATATATATATATATATATATATATATATATATATATATATATATATATATGTGTGTGTGTGTGTGTGTGTGTGTGTGTGTGCATATATATATATATATATATATATATATATATATATATATATATATATATATATATATATATATATATATATATATATATGTGTATGTGTATACACACACACACACACACACACACACACACACACACACACACACACACACACACACACACACACATATATATATATATATATATATATATATATATATATATATATAAATTTATACACACACACACAGACACACACACGCACCTTTTATTTGGTACTTCTCCGACTGCTGGATGGGCGTGTCGTCCTTCATCCACCTGACCCTCGGCTTGTCCGGGTAGGAGCCTCCTGTGCAGTGCAGCTCCACCACGGAGTCGTAAGGGAAGTGGCCATAAGGAGGCGTGATGTCCACCTCCAGCGGCGCTTCAAGGGTGAATCAAACAACATATATATGTACATGTATATACAGAGAGTAAGGGAGTACATGTAATTGCGATTGATTTGATTTACGTTGATTTAAGTCATAAAGTACCTTTCGCGTCTGTCATGAGGTGCTGTCCCCATGGTGGCAAAATTCCCGTCATAGTGCATGTGCGGCAACAGTATTTTGCAACGTATTCCTGGTAGTTACATCTCGTATAGTCTTTTGAACAGTCTTTCGAGTCAGCGATATCGGTGCAGTTCGGGTGAATAACAGCATCTGTCAGAAAATAATTGTTGAATTAGAATGCATTGAAACTTGCACTTTTAGTATATCTCACATGATCTTTTGAACACATATGATTCCATTCTTCCAATGAGTTAATCACAGATTCAAATAGTCCGCGGTATTTTTACCTGACACAAATATCTTCTTGCTACTGCGCGCGATTCCCTCTTCGTTCGAGGCCCGGCAGACATAGTGACCGGTATCCTTCTTCTGAGCATCAACGATTGTGAGTCTGCTGCGCAACACTTCGAAGGTGTTTTCCTTCATTTTCCTCTCTGTTGAAGCATCCATGCATATCATCGGTTCGAGTAAGTAAAGAATATGTCTGAGATGTAAAGGACTTTCAAATTACAGGTCAAAGAAAGGAGTAATAAACTGACCAACTAATTTAAACTTCTCGGATTGAGAAATTGGCTCTTCTTCGTTGTACCAGGAGATGGTTGACGGCAGGTAGGACTTGACTTGACAGTTGAGGGTTATATCATTCCCGACAGGATATGTAATAACTTCTGTTGTGATCTCCGCTTGCACGGGAACTGAAGCCGAGGGAGGGACAACATAGGTAACCAAACCAAAGAGGAAAAAGGAAAAAGAGAGAGATAAAAAAAGATAAAACTTTGAGACATGCAGCACTTGTCGTAAGTTCTCAATCCTGCAAAAGCTCAATAGAGCTACAACATATATTTTTGTCTGAAATATTGTTCTAAGTATTCTAATAAACGTATTGATAGGTAAGGATTGTTTTTTTTTCATAATTTCTATTATTGTTAAATAACGTAATATCTTTAATATTCATATTATAATAAGTATGCTTCCTAGTTTCAAAATAAGATCAATTTAAACTCTCTAGAACATATAGTAAATTTGCTAAAAGGGTATATATATAAGAAAAAAACTTGCGTTTTGCCGTATTATCCAGATGTCTTCGATACTTCAAAGGGCTCGCGCCTTAATTGAAAATACAGCAGCAAAGATAACACGGTTGTCACTGAGTTACCTTAGATTCTAGGCACCCTTATCTCAATTGGGATTATTGCTTCTGAGCTTTTATTACAATTAATGAAAGTGAATTTTGTGTTACAAATAGCCTGCACTTCCAGTACCTGTACCTGAAAAGATCCCCAAAATGGCCGACCCAAACGACTAGCATGCAAGGCTCCTGAAAGTTCTCTTTGTGAAAGAATGTTGACCCATTTGTTATCAAGAAGGGGGGTTGAAATTTTGATTTTGTAGGGAAACAGCCAGAAGGTGATCTTGAAAATTAATTGTATAACCAAACCACACTGGAATGTGCAAACAAAAAGCGATTGTGCCTTGCGATTTGCTTCAAGGGAAAATTTTCCCAAATTAGGTCAAAATCGGATATGAACTTGTCCAAGTGCAACCTTATATTTCAGTGCGATGTAACAGATGCCCAAAATTTGGACACATGCTTATAAATCAGTCGACACTTCTGAATGTAGTAGTCTAGAGAAGAAGTTCGAGACATTGGCATGCATGAGAGAACATGGTGGCAATGACTGTAAAGCCAAGGCGTAGTTAAAAGCTTGAAAACAGCCTGATACTTCCTGTACTGCAGAAGCATCTAACATTACTCCGTGTGCATGTAATGTTAGTCGAAAGTTAACAGCAAGGGATAAAGGAAATGTTGACTATCATTTATATCCTAGATCATGAAATTGGTGTTCCATGTGAAATCGCCAACTTCACCCTAGTTGGTAATTGGCTACCATTAGCCAGGGCCATGGTACCGGAGGAGGCGGATGTACGGCGGCGGTTCAGCGAGATCCCTATATAGCATATATATATATAGCATATATATATATATATATAATTTATTTATATATATATATATATATATATATATATATATATATATATATATATATATATATATATATACAGTATACACAAACACTGTGGGCTCCGAGACTAGTGTATGTGTGGGATTGGGTATATAGTCAGCTGAATACCATTTAACCCAATGATGATAGTGTGTCACACCCGTGTGACACGGCTAAATGCCTGATGACGGGGTGACACACCAGTGTGACGTTCCCGATGCAATATTGCATTGGCCCGGCGTAGGGGGCCCGTCGGGATTACCGAATCATCTACATTGGTTCTCATTGTCGAACCTTCTTAAAAGTCTTTGATGAATCATTAGATTTTGCATTATCTACGACCTTATGATGTATCAGTTCACTTAAAGCTATAAAATCGTAAGAAATCTACGGTACAGGGAAATATCAGTCGTACAATACATAGTTCCATCAAATCTATCAAGCTAATATGGTTGATTGGACACTGGAATCTATACAGGGAACAGGCTGATCTTGTAGCCGTGTCCACTGGTTCTCAGATTTGCTGTCTCCATTGTTACAGCAAAAATATGTAACATATCCTGGTGTGAATGGACCACTCTAACTTACACAATAAAGTTAAACAAAATATTCAACAGTAGGACACATTCCACAGAAAAAAATAGAAGGGAGATGGTGTTGATAGCCCTCA
>NW_028234422.1:22983365-22988365 GCF_977035675.1 Penaeus japonicus | reverse complement strand
ATATACATTATGAGTGATTTAACGACATGATAACTACTAACCATAAATAAAAGTCCAAGAAATAACTTCTACTGTTACATCAGGAATAAAAAGCATTCTGAGCTGACACTAAATGTATTTAGATTTTAATGCTACTGAGGTGTCATTAAAGTTAAGGGGTTAAGCATTTTAACCTTTTCATTAGGAGTACCCTAAAAGGTTACTGGGCCAGGATACTGGTTGAATTTTGTAATCATGATTATGACAAGATATATATATATATGTGTTTGAGTTAAAATTCATGTGTTTTATGGTATTGGCTTTATGTAAGGGCAAATTTCCTTGGAATCATAACTAAGTACTTATGATCACAAAAATGGTAGGATTTGTATGTCAAAGTTAGGTCATAACATCACTGAAATTTAGTACATGTTTTGATATATTGTTAATTCACAAATTTATTTCTGTTTTCCTATTTTAACAGATATTGAAGCACACATTCAAGACATCCAGAACCGGAAGGCGAGCTTAAAGCCCCCCCCACCCCCAGAAGGTTCAGCGAAGGATGATGAACGAGTGAGGCTAGATGGAGGTGGTTACTATGACAGCGATATTTATGACATCTCCAATGGAAATAAATATGCAAATTATGTCCAGTCAATCGGAGTGGATGACATTGATGTAAGTACTTTTATTTAGCACATGAATTAGGAAACCGATGATATATATAATTCTTTAGAGGAGAAGAAATTGTATATTATGTATATATTATGTGTGCTATATATATATCTATTTATTTATTTATATATATTTATTTTTTTCTTTTCTTCATCATCTTCTTCTTTCTTCTTCTTCTTTCTTCTTCTTCTTTCTTCTTCTTCTTCTTCTTTCTTCTATCTTCTTTCTTCTTTCTTCTTCTTTCTTCTTCTTCTTTCTTCTTCTTCTTCTCTCATCTTTCTTCTTTCTTCTTCTTTCTTCTTCTTTCTTCTTCTTCTTTCTTCTTCTTCTTCTTGCAAGACTGAAATACTTATGTCAGACTGACATGACTATTCTACAGTGTTAGTTGATTACTATATTGAGAAGACCTGTTAGATGGCACATATAAAACTCATGATATAGTAAAATGCAATAAAGAATTTTATATGAATATCTTATCCTCATCCATCTTTACATATTTTTTATTTGGAAATTTCAGTACTTATTAAAACAACTAAAGTAACAAAAGTTTCAGTTAATGAGTGAAATACTTATGAAAATTGAATGTTTCAGGATGATGAAGATGATGGAGGTACAACTCTGGGCAAGAAAGGAGGGGGCGGCACATATACTGCTCCTAGACTCTTCCTCAATGAAATGGTAATTATATAAAAAGATGCATGTGCAATTTATTTAGATGTGTGTATGTATATATATATATATATATATATATATATATATATATATATATATATATATATATATATATATATATATATATGTATATATGTGTGTGTGTGTGTATGTATATATATATATATATATATATATATATATATATATATAAATATATATATATGTATGTATGTATATATATATGTATATGTGTGTGTGTGTGTGTGTGTGTGTGTGTGTATCTATATTGGTATTCTTCATTTAATCATGTATTTTGACTTTTTACAAGCATTTTTGTAATGATAAACTAATTTCACGTTGAAATTTTCCCAGGTTGATAAAGATCATGACCCTATGGCACAATACAAACGTCCCACAATAGCTGATCGAGAGGATGATTATCGTGCTCGCCGTCGAATGCAAGTCATTTCACCGGAAAGGAATGATCCTTTTGCTGATGGTAGGTTGTAGTTGACCTTGCCACTTTCACTTTCTCTAAGATAATCATGATAGGAAGATGAAGGTATCTGCCTCTCATCTCTTGAGTGTGTTGCTTTCTTATGTGGCTGTGAGCAATGCTTGAGCAGCCTCAGATAACAAGTGTATACAATATTTATTTATTTTTTTTATTTTTTTTTTGGAATAGATACATACGTAATATGGATATTTCCCTAATTTTTCATTCAAGAAGAAATCTTTTGGAATACAATAGATGTGAGGCTGGCCAAGTGTTGATGTATAAATGTTGGTATGAATGGACATTCTCTTTCAATAAAAATGAGGGGAGTCAATGATTGAATTAATTATGAAAATCTGTTATAAGTTGTTTATTATCCATAGTATCAGTTGTGAGATTGTCACAATGAGAGGTCATAGAAAGGTCATTGTAGGAAATGGGAGCAAACAGTGGCACATGAGTACCAAGAATCCCTACAAAAGCACATCCACAACCTGTCTGCTGCTACTGGATCAGTCCGCCAAGAGTCATCACCACTACTAATGTACAATCTGTTTTCTTTCCCCCTGCGGAGTGTACCAGCCGCCTCCTGCGAAGTCTCATCTGAGTCTTGAACGAGCCTCTCAAACACATAGTGATGAGCTTACGTAAAAGCTGTAGATATAGTTTATCAATATTTAGGGCCTTTAGGACTACTGAAAATTTAAAAGTTGTAACATTCCTTAACCCATTGATGCTGGTAGTGCATGAATACATGCACTGTCATGAGGGGTTTTGTTTTGGAAACATGAATAAGACTGTTCACTGTGGCTTTGATTTCTTAATATTTTTTACACAGATAGATCCATAAGTGCTCTGTCAATAAGAAGTGAATTAATAGGTTCATCCTGTATTACCTATTTACCCCATGAATTTTTGGAAAGTTTTGACTTGTAATGCCATCCATTGCTAAAGTTAGTACATTTGCTATTATTGTTATTGTCATAACAGTAATAAGATATTACAGTCGTAATCTAATGAAAATAAAAAAACAAAAAACAAAGCACAACTAAACAGGTGAGATCAGGTAGGCCTACTAATTTGTTCCTTGGTGACCAAGCCCTTGTGGAACCATCTATGTGTTAAAAAATCATTAAAACCACACCAAACTTGATGGTGCTTGTATACAAGCACTCCAGACGTTAACTTCTTCTTCTTCTTCTCCTTCTCCTTCTTCTATGGCCCACAAACACATTTCCCTACAAGTCCTTAAAAAGCCCTACTTGACCTCATCTGTTTAGTCAATTCCTTGAATTTTTGTTGAAATAAAAGTAGAAGCAAATGTTTCATGTTTATTTGTTATTGTTATTAAGATGACTCACATGCCCACTCACATGCCCACTCACATGCCCACTCACATGCCCACTCACATGCCCACTCACATGCCCACTCACATGCCCACTCACATGCCCACTCACATGCCCACTCACATGCCCACTCACATGCCCACTCACATGCCCACTCACATGCCCACTCACATGCCCACTCACATGCCCACTCACATGCCCACTCACATGCCCACTCACATGCCCACTCACATGCCCACTCACATGCCCACTCACATGCCCACTCACATGCCCACTCACATGCCCACTCACATGCCCACTCACATGCCCACTCACATGCCCACTCACATGCCCACTCACATGCCCACTCACATGCCCACTCACATGCCCACTCACATGCCCACTCACATGCCCACTCACATGCCCACTCACATGCCCACTCACATGCCCACTCACATGCCCACTCACATGCCCACTCACATGCCCACTCACATGCCCACTCACATGCCCACTCACATGCCCACTCACATGCCCACTCACATGCCCACTCACATGCCCACTCACATGCCCACTCACATGCCCACTCACATGCCCACTCACATGCCCACTCACATGCCCACTCACATGCCCACTCACATGCCCACTCACATGCCCACTCACATGCCCACTCACATGCCCACTCACATGCCCACTCACATGCCCACTCACATGCCCACTCACATGCCCACTCACATGCCCACTCACATGCCCACTCACATGCCCACTCACATGCCCACTCACATGCCCACTCACATGCCCACTCACATGCCCACTCACATGCCCACTCACATGCCCACTCACACACCCACTCACACGCCCACTCACATGCCCACTCACATGCCCACTCACATGCCCACTCACATGCCCACTCACATGCCCACTCACATGCCCACTCACATGCCCACTCACATGCCCACTCACATGCCCACTCACATGCCCACTCACATGCCCACTCACATGCCCACTCACATGCCCACTCACATGCCCACTCACATGCCCACTCACATGCCCACTCACATGCCCACTCACACGCCCACTTACATGCCCACTCACACACCCACTCACACGCCCACTCACATGTCCACTCACATGCCCACTCACATGCCCACTCACACGCCCACTCATATGTCCACTCACACACCCACTCACACGCCCACTCACACGCCCACTCACATGCCCACTCACATGCCCACTCACATGCCCACTCACATGCCCACTCACATGCCCACTCACATGCCCACTCACATGCCCACTCACATGCCCACTCACATGCCCACTCACATGCCCACTCACATGCCCACTCACATGCCCACTCACATGCCCACTCACATGCCCACTCACATGCCCACTCACATGCCCACTCACATGCCCACTCACATGCCCACTCACATGCCCACTCACATGCCCACTCACATGCCCACTCACATGCCCACTCACATGCCCACTCACATGCCCACTCACATGCCCACTCACATGCCCACTCACATGCCCACTCACATGCCCACTCACATGCCCACTCACATGCCCACTCACATGCCCACTCACATGCCCACTCACATGCCCACTCACATGCCCACTCACATGCCCACTCACATGCCCACTCACACGCCCACTCACACGCCCACTCACACGCCCACTCACATGCCCACTCACACGCCCACTCACACGCCCACTCACATGCCCACTCACACACCCACTCACACGCCCACTCACATGCCCACTCACATGCCCACTCACATGCCCACTCACACGCCCACACATATGTCCACTCACACACCCACTCACACGCCCACTCACATGCCCACACATATGTCCACTGACACACCCAC
>NW_028234422.1:22970865-22975865 GCF_977035675.1 Penaeus japonicus | reverse complement strand
AATAGAAATAGTTTCCTAATAGAAATTACTCCATTTCAGATTCGAAAAACAATTCAGGAAAGAGCTAAGGAAGGAACACTTCAAGCTGTGGCAACCAATGGTGATGCACCAAAAGCTGCTCCAAGAAAACGAGGTCGATGGGATCAGACAGCTGATGAAACACCACAGCCAAAGAAAAAGACAACATGGGAAGCTGAAACTCCATCTGTTGCTCGTTGGGATGAGACTCCAGGGAGAGCTAAAGGAAGTGAGACACCTGGTGCAACACCAGGGCAGAGCACTCGTATGTGGGATGCCACACCAGGTCATGCAACACCTGGCCATGAAACGCCTGTTCATGACAAGGCCACTCCTTCTGCCCGACGAAATCGATGGGATGAAACACCAAAAACAGACCGGGGAGAAACTCCTGGACACAACAGCGGGTGGGCTGAAACCCCTCGTACTGATCGCGGAGCTAGTGACCTTATACAAGAAACCCCAACTCCAAGTGCCAGCAAACGGCGTTCACGATGGGATGAGACTCCAGCAGCACAAACACCGGGTGCCACTCCATCAGGTGCTATGACTCCCTCCACACCTCACACACCTAGTATGACACCAGGAATGATGACTCCTGGTGGTATAACTCCTGGAGGTACAACACCTGTTGGGCCAAAAGCTATTGGCATGGCTACTCCATCGCCTGGACAACTGGTAAACATGACACCAGAACAAATTCATGCATTCAGGTGGGAAAGGGAAATAGATGAGAGGAATAGGCCCATGACCGATGAGGAACTTGATGCACTGTTTCCACCTGGTTACGAGGTGCTACCACCACCTCAGGGCTATGTTCCCATTCGAACACCAGCGCGCAAACTAACAGCAACTCCGACACCAATGATTGGAACTCCTCAAGGTTTCTACATGCAAAAGGAAGGCATGACACCAAAGCATGATGACTCACAGCCAAAAGGTAACTTACCCTTACTGAAGCCTGAAGATGCCCAGTACTTTGATAAGCTTCTGCAAGATGTTGATGAGGAAAGCTTAAGCCCAGAAGAGCAAAAGGAAAGGAAAATAATGAAATTGCTTCTCAAAATTAAGAATGGAACTCCTCCTATGCGCAAGGCAGCACTACGTCAGATTACAGATAAAGCAAGAGAGTTTGGTGCAGGGCCTCTCTTCAACCAGATTCTTCCTTTGCTTATGTCTCCTACACTGGAGGATCAAGAACGACATCTTCTGGTCAAAGTTATTGATCGAGTTCTGTACAAGCTTGATGATTTGGTCCGCCCTTATGTTCACAAGATCCTTGTGGTCATTGAGCCTCTACTTATTGATGAAGATTACTATGCTCGTGTAGAAGGTAGGGAGATCATCAGTAATTTGGCCAAGGCTGCTGGATTAGCTACCATGATTTCCACAATGAGACCTGATATTGACAATATTGATGAGTATGTACGTAATACTACTGCTCGTGCCTTTGCAGTTGTAGCATCTGCCCTTGGGATCCCATCCTTGCTACCATTTTTAAAGGCTGTTTGCAAGAGCAAAAAGTCATGGCAGGCAAGGCACACTGGTATCAAAATTGTGCAGCAGATTGCTATCTTGATGGGTTGTGCTATTTTGCCTCATCTCCGTTCCCTTGTTGAAATTATTGAACATGGACTTGTTGATGAGCAACAGAAGGTAAGAACTATCACTGCCCTTGCCTTGGCTGCTCTGGCAGAAGCAGCAACGCCATATGGTATTGAGAGTTTTGATTCTGTTTTGAAGCCTTTGTGGCGTGGTATCCGCCAGCACCGTGGCAAGGGTCTCGCTGCCTTTTTGAAAGCTATTGGCTATCTTATCCCACTTATGGATGGAGAGTATGCTGACTACTATACAAGGGAAGTGATGTTGATCCTTATTCGAGAATTCCAAAGTCCTGATGAAGAAATGAAGAAGATTGTGTTGAAGGTAGTCAAACAGTGTTGTGCAACAGATGG
Organism: Penaeus japonicus; assembly: GCF_977035675.1. Lineage (NCBI taxonomy): Eukaryota > Metazoa > Arthropoda > Malacostraca > Decapoda > Penaeidae > Penaeus > Penaeus japonicus. Next base: position 22,973,892 of record NW_028234422.1, on the reverse strand, counting down.
TGTTGAACCAGGATATATCAAGGAAGAGATCCTGCCCCACTTTTTCAAACACTTTTGGAACCACAGGATGGCTCTTGATCGTCGGAATTACCGCCAGCTAGTGGATACCACTGTTGAAATTGCAAATAAAGTTGGAGCTTCAGAAATTGTTAACCGTATTGTTGATGATTTAAAGGATGAAAATGAGCAGTACCGTAAAATGGTAATGGAGACAATTGAAAAGATCATGGCCAACCTGGGAGCAGCAGACATTGATTCACGACTAGAAGAACAGTTGATTGATGGTATTCTTTATGCATTCCAGGAACAGACTACAGAAGATGTTGTTATGCTCAATGGATTTGGTACCATTGTTAATGCTCTTGGATCACGTGTCAAGGCTTATCTCCCTCAGATCTGTGGTACTATATTGTGGCGCCTGAATAATAAGTCGGCTAAAGTTCGTCAGCAGGCTGCAGATCTGATTTCACGTATTGCAGTAGTGATGAAAACTTGCCAAGAAGAGAAACTGATGGGACATTTAGGTGTTGTGCTGTATGAATATTTGGGTGAGGAATATCCTGAAGTTCTTGGATCCATTCTTGGTGCTCTAAAAGGCATTGTAAATGTCATTGGAATGCACAAAATGAATCCTCCCATCAAAGATCTTCTTCCACGTCTTACTCCCATTCTAAAGAATCGACATGAAAAAGTACAAGAAAATTGCATTGACTTGGTGGGACGTATTGCAGACAGAGGACCAGAGTATGTGAGTCCTCGTGAATGGATGAGAATTTGCTTTGAGTTGCTTGAGCTGCTTAAAGCTCACAAAAAAGCCATCCGCAGAGCAACAGTAAACACATTTGGTTATATTGCCAAGGCTATTGGCCCCCATGATGTACTTGCAACATTACTAAATAACCTTAAGGTTCAAGAGCGACAAAATCGAGTATGTACAACTGTTGCTATTGCTATTGTTGCTGAAACTTGTTCCCCATTTACAGTTCTCCCAGGTCTTATGAATGAATACAGAGTTCCTGAACTTAATGTCCAAAATGGTGTTTTGAAGTCCCTCTCTTTCCTTTTTGAATACATCGGTGAAATGGGGAAAGATTATATTTATGCTGTAACATCACTTCTGGAAGATGCTCTCATGGATAGAGATCTAGTTCATAGACAAACAGCATGTGCAGCCATCAAACACATGGCTATTGGAGTTTATGGATTTGGTTGTGAAGATGCACTGATTCACTTGCTGAATTATGTATGGCCCAATATCTTTGAAACATCACCTCATCTGGTCCAAGCTTTCATGGACAGCATTGAAGGCCTTAGAGTGGCCCTTGGACCACAAAAGGTAAGATTATTAAGAGAACTATTGTTTGTTTGAAATATATATGTTTAAATAGTTTCAGATATTGATAATCTATAGTAATTTGACATAGTATTAATTCTCAAAGTTTCATTTTATGAAGCAGTTCACCAAAACAGGATATTTACAAAGAAAATTATTCTATTTTTCAGATCCTACAGTATGTGTTGCAGGGTCTCTTCCATCCAGCAAGAAAGGTTCGAGATGTGTATTGGAAGATTTACAACAATTTGTATATCGGCGCTCAAGATGCTCTTGTTGCTGGGTATCCACGGATATTAAATACTGGCAACAACATCTACTCAAGGGATGAGCTTGACTATATCTTGTAGTTGTTTTTGTTGTAGTAAATTGACTTCTTTCAGTGAAAATGTTGGATTATTTTCATACGAAGTTGTTTGTGTCTATGTTGCGGGATATCTGTTTACTTGTGTACATGCATGCTTGTGAGTGAGTGAGCAAGTCTGTGTACACACACGCATGCATACACACACACATATGCACATGCACACACACACACACACACACACACACACACACACACACACACACACACACACACACACACACACACACACACACACACACACACACACACACACACACACACACACACACACACACACACACACACACACACACACACACACACACACACACACACACACACACACACACACACACACACACACACACACACACACACACACACACACAAAGTTTTATTTTATACTATAGATATCAATGAGTGAATTTTGGATCATAAAATGACCATGGTAGAATAGGCATCTCGTCAGTATTTTGTTCTCTCCTCACTTTCATTTATACTCGTGGAGTAAGTGCTAATTATAGGCCATTTGTAGCCCTTGTTTAGGCACTGGATAACTGTTGAAGATGTCCAAGTTCACATGAAGATGTAGGACTACTTTCATTTTCACTCTTTCATGGTGAATTGAAGAATTATAGTATCCATTAAGTATAGAAATTATGTTGAAAGTAAATTGATGGAGCGAGTGATACTGGCGTTTCATGTGAAACCTTTTGATAAAGTACAATAAAAGTGAAAATAGTTCTACAGACTTCATGAATTATACTGGTGCATTAAGAAGCATCATTGTCCATAACCTGTGCATAGCAGAATCTGATTTGTATGGCAACAAAAATGTAAGCAAGTAGTTAGCATTTCTTCCTGAATGTATACTATAAGAATGATGGTAATTTGATGGTCCAAATCTAAATAAGAGATGCTGTCAAAAAGTACCTGACAAAATGATGACCCTCTAGTTATCAAGAATTTAGGAATTTGTATGTCAAATATCAAACTGTTCAAGGAGCCATAAAAAAAAAGAAGATTGCCCAACTTTTTATATGTGAGAATGATATAGGAGAGGAATGTTTGTAAAAGTACAATATTTCTTTTTGTGGAAGTGATTTGTCTCCCAAGTGGAAAGTGATGAATGGTTGTTTCATGTGTTAGAAATTTACTTATTAGTGTATCTGACCAAATATATGGATGATAATGGTATAATATTCAAGATATTTCATATTGGCAAATGACAGCTCATCATAAGTTAGCAGAAGTTACCTTTCTCTAGATCATGTCATAATTTAATAATGTAGCAGTCATATAGATTAAGATAATCCTGTCTAACAATCCATCCTGCTTGTATTTTGAT
>NW_028234422.1:22955865-22960865 GCF_977035675.1 Penaeus japonicus | reverse complement strand
TTCTTCACGGACAGACATTTTACCAAAAAGAGCTTGGTATTACTTGCAGAGAGTTTTGGTTGCCGGATACATTCGGTTATTCTGCACAGATCCCCGCTATGATGCGGGTAAGGAAACTGGTCTTGCTTTTCTGAGACATGTTTACGATATGATGCACACATGAATCCAAATGTGTAACAGTGAGTGTATATAACATAATTCCTACTGAATAATTATTTTGATTTGCATTGCAGCACATGGGTTTGACCCGTTTCCTAACACAAAAGATGAGCTGGAGTCTCGTGAACAAATTTCCACATCATAACTTCACCTGGGAAGGCATAGATGGCAGCACCGTGCTAGCTCACTTTCCTCCAGGGGATTCTTACAGCATGTTTGTCACGTATGAAGATTTCTGTTCTTTCGTTGGTAGTGACGTAATGGCCTAATTAATCATATATTCATTATGGTTAATGTACTCATTATGACTTCATATGAATAATCCATTCCCTCCTTCAGCGTGGAAGAGGCACTTCGAACAGTCAATAACCTTCAAGACAAGGGTAGGGCCGGGGTGTCCGCCTTTCTCTTCGGGTACGGCGACGGGGGTGGTGGACCTACCCAGGAGATGCTTGAGAGACGCCGGCGGCTCCAGGACACCGATGGCTGTCCAAAGTGAGCGCAGGCTATGAATAGGGGGTTTAAGAAGTAGTAATTCGCAGGGTGTTGTTCAAATTATTATCATATGAATAAGAAATAACCAAATTACAGCGACCCTAATTTCATCATCCACGCCTTACCAACAGGATGGAGATGAAGACTCCAGACGATTTATTCGGTCAGTTAGAGACTGAGCAGCATAATTTCTGCCGATGGGTGGGTGAGCTGTACTTGGAGCTTCACAATGGCACCTACACCACTCAGGCTGCCATGAAACGGCTTTGTCGGGAGGCTGAGTTTCGCCTTCGTGATGCAGAATTCCTCATGTCAGTGGGTGTGGGGCAGCTGGGAAGCGCAGCCGATCAGCTTCTCACTGAGTATGTTTCCGTCGCTCATTCGGTTTATAGTATGTGAAGTTTTTATACTGGAGTATTTTACACGAATGAAACATGCATTGTAAACGGCAGTATAAAGAGGACTGCCATACACACAGGTCCTTGGCAGAATTAGACGGTGCGTGGAAGAAGGTGTTACTGAACCAGTTTCATGATGTTTTGCCTGGATCGGGAATAGGCATCATTTACCCTCAAGCAGAGCAGTATTATCAAGAGGCCATTGAGTCTGCACTCTCTGTCTGGAACAAGGCTGGTGATGCCATCTTCGGTAAGAAAAGCTTCCACCTATGTTCTTTATGAATCAATACTCAAAGAAGAGCATACTAAATCTAACAAAATATGATATTTTGATTTACCGGCGACACATTACTGTTCTCCCTCTACAGGAACAAGCAGCTCCGCAGAACAGGTGGTAGTGAACAGCCTGCAGTGGCCTCGCAAAGAAGTGGTCAAACTACCCGCGGAATATTCAGGGAAAGCCATGCCGGGCGTTAAGCAGAGGACAGAGGCAGGGGAGCAATACATCTTGGTTGAGGCGCCTCCAATGGGATCTAACCCCATCGCGGCCAGCACCCCATCACGGGACGTCTCCATTAGTACGTGGCCCATTGGTTGAAGCGGGTCATTCTTTAAAATTCATATTCATCAATAATACGAATAGGAAGTTTTTTACTAGTAATCAAAATGATAAGTATAGTCGCAGGTGTAGATGAATTTACATGAAGTTCCCAATGTGCAGATTAATCTCACCCAATATTTGTTACAGCTGAAGTTAATGGTTTCTTCACGCTGGACAACCAAGTTATAAAGGCCACGGTCAGTCCTTGGGGACAAGTCGTCAGCCTCCTCGTGGCCGGAGATGACAGAGACATCTTCCTCAAAGCAGACGGCACACAGCTTTTGGGGAATCAGATGGTGTTGTATGATGATGAACCACTATACTGGGACGCCTGGGATGTCATGGATTACCACTTAGAGACACCGAAAGTCCTCAATGCCGAAGGGGTAAGTTTGCACTATGAGCGGTGAACTTTAATCGAAGCTGTCGTGAATTGTATTCATACGTTAAGAAATACCCATATCTATATCCCTCAACACACACACACACATACACACACTCGTATATACATCCATAATATTCAACAGGTACTTCCTATTTCCTATTTTTAATCAATACCAACACATCCTCCACATTCTGCCGTCCCCCCGATCGACGCTCAGTCCGGCTTCGAGGTGACTCCCGTGACGGTCGTGGAGAGCGGTCCTCTGGTTGCAAAGCTGATTTGGAGCGTCAAGATCAGCGCCGATTCTACGCTCACCCAAGAGATTGAACTTTCGAGCGAGTCGCCCTACCTGACGTTCAGCACATCCGTCTCTTGGCATGAGAACAGGAAGATTATGAAGGCGCTCTTCGACACGAATATCCATGCCAACAAAGCATCGTTTGACATTCAGTTCGGACACTTGGAGCGGCCCACCCACATGAATACGTCATGGGACACCGCGAGATACGAAGTGTGTGGACACAAGTAAGTCGATGTCGGAGTTTGACAGACAGCGGTTAATTCACTACTCATCAAAATAAAAAGGGCAGTCCTCTCTGTGTGTATCAAGAACAGATACACGAATGATGCTGATGTTTCCACATGCTTAAATCAAACATTTCCCTTCGATAGGTGGGCAGATCTCTCCGAGCCTGACTGGGGCGTGGCTGTTCTGAACGACAGCAAGTACGGCTGGATGGCAAGGGCACACACGCTCGCCCTCTCCCTCCTCCGCTCGCCGAAAGCCCCCGATGACCAAGCCGACATGAAGGACCACTTCTTCAAATATGCCCTTATGCCCCATACAGGTGACCATGCCACAAAGGACACGGGAAAATATCAACATAGACGCGCACAGACACATGCAAACACACGCGCGCGCACACACACACACACACACACACACACACACACACACACACACACACACACACACACACACACACACACACACACACACACACACACATTCACACACACACACACACACACACACACATTCACACACACACACGCATACACATATACAAACATTTATATTTCACTCTTTTGTATTTAGATGGCAGATGACGGTGTAACTGAAAATGCCACGTTCGGCTTAGCAAACTAAGTATTGCTTGCATTTACAGGAATAATATTTTTACTAAACCCTCGTGTCCTTCAGGTACTCTGCAAGAGGCTCAAGTGGTGCGGCGAGCCTATGAATTTAACAACTCACTGAGGCTCCGCGATGCCCTACCCTCAAGGTAAGATTTGGAACCTTTAATTCCTCTTCTTCCAGTCTAATCCACCAAAATATGCAATAAACATTTCTCTTAAGCTTTGTTTTAGCTTGTCATATCTCCTTCTCATTCCCTGAACATCACGAAGCGCTTCCTGGTCGGCGCTGGAAGTCGTGGGTGAAGGCGCAGTGGTGCACACCGTGAAGGCTACTGAAGATGGGTCGGGCGATGTCCTGTTACGCCTTTATGAGAGTCACGGATCGAAGACTAAAGTCACGTAAGCGTCCTTTTCGTAACGTGTTTGCCTTTTTTTTTTTCAATGTCCAACAGGTCTTGAGATGTGTGCACAGCAAGTCACAATAAATTAATTATACTCATTTTTGTCTCTCTGCCAGACTGCAAGTAAAATTGCCAGTGTCTACAGTGAAAGAAAGTGATGGCATGGAGGCTCAGGGAGCAGAGCTCAGCATCACACAAGAGGATGACATAACGTCCATTCCGCTCAGCCTTTCGCCTTTCCAGATCCTTGCTCTCCGACTCTCCTTCAGTCAAACCAAAAAGGAAAACTAACAACACATTACAGCTATGGTTGGTCGTCTCGCTTGCCTGTTTGACTGAAATATTGTTACTTGTGTATCACGCATGAATTTAATTGTTCTTTCAGCATTTGACTGGAATATTCGATTATTGTACTTTTTATCACTAGAAGGCATGTATGTTTCCTGTACTTTGTAATTTGTAATTTCTATTCGTGTTGCTTTATAATTTGGCAGGCATGTATTATTATAGTACTGTAACTACTTGAAAGTAATTGTTTGAAAGGGCGTGCATTTAAACTGACGATGGGGCGATGCACAGTATTTAAATGTCCCATTATATATGCGACAATTAAGAAAATTGTTATGACTATGCTAGAGGCTTCCCATGCTAATGATTGATCATAGATGATTGGTACATGATATATCATATTTTAAAGATTTAATCTGAAATAATTATTATGTTTTAGTCAGAAAATGTGTTGAACGAGAAATAGGTTTGTGTGATTCCAGATGCCGTGGCAGAACTAGCCTCGATTCCGTGAGAAAAAGACAGTTGTCAAATTTCTTTTTTTTATGCAGTTGTTCCATTGACGCACGGTAGAAGTTTTTGGATATTGATTTCTATTTCAATATTAAATGCAAGAAACGCGAATATGTGCATAGTAGATTGTAAAGATCAGTGATGATCATTATTCACTTGTTGGTACACAGCACTTCCGATAACTCCTGTCAAATAGAAACTTATTTATTAAATGATTGAACTGAGAAGACCGGATCACCCTCGACAATTATTAAGATATGAATAAGATATGCGGAATAAATTGAATGAAGGAATGGGAATAGTGTACAACAGACTAAGTGGCAGAGTGTCAGCTCAGTGAATTTCCCGCCATTGCTGTGGAATTCCTGTCTCTAAACAATGTAAGCGTCGTTATTTAAACATAAAACCCGTTTTTACACACAGTTTATATTGGAAGTGTAACACATTATAGACGTTTTATACCATATACTTACAAATACTGTTGAATGGGGATTGTCAGAAGTGCTAAAATACATCAATTAATTATTTAAACTCAAGTTGAGTCTCTACATATTTTTAAGTAGTTAGTGTGGACCAACTCACACACCATATCCACAATTCCAAAAATAAATAAATAAATC
>NW_028234422.1:22945865-22948365 GCF_977035675.1 Penaeus japonicus | reverse complement strand
GGGGACGGCAGGACGTCGAAACCGTTTTATGTACTTTTTCATTGCAAACAAAAAGAGGCAGAAAATTGAACAGTCAAATTAGCAGTGATTACTCATTTTGCAGAATATTGATAATTCAATTCCAATAGCTGAGGTATAAAAAGAAATTCAGATCATTGAAAGCTTTTAATACACCGCTGTTCCACGGCCTTCTGGTACAAGATAAAATAGTACTCGATCAGTGAGCTGGAATTTCAAAGTTGAATTCACTCTCAGGACAGAAGAAAACTGATCACTTCAGTAAATCGAAAATTTTGGAAATTTCAATAGTGCAATGATCCGGGCTGATTGCAAATTGATTAATAATCTACTCAAGAATATTGCGCCCACTCCTAGCGGAGCGACATGGCAACGTTTGACAGTCATATACCAGGCAACACCCACTTCTTTACTATATTCAACATAATATAGACCATTATCCCCAAGGAATTTTCAATGACATCTCCTAGCAACGGTAATCACTTCTTAGCGAAATCAGTCCGCAAGAATTCAGAGAAGCTCCAATAAGAGAAATAGTAACAGCTGAGCCTTAGTTTTCGCGTTTGTTAGATGTGGTGTGAAGATAATCTGGTGCTAAACAAGAGTAGCAAACATATCGAGACGTTTATTTCCAAAATACACCCACCACAATAATGTGCAGAAACATGTACTTGAGTAAAGTAAAGTCACCCAAGATTCTGGACTAAAATTCTGATAATGTTATGTTTTAATCCATCACAAATATGTGTCGCTCCATTATCTTGATTTGTTTGTGCGAAGTACTTGAATAGAAATTATTCCCTAATCCGTATGGATGTCTTCCGGGACATAGCAGTCAACACTGTTTGCAAAACTCTTACCAAACTCACATCCAGGCATGCAGACAGAATTCCTCGATCTAAAATCTGTTTTTGATACTGCAGACAGACAAATTATCCTTCAATCACTGGCTAACTTCTAGTATACTGAATACAGTCATTAATGCATTTACCATTCCATACTCAGGCCTGTGGCTTCAAGTAATAGCCAAAAACCCAATAGAATATAGTTATAAGTAAGAGGCCATATGGCTAGTCTTTTCCACTTTGAAAAATGTCGGCAATGAATGCATTATCCGCAAGAAAGGGCAGTTCCCTCCGCTACGCGTAAACTCTTGCAACTATCACGGAGCATCTCAACACTCAAAACAACTATGAATATTTCCAGCACCAGGATTGCAATAGCATTCATGACAAGTACTACTTAGAACTTTAAAATGATCACTTATTATCGAAGCTTCCTGATTGAAAGCAATGACATGAAGCATAAGGGCCAATTCATACAGGAAGTGTTCATCCATAGCGAAATAAAAAATGTTAGAAAGGTAAACGGAAACAATTCAGGTTGCCTTCCAAGGGATACTTTGTTATGAAAAACATGATCGAACACTTGTGTGAGACAAGTGTGTGCGTGTGTGTGTGTGTGTGTGTGTGTGTGTGCGTGTGTTTACATACACACACATGTATATAAAAATATACATATGTATCTATCATATATGTGTATGTATATGTTTATGTACACACACACACACATACACACACACACGCACACACACACACACACACACACATATATATAGAGAGAGATAGATAGATAGATATAGATATATATATACATTACAATATCATATACGTCTCACTATTATCATATATATTATCTATCATATATATATATATAACATATATAATGTGTGTGTGTGATTGTGTGTATGTATATATAGATCAGTAGGTTCCTAACCTGCCGGTCCGCAAAAGTAGTGCTGAGGGTCCGTGAATCCAAATCCCATAATTTCATAACTCAATATATATTACCTATACTATATATATATTATATATATATATATTATATATATCATATATATATAAATAACCATGAAATTTTAATCACTATACATACATACATATATATATATATATTTAACTCACTATTGAGCATATATATATATATATTATATATACATACATACAATTTTATATATATATATATATACCCTTTATATATAAATTTCATAAACTATATATAATATATATATATATATATATATATTATCTTATATATATATAAATTAAAGCCTTATATCATACATAGTATATATATATATATATTAATATAATATATACTAGATATATATATATATATATATATGTCATGTATGTATATATATAAATTTCATATATAGCTATATATATAGATATGAAATTTGGGAATTTGATTCACCAGGGATCCTCAGTCACTACTTTTGCGGACCGCAAGGTTGGGAAACCACTGGATCTTAGTGTATCGATATAAAAAAAAACAAAAATAAAAAAATAAAAAAAAAAAAAAAAAAAATAGTAGGGCCTCTTTCGAACAATTTGTGCACCTATAGCGATCTGCTAAGGTATGGGTATGGCATTGTTGCACTTGACAATATGGTTTATGATATAGTTGGTTGGATATAAGG
>NW_028234422.1:22938365-22940865 GCF_977035675.1 Penaeus japonicus | reverse complement strand
ATCAATGACATTTGCAAGAATAAGAATGATGTGTATAATACTAATGATAATATTTACAATATGAATGTGGAAACAAAAAGATAATGATGATAATGCTTATGATAATAATAATAATAACAAGGACAATGATAATGATACTGATAACAATAAAGATAATGATAATACTAATGATGATGTTGATAACAATGATGATTTCGAGAAATTAGAGAAACAGTTGCATCACATCTTTTAGATCTTTACCTGATCTTTATCTGAGCTCATTAGGGAAAGGCTCGGGTCTGTCAACTCTGGATTGCTATCTTTTTTCTGTGTCAGTGTAGTTCTAAATTCCTCCTTTCCACTATTGTTTATTCTTTTATTCCTACGCCTCTCTCCCTTTTTTCTATATCTTTCCTCTTTCGTCTCTCTCACTCTCTCTTTCTCTCTACCTATCTATCTCTTTCTCTCTCTCTCTTTCTCTTTCTATCTATCTCTTTCTCTCTCTCTCTCTCTCTCTCTCTCTCTCTCTCTCTCTCTCTCTCTCTCTCTCTCTCTCTCTCTCTACTCAACCTCTCTCACTCTCTCTCTCCTCTCTCTCTCACACCACACTCACTCCACACTCTCACACTCTCCTCAGAACATCCTATAATCCCAATACCGTGACTATGTAAACCACTGAGTTCTTGTCAATTAGATATCCAAACTAGCTGTTTTCACATCGTGAGAATTACATAGCGAAGGTACCGCTAAACCGCTAAACTTTACCAGCGCTCGTTTGTCAGTAGAATTTTTTTTACTCTATTCTCATTCATTCATTCAATGCACTGTCAATCACTCATATCTCACAGTTTATACATGGGTGATCGATGCATAGGATATTACCTTCAATAAGATTTTAAGATTTGCTTTATTTATTTATTTATTTATCTATTCACACACACACACACACACACACACACACACACACACACACACACACACATATATATATATATATATATATATATATATATATATATATATATATAAATAAAAATTTTTTTTTTTTTTTTTTTTTTTTTTTTTTTTTTTTTTTTTTTAGGAAACTTTGAGATCCCGTGTCTGTCCGTCGATCGTAGAAGTGAATTGATATAAAATGAGTGTCTCGTAGTTTCAAATTTATCGAAGGAATATTCTTTAAAAGAACTGAAGTCCGGCAACTGGGAACGGACACACAACAGAAAACGGAGAAGTCGTGTCCTCACCCGCAACGAACAAATCTTTGTTGATATATTAATATTTTGTTGTTTTGTTAACGTAATCACTGTTTTCATCATCAAAACTGCAGTTTTTAATATCAATGTGGGTAACGTTGCTGATAAGGTCATGCTGATAATTATGATAATGGTAATAGTGATCACAACGGTTATCATTATCATTATGATTATATTCATTATGAAAATTATTGTTATATATATTTTTTCTCAGTCATTATTATTGTTGTATTTTTTCAGTGTTACCGTTAGCGTATAATTATTATGAGTACCATTATTGGTATAATCAGCATTACCATTATTGTTATAATCATTATCATGATTAACATTGTTGTTATGATCATTATGATCATTATTATTATTGTTTATTATTATCATTATCATTCTTATTATCATCATTATCATTATTATTATTATTACCATATTCATAATAATTATCGTTATTATTACATTATCATTAAAATCATTATCATTATCATTAATAATCTTTACCATCAATATCATTAAGTATCCTTAACGAAGCTGTCCTCGCCGTGGCCAAAATATACGTTTTACAGAATTGGACACGTCTGGTAGCGCTGCTATGGCGCCGCGAACATTCCAAACTTGTGTACATGGTTAGGACGCCTTTTATAACTTGTTAAAACAATACCAACGAAGAATGAAGGAATCTCTCTCTATCTCTCTCTCTCTCTCTCTCATTACCTCGAATAATCTCTTCTATCATCTCTCTCTATCATCTCTTTCCGTCTCTTTTTTCCCACCCACCTCTCTCTCCCTCCCTCCCTCCTCCTCCTCTACTCTCTCTCTCTCTCTCTCGTCTCCTCTCTCTCCTCTCTCCTCATCACGCATCTCCTCTCACCTATTATAATATATATAAAAGATATATATAGTATATATAAATCTATATTATATATACACACACACACAACACACACGACATCACACACACACACACACACTCACACACACACACACAACACACACCTCACAACACATATATAAATAATATATATATATATTTATATATATATATATATATATATATATATATATATCCAATCCACTCCCTACCCTCCCTCCACCGACTTCCTTCCCTTCTCCTCTCTCTCCTCCTTAGTTGTTATCAATAACTTCCCCACCTTGGATATCTATGTTTGTTGACATAAAGCGGGGCGACGAATTACCCGGGTGACCGCGAGTTCATCTGTTCGTTCTTTGCTTACGTAGGTAGCGCTGTCGTTGGTAGAATTATTATAGCTGTTAAG
>NW_028234422.1:22925865-22928365 GCF_977035675.1 Penaeus japonicus | reverse complement strand
AGAATTTTGTTATTTATTATCATTATACTACTGTTTATTATTGCTATTTTTTAAATCAATAATGATATTGGTAATTCTCTTTATTACTATTTTTCAATATACTTTATAAGACGCACACAACCCATTCAATAGAGCTCGCTACCAATGTGCAAATCATTCATATTTTTTCCTGCGTAGTCGTTAATAGCTTGGCTTAAAGTTAATCCGCATCTCTCTGTTACAGGCCGGTAGATGATATGAATGGATGACCGGCTTGAAGCTGTGAAGACTTTCCTTGTGGTCTTTGTACATCATGGATGCCAAGCGCTGACTGGCATGGCTGTGAGAACTGAAAGCATTCATTTCTCGCGGAACCCACCATGCTAAGAGAGGGACGTCGAGACTGGCTTTCAACATCATTATAAGTTTCAGACGAAATGCGAATGTTCAACAGTATCTAGTCAATATCAGGAATCCCGAAGCAGAAGCGAATTCAAACCTTTCCGATCTCATTAGCATATGACTACGTATGTCTTCGGAGATTATGCTGAGAAAGAAAATCATTTCATCACGGGTGCTTATTTCTGAGACAACTTGATATCCAAAGTAAGAATGTTGTGAAATAAAGCTAGCATTGCCTGAGAGCAAAGTTAGTAATCAAGACACTAAAAGTATACTCTCCATCAAAACAAACAAACAAAAAGATCAGGACCACCACTCTCGTCTAGACTAACTATGCTGCCGTGGTTAGCGGGAAGTCGCGACTCAACTCGCAGTGAAGACGTCATCGCTCATTTTCCTAGAACTGCTCCATGTATCCCTATTTTCCCACCATCGACCCTGTACTCGAACGAAAACCTCCAACGGAGGGCCAATCCGGTCCTGCTAGGAGGCCATGCCTTCATGAGAGTGCAGCGAAGAAGCGAAAGTAAGGGATTGACGACTGCTATCAGCCCTTATCAGGACCAAGCCTTCGCTAGGCATACAGATATGTTTCAAGTCGCTAGGCATCCAGGCCAAAGCCCCCTTAGTCATATACACGTTTATCCACTTCCTTCTGCAGTCAACCCGTGCCATTACAGTAATCAAAGTTCTAGTGTAACTGCTATTTCTAGTCAAACTGACTTGCTCAAAGACAACAATCCTATGATTCTCACTCAACAAGTACATAATTACCATGGTTATGGAAACTTACCGCCTGTAAATGAATGCTCTTTAAAGAACTTATATTTCTCAGATCTCAAAAGTGCTAATGGCAAGTGCCAAGTCTTTCCTGAATATCCAAAAAGCCAACGATCCCCTGCTTACAGTGAAAGCAAAATGAAGGGGGATTGGCATGAAGCTGCCCGTCCATACCCATTGTCGAAATCATTCCGTCCACATAAACACACAGCCTCATCTAGTCCAAATAAGGAGGCATCGAGTATAGATTCTCAAAGTATCAGTCATGTAAGTCAAAAGGTTTCATCCTATTCAAGAGACGAAGACCAAGATGTGAAGGGATTGATGGCAGCTATGAAAGCTTCCTTTCGGCAGGACCGAAGGAAAAGTCCGGTGTATGATCATCCCATAAAAATGTTAACTGACAAAGAGCTGAAAGCTGTTCTCAAGCCTAATGACTACGATGAGCTCATGGGCCTCCTCAAGCTAAACATTGGTACCTTAACCTCAGCTTTTCAACAGTATGTAGACATGGACACAATAGAAGGATTAGGGAAACTATATAGTGTATATGTAGAGCACAGGACAAATTTTTTCACGAAGATACCGTTCTTTAAACATTTATGTTTAAGCGACAAGCCTCGTCTATTACGTCTAGCTGTGGCCATCAGTACCCATATCTCAGCTGCGCAACATATAGACGCCTGCACATATACGTGGCCACGTAATCACATGCTCCATGGAAGCTCCTGCTCACCAATCCTTTCGGCGTCAACACTTCGCCAGATCGTCTCACACGATCATTTTTTGACAATTATGAAGTTTTATACAAATTACTGTCACATTTACGCCGACCCTAACGTATCGTTGTTAACGGAAGTACTTTCCTTGTTCTATGATGAGCCAGGATTGAATGATCCCAGGTCTGCATCAACGGCTCGTAGTCATTACCTTGCCTTGTTGTCACGCTACCTAATAGCTGTACATGGATGGCAACGCGGCTCTGACATATTAAAAGTCATTATCAGGAGCCAGCGAGAAGCACGCCAGCTGACGGAGATACACCAATACATAGAATTCTGTGCGCAACCACCGCGAGAAAGCCTCACTGATGTCAGTAACTCCCTTGCTGAAAACTTCGTGAAAATGCGCTTATCCGTCCAAGATACTGTCAGGAAACACATCACCCAACAGCAGCAGGAACAAAAGCAGCCAAGTACCACTTTTAGCGTCGAAGATTCCTTGGTGTCTCCCGAACGCCGAGGCAATGATGCAGCCATCATCAGCAGCCTGTTATCAAGACTGGCTACTTGTGACGATCCAGAAATCCTAGCCTCTGCGAAACACCTCCTCCCGACAC
>NW_028234422.1:22910865-22918365 GCF_977035675.1 Penaeus japonicus | reverse complement strand
TATCAACGAGAATTCTCTCCTGTCTTGGGGTGGTACAGGATTTCCTTCCACACTTTCCAACACGTTTTGGCTCGTAATTTTCGATATTTTCAATCTTCCTTTTCACTCTGTACACACTAGATAATGATACACCAACTTTATGAGCGATTTCTTTACAGTCGAGGGATGTTTCTTGTAGATAAATTTCGATTGCTGAAAAATCAGCCTGACTCAAGTCTTTTCCTCTGCCCATGATGCTTCAACAGGTTATCCTTAATGACTTCTACAACTAATTATGGGTCAATTGATACTGGGACATTGGCACACACATTAGGTAATATAAACAATGATTAGTAACCGGAAACAAACATGATTCTTATCATTAAAAAATAATATAATCATTATATAATCAATTATTGTATGTAGATTACAGATTTCTCTGCATTACTACAAAAAATAGGCAATGTAATTAATATATTTTTGAAGATATGAGGTGTTAAAGATAAAAAAAAAGCGAAGAATCCCAAAAATTGTCTATTAATTTTCCCAATACTGTATATATATATATATATATATATATATATATATATATATATATATATATATATATATATATATATATATATATATATATATATATATATATATATATATATATATATATATATATACATATCATATGTATTTATGTTCATTTATTATTTCGCTATGTCTTGCCATCAATGCAGCTCCGAAAGTCATTAAGCGAACACCTGCACACCTAATGAGGGCTTTTTTTGTGCCAGATTGGTGTTTCGATGAACAAAAATCTGACATGAATTGCACCCCAAGGCCTGGCCTATATGCCCTGAAGAGCATTTTGAATAGTGCCGCAGATTTCTCGAAATTATGATTTCTGTCACTCCAAAAGATTTAATGGGTTATGTTTTTCTCCAGTTTAGACATATTCATCCTCATAGATTATCTAAGGCATTAAAGAAGGCGTTTTGCGAGTTTTGCCTGTACTTCTTACAGACTTCCCTATAAAAAAAAAAAATATATATATATATATATATATATATAAACATATATATATACATATATATATTTTTATGTATATACATGGATATATATATATATATATATTATGTATATTATACATATATATATTATGTATATTATACATATATATATTATGTATATTATACATATATATATTTATGTATATACATGGATATATATATATATATTATGTATATTATACATATATATATATATTTATGTATATACATGGATATATATATATATATATATATATATATATATATATATATATATATATATATATATATGTGTGTGTGTGTGTGTGTGTGTGTGTGTGTGTGTGTATAAATACAAATTTTACCTCCCTGACAGGGAATTGAACTCGGGCCTTCTGAGTGAGAATCCCGGCTCCTAACCATATCATCACAACGAGCCACTAAAAGGAATGTCTAACTAGATGCTTTACATCCATCATGGAAGTTACCTAAATACTCGGCAATATTACAATAATGCTGAACACTATCCTGTGCTTCAATGCAACGAAAAAAGCATGGGCACGGATGGTCCTGTGTGATCAAATTAGGAAGTTATACAGCCGTGACGAGATCGACAATGCTCTCAGTATTGTTTTAAATATATCAGACTAGAAAAACGAGAAACACAACTAGAGACATTAAAAGGATGACAAGTTTCATAGTGCATACCATGATCGACCAGTGTTTGAATAACAACAATATAGTGTTTGTTACAACAACGACAAACACTCACGTTACTGATTTGTCCCCGCCAAAGAAAACAGGCATTTCTACGCCATTTGTGAAACTATTCTTTAATAAGAAACGCCAAGATACACAAACCCAGCCTGAATCTTCCTTCAGCAGTCAAAATCTTATTGAAAATTAAATAGGCTTGCTGATCGGAATGTTCTCCGAACAACAATCTGCATTGAACTGTGTGATTAAGCAAGGTGTGCCTCCCCAGACGCAGGAATGCGAAAAGGAGGCATCCGTCACAACAACCTCAACCTCCTCCCATCACTCAACATCCGATCTCCCAACCCCCATCCATGACCAGTCTACATATGAACCTTTCCCCTTTTCATCCCCTCCCCCTACCAGAATGTCCTCTACCTCCACGCCACAAGATAAACACACACAAAACCACTCCTCCCCTGCACCTTCCAATGCAGTATCCATAACCAATGCATCTCCTAGTTCTCCCTCACCATCACCACCCTCTCTTGACACTCCGCCCCTCCTCCCCCACCTTCCATGGCAGTATCCACCAATGCTTCCCCTAGCTCTCCCCCACCACCTCCACCTTCCCCTAACCCTCCGTCCCCTCCATCCGTGCCCACACCGAGCAAGTAGATTCGCAACCTTGCTGACACGCCGGCCGCCCCCTGCCCGGTGCCACGCAAGCCTTTGCCCAAGAACAACGCCGAGACATCAACAACTAGTATGAGAAACGAAGCCTCTACACAAGTAACACCCAGAAGAAGCTACATAAGAAATAGTAAGAGGAAGAATAAGCAAAAACCTCTTCCACCCAACCGCAACTGGGAAGATGCAACACACCACGTGCCTGGAGTTCCTGCCCCCTCTACCACCCCTCCTACTACACAAGCACCACCGCTCGTTATCAAAAACTACGTAGAACGAGCGGAAACACATCAAACCCATCAACAAGACGAGGAAGGTTTCGTCACCATTACCTCAAGAAAACAAAGTAGAAAAACAAGGGAGGAACACAATACACAAAAAACTACAAGGTGCCGATCGTCTCAAGGTAGTGTACTTGTATATTACTAGCTGTCATCCAGATACAAACGAAGATATTGAAGACTTCCTCGTTAGTAATTTTGACAACATATCAAATGCCAAAGCCTTCAAAACTTAGATGACACATGAATTTCTCTCAAGCTTCACTGTTGCTATAAGAGGCAAAGATATCAATTCAGAACTGTTTATAGAATCCGATGTATTCCCTGATAACGTAAAGGTTTTCTTAAACAGAAACAAGTACAAAACCGAACAGAATGTTTGACGCCGTAAATGGGTCGGCAGATCCGATGGTCAGACCACAAACAAAGACACTTAAAATATAACATGTCAATGCTCAGTCTCTCCTGGGTCACTTTGATGAAATCGAAAGGATAATTAATTCAAGCCACCATTGAGTCATTCGAATATCTTGATAATATATTTCAAGAAATGTCATTGAAAAGAAAACCAATGTTTATTTTAGGCGACTTAAATGACGATATAAATAAGTCAATTGCTAACTTAAATGGAATTATTAAGAATAAATTAAAACAACTCATAAACAATAAACAAAATACCTCATTCATATTAGATATCACAACAACAAACAGACCCGATATCATCCTACATACTGACGCTCTTCCATGTCAAATTGCTGATCATGAACTTTTGACCATGACTTTAAACATACAGGAGCCAAAGCGACAACCAGTTATCAAAACTCGCGATTTAACGAACTATGACCCTCGGTCACTCTGCCAACATATCATGGCCAATGAATCGACACTCTCGGAGATTTTATTAACAGATGAAGTTGACAGACATGTTAGTGTTTTAACGAATGTGATAAAGAATGCCATAGATGCTTCCGCTCCGTATGAAACAAAAACAATTAGACGCCCCCCGGCTCCTTGGATTAACGACGACATTAAGAGAGCCATAAGGGACAGAAATAACACTCATAAAGCTCTCAAAATAAATAGATTTGATGCCATCCGTCAGGATGAATATAAGCAAAAAAAGAGAAATGTACAAAAGCAAATTATTTTGAAAACAAGTTCAAACAATGCAGACATGACTCTTCCGGAACATGGAATCTGGTAAACACACTAGTGCCTAAGAAGAAACATCACACAGACATTTGTATAAATTCCAGAAACAATATAGAAGATTTAAATTACTTCTTTGCAGAAGTCGGTAGACTCACATATGAACAGACAACCGCCTCCACATTTCCACAAAACACAACGGGAATAAGGCTCACTGCAACTAATTTCAGAGCACCAGAAGAAATAGAAACAACAATACTAACATTAAAACACTTACGAGAAACGAACTCCGTAGGAGCGGATGGTATCGCCCATCGATTCATAAAGAGATGGTCTACTTGCAATTGCGTACTATATATATATCTGACAATTATTATGAATACATCTATAAACACCGTTACTTATCCATCACTCTGGAAACATGGCATCATAACACGTATTTTCAAATCAGGAGATAGACATGAGATAAACAATTATCGCCCCATTACTCTACTCCCAGTAATGTCGAACGTTCTTGAGAAAATAGTAGCAAATCAATTATCAGTATTCCTGGAAGCAAATAACCTTCTATCTAACACGCAACTTGGATTTAGAAGTAAACTGTCAACCGAAACAGCATTACTGAAAATCACAAATGAAATTTATGGCAACATAGATAATGACCAAATAAACTTGCTCACTATGTTGATTTGTCGAAGGCCTTTGACAGTGTTAACCATGAAGTTCTCAACAAAATAAGAAATCACTGAATTGATAACTATTGTTTTAGAAATTACTTATCCACCAGAACTCAGTCTCAAAATACGTGAAAATCTATTTTAATTAAAACAACAAGCCTCATTTGGTGTTCCACAAGGCCCAATTTTATTTAGTATATTTATTAATGACTTGCCGACAATTGCAAAAAAAAAAATATATTCTTATTCAGTACGCCGATGTCTCTCAGTTTATTCACGCAGACCCTGTAAACAATTTAAACAAATTAATAGAAGATACTAAACAGACTCTCACCGAAGCACAGAGTTACTTTGATAGAAATGGTCTGAAACTGAATCCACAGAAAACACAATTCATTTTCATCCCCACAGATACAACTATAGAATTCGGAGGTTGCTACATTAAACCAAGCACCTCAGTCAAAAATCTAGGAGTATACATAAACAGATACATGACTTTTGAAACTCCCTACAGAAACAAGAATCACTGTCGTACAAACATTAGCCCTCAGTATCATCAACTACTGCCTTAGCATCTGGGGTTCAACAAACAAAACACGAATAAAAAAAAAAAACGCAAAAATTACAAAATTAAATATTACTACAAGAGTAGCAATAGGAAATGTATACAAATTCGACCACATAACACTACACATAAATAAACTTAAATGGTTAAAAATCCAGCAAAAATACAATTATATTTATCGACAAAATTATACAAGGAATTTATCCACATTGGCTTTTACCTACAAAAACAATAGCCAGTTTAACCGGAGCCAAAACAAGACAAAAAAAAAAAAAAAAAAAAAAAAACATCTCTCTATGTCAAAAGATCAAATATGAAAACAGGTGCAAGAAATATGCAGATCCGAGGACCGATTATCTGGAACCATCTGCCACAACATCTTATCTAAATACATTTAAAATAAAATTGAGAGAACATCTGAATTATCAATGACATCAGGCGCTTGAACATCAAGCCAAACACGGTATTTCAGTCACTTGTAATGTTAACATTATCTATTTGTCCACACGTGTACGTTATATTGATTATGTTAATATTATGATATTATACAATGTAAATACTATACATGTAAATAGAATAACCATTGTAATTAATGGAATAAAGTATTTTGAATATATGCACATACACACATATATTACACTCACATATATGTATATATATATATATATATATATATATATATATATATATATGCCTTATCTGCAATAATTACCAATAACTCGCAATAATTTGCTGCCGTATTTCAAGATGCGCGAACCATCGCCGAATGGCAAAAATGGCAAATATTTCCTGATTTTTATTTTATGTCGTCTCATTGAACCGTTTAAAGAGTATCTTAATGATGGTTTACAACGAACTTTATGTAACAATGAAGTAAGATTAATGTATAGTATATTGCATATTTCGAGACCATATGTAGCTTTGATAAATGGGTGATAAATAATTGTTTGAATCCTTTGGCTTGGATTACATTTACTTTTTAACTCGTAAGAAACTGAATTTACTAACTGCTTGACATGAAAAACATTTAAACAACAAGAAGAAGTCTATTGAGTGTATTTTTATGTTCATTTTCAGGGCATACTGGTAACCAAAGGCTAATGAAGTATATAGTCACAATTAGAGTAATACGTTTGAATTTGTTTAGATTTGATGGGCACCAAAGGCTCTCTTCAGAGAAAACTGAAATAAATCAAGTCGGTAACTTATGTAAAACAATAAAATATCCGAGTTTAATTTATTTACAGTGATAATCTCTAGTGTAGCGATATTCATTTTAAACACGACTTCTGTAATACACGTACAATATGCGAGGATAACTCTTGTTGCAATGAAATTATCATGAAAAGTATAGCATAGGTGAATAAGCCTAGGAAAAAATTTGCTTTGATTGATGTGTCATGGAATGCATTCTATTTTTGCACAAATAAGATCTATTTACTGGCTGCTAATCTGCACAACTAGTTTTTTGAAAAAATAAACTTTTTATATGCTTAAAGTAGCATAATGTTAACATATTCAGACTCACATTCCGATATGAATTACTAAAGCAAACAAGAAATGTATTTGTCGTGTCTTATGAACTTAGGAGTGTTTTTCATCAGAAGAAGAAGCAAATAATAATAAAAAAAATGTTTTTCAAAGGCGCGCCACACAGGCACGGGTCGCACTGTGAGCGTGACAGCTGGTTTTATTCGAGCGGTATGACACTTTCGCTGTCGTACGCCCGACAGTGCCCATGGAATTGAAATGATTTCAAGACTTTGGCGCTGCAGATAAGGCCTTATATATATATATATATATATATATATATATATATATATATATATATATATATATATATATATATATATATATATATATGTGTGTGTGTGTGTGTGTGTGTGTGTGTGTGTGTATGTATGTATGTATATATATATATATATATATATATATATATATATATATATATATATATATATATGTGTGTGTGTGTGTGTGTGTGTGTGTGTGTGTGTGTGTGTGTGTGTGCGTGCGTGTGTGTTATAAGATCTTTGAAGCTTTAAAATCCCAAAGGTTTAAGAATCATATTATCACCAGTAAGAATAAATACATATGATACTTAATGATATAGTTTATTTCGCTGTCTGTGTACCCATAATAGGAAATAAAACGTGCTGACAGGAATATTACTCATTATAGCCCCGCGGTCTCTAAAATCTGTTTGTAAACAAGCGCAATCTCTCAGTGGCTTACATTTACTATCATATTTATTTGTTGAGCCGGCTTTACCTGGTATGTTACGGTGCAGTTTTGTTATTATGTGTTAAAGACTAGAATAATGTACATTT
The DNA here is from genome assembly GCF_977035675.1 of Penaeus japonicus. Classification (NCBI taxonomy): domain Eukaryota; kingdom Metazoa; phylum Arthropoda; class Malacostraca; order Decapoda; family Penaeidae; genus Penaeus; species Penaeus japonicus. The sequence goes on along the minus strand of NW_028234422.1, from coordinate 22,910,979 downwards.
GCAGTGAAGATTGGGTAAATGGCCAGTTTCGTACAGCCATCGAATCTCGCAATTTAAATTTTTGTCTGCAATTCTTCCTGATGTGTATTGCGTGAATCTGTTATTGTTTTCCAA
>NW_028234422.1:22885865-22893365 GCF_977035675.1 Penaeus japonicus | reverse complement strand
GATGATATTGATGCTATAACTATCACTATTGACAAGAATGATAAGATTATGGAAGTAACGATAACAATTTGACGATTATTATAATGATGATAATGATAATGGTTATCATCGTTATCATTTTTATAATGATATTGATGATTACAATAATAATGATTACATAGATAATAATGATGATGACATACTAAAGATACTAATAAAAATGATAATTATATGATAATGATAACGCTGGAAATAATAACGAGGATGTTAATGATAATTATAATAATTATAATAATAATGATAATAATAAAAATAGCAGTGTTAATGATGATGATAAAAATGATAACAATAGAGATAATGAAATAAATATAACAATACTAGTAAAGATGACAATTATAATAATAACCAGCAATAGCAACAACTAGGATAATGACGACATATAGATAATAAAGATATAACAATTTTGAAGTTAATGATGATAACAATAGTGAAGTCAATGATAACGATATAACAAAAGTACAAAAGTAATAATGATGATGATGACTATAAACATGATGATGATAATGGTAATGATAGTTAATAAAGATAACAATTAAAATAATAATAATAATAACAACAATGATGAGGATGATGATAACAATGATATAATGACGATAATAATGAAAAATAATGATCATGATATTAGTAATGATTCTGATAATGAGGATAAAACAAACTATACATATCCTTATAACAATAATGATGATAACAAGTGGGAAATATATAAATAAAAAAATATCGTTACCAAATCGGCCACTTTCGCCATTACTGTTGCTGGCGCGGAAAGGTTCATCCGTCCCTCCTTGTTATGGTTCAATTACTTCACTATTTCTTATCGGTAATTTTGTATTTATTATATTGTGTCATTGTGGTTTTGGTTTTGTGGTATCTAATTGAGTTATTTTAGATCGTCCTCCATTGCTGTGGTGTGAAAGACATGTTGGTGAATGTGTTATTTCTTGTTTTAATTTCTTGAATATAAGAAGTAGAATGTAATGCAAGGTGTGTCACTTGTATTGGCAGAATATTAAGCATATGCCACATTTTCATGTCAGGTAGGCTTATTAAGATGATGGACATAGAGATTCAATGGTATTAATGGCTACGTCGAGAAAGTTTCTTGACAGACAAATTTCTTCTCGTATTTGCAGTCAGTAATGCCACCCTATTTCAATGATTTAGTTGGCGTATGAAACTCGATGATATTTTGGGTGCATCTGTTCTCCAGATACTTTCTGTTCTCAATTTCTCTCTCTTTTTTTTTTTTTTTTGTAAATATGTAGAAGACACCTGCAACAGCTTTGGAAACATGACTTTTTCAAGATTACTTTGGCTCTATTTTGTCCAACTCCATTTAAAACCATTTATGATCACTGATAGAAGGCCTCTTTAGTTCAGTCTGATCATGGGCCTTATGTATTGTCAGAGACCAGCAAAATTCCACCTCGTGTATTCTGGCAAGATAGAACTTTGAATGTATAAATTTAATCATACATTGCAGTGAGGTCTGCAAGCCTAACCATGTGCAAATGTGTGGTGGAAGTTTACTAGTCTTGGTTGGAAATTCTTAAAGGCACCAGTTGCTGTCCTCTTACTGTTTTTTTTTTCCATTTATAGTTTGTTTGGTGTGTGTTCTTGTAAATATATATTGCAATAAGGCAGATAGTATAATTCACAAGTTTGATTGCCATATTTAAAAGTTGAAAAGAAAGGTGGCCTTTCTCATATTATTTTTGGCCTTTGCTTAGCCTATTGAATATAAAATAGCTCTCATATAAAGAAATGAAACATTTCCTTAACCTGTTGTAGGCAGCTGGCAACACATACATACCAAATAACTTTCTGACTGGATGACGGATGACATAACCTAGGTGCCAATAGTCTTCATGGCATATTTGATGCTAAGGAGAGTTGATAACTCTATTTAGTGACTGATAATAGCAGTTGCAGTTATAATCACTATGATTGCAGTAATACTCACCAAAAAAAGTGTAGTTTTAAAATTCCAAACATGGATGGTACCATTCTCTCCTAGCACCAACAGGAAAGAAAGCCTTGAAGGGCATCCATCTATGGCCTCTTCTCTAAAGAGAATGTTGAAATGCAGCAAGATGCCAACCTCTGGCTCTAAAGTACTGACAGTGCAGGAAGTTCAGGCAAGATTAGAAGAGGAAGGTGATACAGACCATGTACAATGTCTGCAATTTGCCTCTGTTCCAGTATGGCTGGCAATTGCAGTCATAAGTACAGATCTCCCTCCTATTCCCCATCTCTTCATCTATTTTCATTATAGATGTTTATTTTTTTCATGTATATTTACAAAAGTGCACACATACGAAAAAATAAAATACTTAATGCCTTCTCATAAAACTGTAATAGTCTTATCATAAAAAAACATAGTAAGCTGATATGGAGAGTATACTACAATATTAGTATACTCCAATATTTATAGAAAGTTGCATTGCATCAGGTGAAGCACCCTTGCTCAGAAATATAACCAATCTGGGGTATCTGGCAGTTGGTTCTAGTGCCTGTTCTGGTGACCAGGTAAGCAAATCTATCCCTATCTGCAACAGGTTAAGATTCTAACTGAATTCCAGGATATTAGGGTTCACAAAGAATCCAAATGGTACTGTTGGTGGCCATTATCCTTAAGGAGGCAGAATTTGCATATATAGATATAAATCTCCCCAGACCAACAAACCTTCAAGTAGATGCTTTTAGAGATACTATGGTCAGATACTTAAACTGAGTATTCTTCCTTTTCTTTCAATGTATAAATTTATTGAAAAAGTTCTGGAAACAGCCACTATTCCCTATGAATAAATCCCAGACAGTGAACCACCTGCTTCAAAAAAAAAAAAAAAAACTAGTGTCATTGGATTCCAAGAGGGCAAGGGACAGATCAAGGGAGATTGAGTTCCTCTACTTATATTGTCAGGTTTTTTAGCACTTTCAAAATCTTATTTATCTGGTACTGGCACTTTAACAAAAAAAAAATTGTTATTAAAGTAATTATAATATATCAAAAAGACAGTTTTGGCAAAAAAAAGGGATTGTTTCTCAGCTCTGGTCATTTCCCTCTGAGTGATTACACTTTTATTTGAAAGTGAAAGTGTGATCTGATCCTGTTGCATGTTTTGTTTGTTTATTTAAAATGGTCCTAGATATTTTCAGAAGTTTCCAGACTGTCTTGCATTCATATGATTATCATCAAGAATTTCCTTTTTACATTTCAGGTCTTGAACTTTAGTTAAAACAAAGTAAAAATGTCCAAGTTGGAGAAAATGCAAATTATGGGCATTCGGAGCTTTGGCCCGGAGGAACCCAGAAAGATCCAGTTTTTTTCACCTCTGACGCTCATCTTAGGACAAAATGGCTGTGGGAAAACAGTGAGTTGTTACAATAGATTTTGATATGTGTAGATATGAATAAGAATGTGCTTTTTAAGCCATAAACTGTATTGACTATGATTATGTCTAATAACATTTCTTGGCTTTCCCCAGACTATAATTGAGTCGCTGAAATACATCACAACAGGTGATGCTCCTCCAGGTTGTGGAAAAGGAGCATCATTTGTTCATGATCCAAAGTTAGCAAAAGAAGTTACAGTAAGTGTTCATAATTCACAGGTGGTATGCATAATTAGTTTATCAGTCATGAATTCAGTTCTGTGTATCATGATTAAATTGCTTTTAACTATAGATTATTATCGTTGATACATTCAGTGTAATTAAAATTTTGTAGCCTTTAACATTCTAGCTTATATTAATCAGTGGTCCATTTTAGGTGCGTGGTCAGATCAAGTTAATGCTAAAGGATACGAAGGGAGCAACCCTAGTGACAACTCGCTCCTTGGAAGCCACACAGAAATTGAAAAAGATTGAGTGTAAGACCATTGATGCAACATTGCAGAGGAGGCGGCCAGATGGCACTGCAGATGCTATATCTAGGTGAGAAAGTTGATGAAAGAATTTTCAATAGTTTTGTTTTGTTTTATGTAAAGTTTATGAATATGCTTGTTAGTTCCTCAAGATGTTTTGATGAGATTAGTGTTAAAGGGAATATTCAGAAATTTGAGTGATTTAAATGTCTTTTATGACCAATTATGCATGGCTATTGTGTTTTTTTAAATCTTTCTTTCACAGAAAATGTAAAGTAGCCATAGATATATTACCAAGATTTAAAACATTAATGAAAAAAAACAGCACATTAATGGAGAATATGATGAAACCCTATTTTTTTCACAAAATTTTCTGAATGTTTGTATTTTCACTCAATATGTGTAAATTGTTATCATTCCTAATGTGTATATTAATTATTTATTTATTAATTTCAGCAAGTGTGCCGACTTTGAAGCAGAAATATCAAGTTCTTTGGGTGTTTCAAAGCCTATCCTGAACAATGTTATATTTTGTCACCAGGAGGAATCAAATTGGTAAGATGAAAAGATGATAATGTTTGTTATAGCAATAGAAAGATGTATACTTGAATGTGCTGTGTCAAGAAGTTGGATATTTGTGTACAGAAGCATGTCTCATTGATAGGATTAGAAGGAAAACCCTTTTATTTCACAGTCCTCACAAGGAAAACAAACACTGATATTTGATTTGTTTTTTGCACAGGCCTCTAGATGAAGGAAAGAAAGTGAAAGAAAAATTTGATGCCATATTCAATGCCACCAAATACATCAAGTGTCTTGAGACAATACGTAAACTGCGTGCAGAAATGAAAACGAGTAAGTAAGCTACCAAGATGATACTTGTCATTACAAATTGTTTGCCTGTGAAAAGTTTGTGTGTGGGTTGCATAAATTAGAATGATAAACACGTAATGCATGTTGATTTTGATTACTACAAAGTTTATTTTTGGATGCTTGTAACTTATACACATATTATTGAATATGTTCATATCTTAGACGTGCAATTTTGCACTATAAATAAGAACATAGTATCACTCTAAGGAGTAGATACAGATATTTCAGAATATAATTTTGAAAATCTTGTCTAAACCTTACAAATTTACAGAGGTGAAGAACATGAATGAAGTCATTGATGGCCTCAAGAAGTGGCGAGATGAGGCAAACAGAAAGCGTGTTGACCTGAAGGAGTCTTGCGAGCAGCAAAATAAAATAAAGGTTCAGAAGAGTAAACTGAAGGAAGAACTGGAGCCAATTAGGCATCGTCTGAAGGAAATCTGTGACTTGGAGGAGAACGTTGGCCGTCTTAATGGAGATCTAAGTAAGTTTGATTCCTTTCAGGGGGTTGGGCCTCACAAGTGATGCATTCAGTAGCCTTTACCTTGCCTTAAGAAAGCACAAATGTTTTAGCTAGACCTTGTGCTTCTTTTGGGAACTCCCATTATCCCTTATACTACCCAAACTTTGAATCTCCTGTGCATATTAACCCAATGATGACGGTGTGTCACACACGGCTAAATGCCAGATGATGGGATGACACACCAGTGTGACTTTCCTGATGCAATATTGCATAGGCCCGGCATAGGGCGTTGCCACTTCTTGCCAGGCCTGTCGGGATTGGGTTAATACCCCATATTGCAGCTGCTGTGTCATTGCCCATTTTCTATATAGCCTTGTCTGGGTTAAAGGTAAATTTGAATCATAATGCTCTACAAGTTAAGAAGAACCATTTTAAACACTCAAAAGGTGATTTTCAGATCTTACCCCCTCTTTTTGTCTGTTTCTTTATACTTTACGTATTAAAGTCACTGTTAAGGATAATATCCTGTATAATTTCTTATATTTTATTTCTATGGTCTTGAATTGCAGGATTGTTCTGTTGCCTTTTCTGGTCATGAAAACAAAAATTAATTTTGATGACATAAGTAAGGGAAAATATTTAACCCCTTCACTCCGGGCAGTAGAAAACGCTCCTCGCGCCGTATCCGAGCTGCCGGCGCGCGCCAAATTTTAAACGTCGCTACTGAATATGACAAGTTTTAAGCCAAAACCTCTACAAGTTTATAGCCAAAACCTCAACATAATCATCATGTGTTTTTATATCAAATATGCATATTAACCTCTTCCCCATGGGCAATGTGACAAGTTATTGACCTGGTTTGGGAGGAAGGGGGGGGGGGGGGACCTTGGTGGAGGCAACTTCACTCTCTCAACAAAGAAAACGATTGAAATAGTGGTAAAAAAAAAATCATAATTTGTTTTATATTTTACATAATGGTCCAATCATAAATAATAAAAATTGCTAGCAGGGCCCATCATGCCCTCCCCTGGTATAAAGCAAATCCACTCTTATGAAATAATCAAATTAATAATAAAAAGTCAATAATCGTAACATATCCGACCTCTATTTGAAAAGATCTCGTCTCGTACAGTAAGAAAGAAGAAAGAAAACACCTAACCCTGAGCCAATGACGAGTATGACGTCTGCGCGCGTGACGCGTCATCGTGTGTCGAAGGGTTAATCGTCATTCATATGGATTTTTTTTTTACCCTGCTGAAAGCTGAGTTATGTAATCAGTCTGACTTATTGATTTATTTCTTTGTGAGTAAAATTATGTAAAAAGTCACAGGTGGTTTGGGATTAAACGTTATAGTTGGGTTTGCCATTAGTTAGAATAGAATTGATTAGATTTTGGTAATATGAGAATATTGAGGTTATATTAAAGCTAACAATTTTGTACTAAGTGCCTTTTTATTTGTTTTTTATTTGGTATTTCCACAAATTCTACTGAAAATTAACATGACAATAGGTATCAAACTGATACGAATATTTGATATGGAAACTCAACCCCCTTTTTTAAGCATGCTTGTCTGTTCCCACATAGTTGGAGAGAAGCACAAGCTAGAAGCTTTAAGGCAGAGCCAGGCAGACCTGCGAGCTACTCTTTCGGAGCAGCTAGATTGTTCAGATGAGGAGCTGTACCGCATGATACAAGATTTCCAGAGGAACTTGGAGAGCATGGAAGCTGAGCAGGAAAAGGTAAAGAGGGAGAAAGGGTGGGATTCAAGGAGGGGAGGCCATAGAATAGGTTATATTCTAGGAGAAAGAATCTGTAGACTAAATATTGAATGAAAACCTTCAGTCAGGTAATTTTTGTATGTGCTAATTTCTTTTGAATTGTCAAAGTACTTTATTCTTTATCTGTGTTTATGGAGTTATACCACATGAATGTTCTTTGGTATATGATTGATTCATAAAATTCCCCATAATTTTATTTATTTTATAACTTTTATATTGTTAGTATATACTTCTAGGCCATATGATTTTTTTGAAAAATAATGTATTTTTATTTCTTAGGGTTATTCAGAAAATGGATAAAGTTAATCTGAATGAATTGAGACTAGCCTCATCCTCTTTGGTAAAAAATTATGTGCTTCACTGTAAATATTGTAATTTTTATGTTGTATTAAAATAACCAGTCTTATTAAAAATTCAAACTTTGAGATCTCCATCAGTTAAGAATAAAAGGGTATGAGCTACAATTTGCTACTCCCCCCTTCCC